>NW_027509442.1:2615000-3102500 GCF_048541705.1 Temnothorax americanus
AATATAGTTGTAAAAAATCGATTTTTTAAAATAGGAAAATTAAGAATGTTAAAATTGAAAAACTGTGGTGCTGGTTATATTGTAAAATTTTTGTAAAAAAATATGTTTAAATAATTAATTATTTTTAGAGGTATATATATATATATGTTTATATTAAATATACATATACCACAGTATTTACAGAAGTTTGTGGGACCCGTGCAAAAATTCACGCGACAAACATGAGTGACATGGTAGTCAAAAGTGTTTAGATACAATACTCATTAAATGATATTTATTCTCTTAACATGCAAACAACTTGTATTTGAGATTCTATATTAAAGATGTATTTTTTATTCACAAATAAAATTTCTTTTCTTATTTGTTTTATAAATTTATACGATTCTGACCAGACGGATTTGTAGGTCTTTATAAAATTCTCTTTGCAAGATTCACATTGACTTATAAACTTAGCTTCTAAGATACTAAGCTTCTAAGATATAAGCTTTTAAGATACTGTAGACTCGAATATAGTAATCAAAATATAAGTAATCGATAAGAGAGAGAAAATTAACAATGAAGCTACCACCAGATAAATGGACGTAAATACAAATTCTTTTAAGAAATGCATAATGTAAATTGTAAATATTAGTATTTTATAGCGATACCGAGTTGAGCAAAATTTATAAAAGTGTCAGAACTGTCAGAAACATGATAAATATTTTTATTTCAACTACTTTAGAAACATAATATAAAAACCCCTGTTTACTTCAGTTCCAGGCATCAAATCTACAGTTAAAGATGCGTGCGTTAACTTGTCTTGTATTTATCGCTGTGGCACACGCCATTCGAGGTACAAATTTATAAATTATTTATATAAATATTTTATTATATATATATATATATATATAACAAAAAGATAAAGATAAGTAGATACACACACACACACACACACACACATAATATCCCTGGTAGAAATGTATGCAGTTTTCTTAGACACCCTTCTATAGCCGTAAAATTGCCACAATTGTTTTATCGTTATTGTTAAATAAAAGTATATGTCGTAAAGTAACAGATATTCGTTCGCTCGTATATTAACATTATTTATTTATTTTTCCAATAAGGAAATCCGGACCTTTATGAAGGTCCCATGGGGAGCAAAAATGCTCCCATCGGAAAATTTCCATATCAAGTTATTTTGAGATATGAAAACATCTCCGATCCTGGGCTTATAGAATGCGGTGGATCTATTCTCAATAATCGTAACATATTAACCTCAGCATCTTGTATCGAATAGTATGTTACACATTTTGAATCTATGTCAATATCGTATTAGTGAAATATAATTATATATAAAACTAGTCAAATGAACACACATTATATGTAAAACTAGACATATTATGTAAAACTAGACATAATATGTAAATATATATACATATATACATACTTATATATGCTCGTTTTATCTCGTTAGCCTTGATGAGCGGGATAAGTTAAAAGCTCATGTCGGAACAAACTTCTTTACCGTGCCAGGAGATGTTTATGACGTAGACGATGTTATCATCCACAAAGATTATAATGATACCAAAAATGATAATGATATTGCTTTAATTCACCTTAAAACTCCTATCGAATACAACAAGCTAGTACAACCGATAAATCTTATGACAACCGATGAAGATCTCTTTGGCACTCCGTGCACGTTAACTGGATGGGGATATAAAGGGGTAATATCGAACTCATCATGATACAGGAATTTTCTAGTTTAATGTCTAAGAATGAGGCACTCTTTTAGAGAAAAACTCATTATTTTCTTCTTATATATAATATAACAAATAAATAACAAGTGAAAAGATTTTGTAATAATTATTTATTGTTCGTCATTTCCTTCGAATGTCATTTATCCGATTTCAAATAATATTTATCTTTTTTAGGCTTTTGAGGTCATTGTTGATTCCTTGCAAGAACTTGAGTTGATAGTTTGGGATAATCAGGAAGACTTGGCGACTACTCAATTTTGTGCTTTGACAGGAGAAAAAGGACATGCGTTACAAGTAAAACTGTCAATTATTCATATTATAAAACAAATTGATACATATATGTTTATGTTACACAACACCGAAAGAATATTTATAATATAAAAAATTATATTAATATATATAGTATCTAATAATATTTATTATATAGCCGATTTTAATTATAGTTTAATACTGAAATTATTATAGCAATAATTTGCAACAGTAAATAATTTACTGTTAATTATAATATTAATGTTTTATTATTAATAATCGAAAAATTTATGTTTTAGTATCATGGTGGTAGCCCTTTAGTAGCAAATGGAAATCAAATTGGAATCTTAAGAAGCAATATAAAACCTGAACTTTCTGCACCGACGTACGACTCGTACAAGTCACGTTTAAAGATTTTCACAAGAGTATCCGATTTTGTAGACTGGATCAGTGAGGAAGAATTAAAAGATATTATTTAATATGTTTATTAGAATGTGCCATTTTGTTTTACAAAATTTACAATTTAATTACTAATATAATATAATACATTCTGCATGCAAAATGTATATTTCCTCTGTATTCCTATCAGTTAAATAAATTATCAATGCAAATAACAAAATAATAACAAATCAATCGTTTTTGTTGTTTTGATGTAGAAACTAATGTTTTTGTTCGCTTCTCATTTCCATTGGACAATATCAAATTAATTACGTTACTGCAACATTCATAAGATGTATGTGATATTGTTATAAATACATTTGACAAATTTAGCGAAGGAAAATCCTTTGTAATGTAAATGAAAAAAGAAGTCTGGTGAAAGAGAAGAGAAAATAAAATAAATAGAGAAGAGAATAGAAATAAATGATTATATAAATCTTTTAGTATATAAAACTGAGAAGTTGACTTAATGCATAAAGTTAAATATTTAGTCAGTTATATGATACAATATACAAATAAGATTCTAAACTATATCTCTCATTAATGTATTTATGCGCTCTCAAAGTTGTTATTTAATCGAAATGATCTACTATGTGAAATCTGACTTTTACGTATCACATGCATGTAATATTGCACACACAAACACACACACACACATGTATTATATATAATATATATATATATATATATATATATATATATATATGCAACAGCTTTTTCTCTTCAGTAGATCTAATCTTTCACAATGCAAGCATTCTTTGGTTTCTTGATCGCTTGTTTAGCTGCGGCAGTCATGGTGAACAAGAAATATTGTATTTTTACGCGTAATAATATTAATCGGCGATGGAACCGGTTTATTTTTGGTGCAGTATTCGGAATAAGAACACGAAAAAATAATCCTTGATTTCATTCGTGGTGATGCAAATCATGACGTAATTGATGTAAATATTTATTTCCGTAATTTGCGGTCATGAGCGATCTTCAGGTTGATCTGCCCGATTACCCGGTCGATCGCCGATCAATTCGGTTCCGCGGAACGCGCGACCGCGATTACGCAAGGTCGACGAAAAGTTTCAGCTGGCGTTGCGAGATCGCAATAGGCTGAATTCTTCTTGGTCGTCGCGGTCAGTTGACCCGCGGAATGCGTCTGTGCGGGATCGCGCGCTCCGCGAGTCGCGAAATATATACGCTTTTCACGCGCGTCCATGAATACATTCGCACAAGTAACGAGCGGCATCGCCACGCGGGTGAGGTGCTATCGCAAGAGTGGATTTCGCGTGGTCACCTAGGAGATTTAAGTATACGGTAACCGCACAAACTCGAGGGAAACTGATAAAACGCCATCGATAAAGGCGACCCGTTAAAGAGATCCGGCGAAAAAAAATACATACATCTCGATCCCTTACGTTTTATTGTATTACGTATACAATTTTATATTGTATTATATATATATATATATATATATATATTGTTGTATATATTTTATTTCATATTATATTATACATTTTTCACCTTTATATGTTTTATTTTATTTTGTTACAATATCCGATAGAAAAAAATTACAGATAATTTGAGTCGCAAATAATCTAAAGAGCTGTATTAAAAACAAAAGAAAATTATTTCACAGTCGGATGAATGTTATAAGATTTTTTCTATAAAGAATAGATATGCGTATTGATCACGTAATAAGCAAAATTCCATCTGGATCTGTCGCTAATAAAGACACAGATCTGGAAAAACCGACGTATGTCCGACCTGTCATTATCACGTTCTGATATCGAAAGAATGGAGGACAATGGCACAAAATTAATTCTCTTAACAAGAGAACTTAAGAGAGATGATTAATTACCTGAGAAATCGACGAACAATCTGAATTGATTCAATCGTGGCAGACATATACTTATTAACGCCTCTCGCGCGTCCGCGAAGTATCAATGATTGATCAAACGGCTTTAATTATTAATGATTGATCAATCGGCTTTAATTTTCACCAAATTACGTCGACGACCGATAAGCGACGCGCGCGCGTTCTCGCGTTCGTTCATTTCCATCCGGATTACGTTCGGCGTGTCGTATCGATCCGATCGCCCCTCCGCATTTAATTTTTTTTCCCCGACTAGATTATCACCCGCATCGCGCACGATTTTTATCTGAATCCCTTATCTAAATCCCCTATGATTTATGAACCTGAAGGATCTTTTTAGACGCCGGGCGCGCTTGTGTCGCTTCCATAAAGATGCCCCGAGACTTAATTCGCCCCGAGGCGAACTCCGCGAATATCTTCCATTCGCGTGAATTGACCGGCGTCATGCTTTGCCTTCGTAAATCTGTTTTTGTGCGAAGAATTTAACGACGTCGAGCCAGCATGACCGCTCTTCCGAATGTTGTGTACCTATCATACATTAACCTTTGTATAATCGGAAAAAAGATCTGAGAGAGATTTTTAACTGTAATCGACTGTGTCACATATATACGTCATTTGTTCGCGAATGAGAATCCTATATTAATAAAATAATTTTCCAACAATCTCTCTCTTTTTTAGTCTTTATGACTAGAAACGTACGTTCCTCTGCGTTGTAAAAACCTTTAGATCCTCGCGCGTATGAGCAAAGCCATTTCCTGTTACATACATTTTTCGTCGTTCTTGCGTTAAGGATATTATTACGGTAATTAATTTCGATACAATCTCGTACCTTAGTATAAGTACCCACGTGAGAGAGAGATCGTTCTCTCGCATTCTTGAATTTATGCCGAGATAAAAGCGACTTATATGCGCGAAATCTCCTGTCTCCCATCCCCGTCCCGAGAAAAATACTACATGCAGCCGTGCGATACGCGTTAGATAATGCACAAGCGCACGCAGGTCGATGCTTCGAAAGTGCATCGCTTTTGCCGGTTACTGTTACCGGTTATCTTCGCGCAACGCTTACTTTTACTATCACCCTCCTGCCTTTCTCTGATCTCTGTTTTTTTTCCTTCTCTCTCTCTCTCTCTCTCTCTCTTTTTTCTCTTTCTCGCTTTTTCCCTTTCTCCCTTTCTACATGCCGCAATAGGGGATAAGCGAAACGGATTTATTACCAATGCCTCCTTGAAATTTCTAACCGTCGCGCGCGGCGTACACCGATCGGAACGCGCGAATCGGCAGATGCACCCGGAGCGCGAATTCCGCGCTCCTATCAACGTGCCCCGTCAATTTTTACACCCTCGTTTCGTTTCCGTCAGCGATATGCCGGTTTTACTTTTATTTGTGACCTTATGGCGTTTCTTTTTCCAGCGATTGCTACCTGCAAATTGCGTGGTGGTTAACTCCGTTACCCAGCCAGCCACGTATAATCTCTAATCAGCTATTTTTCGTTTTTGCAATGTTAATTTTTTAAAGTAATACACAGAGCTTATTTATACCGGATTAATATGGTAGGTTTATTAAGAAAATTACAAAGCAAAGTTCAAACACACTGAGTCCTAACAAGGTGTATCATATCGCGATACTCTTTCTCAATTACAATCAACTAATAGAAAACATTTCGGAATTAGATAAGCGACCTTCATTCTTCTTTGGATCTTTTAGTTTTGAAGCTATTAAGTATCAAAAATCAAAAAGTTGTGACATATAATATAATAATAAGTTTAAATAAAAACACTGGTCATGAACTATTTTGCAAAATCAAAGTTAAACGTATACGCGATATTTCTTTGCATGCTAATACAGAAAAAAGAATTATTTTAACTTTTATTTGACAAAGGCAGAAATATATTCGCCGTTTTTCTTATAATCCAAAAAATAATCTAAATTCTTTATAGCTTTTTTTACATTTTCCTATAATCTATCTTTATAATTTATATACATATTTACATTTCTTTTTATTATTTATATTTGATTCATTTTCACTCTATAATTGTCTGATTTATTTTAGATTTAATATGCTGCGGCGTTGTGTGTGTGTGTGTGTTAACTTAAATACGAAGAATAAAGCTGCCCTTTGCTTGAGCGATTCCACTGCTGCGTGATTGCATTTACTTATCCCCCCTCCCCTCTCTCTTTCTTTCTTTCGCTCTCATTTTTGCTTCATGCCTTTATACTTGCATCTCCATAACTCGTCCGGATGATCTCTCCAGCAGCAATTTCTCCACGCTCGTAAAGGTCTCCCTTGCGTTCGCGCGTTTGCGCGCGCGCGCGCGCACACACACGACCGCACACATATACATTTTGTCGGCGTGTTACATCGATAGATCAGGCGAAGGAAACCGGATTTTTTCCGGCTCCAGATTTAAAAGCTCGCTCTTCAGGGAAGAGTCGCAATTTTCCGGCTTGCGAGTGAAGCAGTTCCATCCCCGTCAACGTGGAACGCATCATCTGCTGTTTAGACGAGGATCCCGTGTTCTCTCTCTCTCTCTCTCTCTCTCTCTCTCTCTCTCTCTCTCTCTCTCTCTCTTTCTCGTTTAACATTCCTCTTCTTGCGCGATTTTATTATGCGCTTTGCGATTGGATGCGCTCGCGCGTCCGAGAGAGATGCATCGGGCGCCTTTTGTTCTCATTCTTCTCCTTTTCTTTCGAGCGATATTCGCATCGGTATTCCTGCAGCGGTTGCACACATAAGCCGCTCTGATACCTCTGCGGTCTGAACTTTTGACGCGGGTTTTGCATTATTCTTTCGACGAGCGAGTCGCACGTTTGTGCAGCAGAGAAAACCGTGTACTTCGACGAGGTTGCGGCAACCGCGTTTTTTGTGCGCCGGATGCACCGATGCATGGCGAAAGTTGTAAACATAAGTTGCGATCGTTCCTATTAAAAAAAAAAAAAATTATTTTTATTTGTATTTTAGAGTGTCAACCGCGATTTTCTTATAATTCCCCTCAATTACGATAAAATTTAGATGCGCAATTGACATCGAACTTTATGGCTTTAAAAATTTTTTAAATTGTACTTGCGATATGTTTACTTATTCAATAATGATGGAATTTATCATATGATTAAGATTATTACTACTTATAATGATAACTTAATAACTTTGTAAGAGTAAAAAAAGCGATACCATTTAATTAAAAATTTGTTGAAACAAAGGCTTGATGAAACAGCTAAGAAAGTGTTTATTCTCTGCTTTCTCGAAAGCTAATGTAATTAATGTCAATTATACACTATAGTCTCCAATGTGACTTGAAAAACTCGAAAAACTAAGTGACATGTATTGATGTTATCTTTTATCATACACAATTTGAGCTTCCATATATAAAAAAAATAAACTTATATTCAAGTCGGCGAAATATCAACCTAATTATCGGGTAAATCATGGATCTTTCGATATGATTCATGAGCGAATTGAGAAGTCAACGAACGGGGTAGCGCTATGAATTAAATTGATCGAGCACATAATGGAGATAAATTGAAGGCGCATGGGCGAGAGAGAAAGAGAGAGAGAAAACACACACAGAGAGAGAGAGAGAGAGAGAGAGAGAGAGAGAGAGAGAGAGAATAAACCGCGGTACGCCATATTTTAATAAATTCGTTAACATCAACGAACCAAAAATGCACTATTTTAAAAGTATCTCAATTACGAAACCGATTCGGATATTGAATTGCGTTTTACAGTAGCGATTACCTAATTGGTTAATCGATAAATGGTTCGGATACTCATGCGGATAATAGAACAAAGTAGCTTATTGAAATAATCGCGATTATTTGTCAGCAGTATTCGACAAGAAATATCTATAATTCATGGTCATTTAAAACTTACTTAACTAATGTCGGACTAATTTTGTTTTTTACCGCTTTCATGGAGATTTATATTGTGTTAATATATGTGCAAATTTCTTATCTATTCTATAGCATTCTATAGCATTTATTATTCAGTTTTATGATTTTAGATTATTTTAGAATATTTATAGTATAGAAGCATTATATATATATTATACAATATTGATACTCTTAAGTCTTCCAGTAGTTTTGTGTTAACGCACGTACATATATATTCATTTTTTATGTATGCGTCTCATCGTTAAGCATATATTAATTAAGTACCTATATTTACATGCAATTTTCTCCATATTTTTTACTTTCGAATTCTTCTACGTTTTCAGACCCATTGAAACGCGATGATCATCGACACCGTGAGCTCAGTATATGACATTTTAAAATCGGGTCAAAGTATCCTGCCACATAAACGTTTTTACGCTCGTTCGTCTCGTGTCGGTCGCCCCGACGCGACGATCAATCCGCTGAGGCATAAAAGTGCGGATACCCGAGGCGGATGCGGAGAGTGACAATGCGCGTTATAAGTATGAGCGCAAGGACGTATAGAGTAATGTTGCGACAGTCATAAGTGTATCGATTATTCAAACGGTGCCTCGGCTAGCTCCGGGCGGAGCGCCGCGCGCCGCAAAGCTGCGCTGGGAAAATCCATGAATCCCGATCCCGCGACGGCGGATCTATTAATATTTATAGAGGCATCGAATTAATTTTACACTGACGCGGAATTATTCCTACGACCGTCCTTGCCGTCGCGCGCCGGGGAGAGGTTACATAAAACGCGCGCGGGTAACTGCACGAAGAAGCTATAATGCCCGGCGGCCCGGCATGACGGGTCGCCCTGAATTTTTTATAATTTCCAGCGAAAATGAAATCTCACTTCAGCCATGGTTAATATATTTCTCTTTGCTTTACATGTCGCTATCGACTTTGCGCCACCAAGTCACCAAGCCACACGTACGGTGTATGTTTTCTCCTCGAGTTTTCGAATAAAAGATGAACAGCGTCAATGCTAAAGTGCGCTCTTCTCTATTTTTCTGACATTTATGTTAATCCCTAATATGTATATTTAAATATTTCTTCTTTAATGTGTGTGTGTGTGTGTGTGTGTGTGTGTGTGTGTGTGTGTGTGTGTGTGTGTGTGTGTTCAAAAAAATAATAATGTTATATAAATATATTAAATATTAATATGATGCGCAATTGTAAATAAATTTAAATGTATAATGGTATCTTAATTTGAACACTCCCTGTTCAGGGATAAGTTCAATATTGCGAATAAAATTGATATTTTTTCGAGTTATACTGGGTATACCTTTTTTTCACATTTCGAATGCGCCAATTCTTAATTCTCTATTCTCTATTCTCTATTCTCAATTCCCAATTCTCAATTCTCAATTCTCAATTCTCAATTCTCAATTCTCAATTCTCAATTCTCAATTCTCAATTCTCAATTCTCAATTCTCAATTCTCAATTCTCAATTCTCAATTCTCAATTCTCAATTCTCAATTCTCAATTCTCTTCAGCGAGACCGACCGTGACTCTTTTATGCGACGCGACGATTTGCGAATGCTCGAGATATTGAGATCTCATAACGAGTGAACGGATCAAGTTTTAAGTAGCTTGATCGATAGTTTGGGCCGATTTGGGGGGGGAGGGTCTCTAATACGTCCCATATGACGGCAGATTTAAGAGAGAGAGAAAGAGAGAAATGACTGAATGGTACATTCTCGGTTCGACATGATATAATTCGTTTGACCTGTGCACGTTTTGCAGAAGCGGCCACGCAAGCGCAGTTTCGAACTTCGCGCAAAAGTGAAAGCGCGGTCTCGTCTCGCCGCGTGCGCGCCGCGTCCTTGATAAAAAAAATTTTAAATTAAAGATTTCTCTAGCCGGGGCATGTCACATCACTCAAGATTACGTTTAATGTTCCTCCATTAAATTAAAGATAACTCGAGGACGTGTGGCCGCGCGCACCCGTAGAATCTTGCACAACCTTGCAGTTTCTCTGCCAGAACGCCGGTGATACGCGCGTGTAAGCTAATCGAATCGAGCGCGCTCTCGCGAACTGGCTCACACTTTATTACGGAATCGTTTCTCTATTTGTCCGTCGTGATACACCAGTGTACACCGGTAGGTTCATCACTTATCACGGATTCATCTGGACGCGCGACGGTGATTGGATCCGGCGAAATTAAACGCGACGGAGTTAGTTACGAAGCGGATTACGTTCTAATTTCACGTGCGCGTGTGTGTAAACAGATATCTTTGCAATTATGTAACTTAGTAGATCATGCAGGATGCCCCAGAAATGCCGCTCTACTTTGCCACTTTGTGGAGTTTGTGATGTGATGAGTCTAATTGTAAGACCCGCCGTCAAATCATTTTTCACAACACCTCCACGGAAAGTCCGACTGCAAGTTCCATGCATGCCTGTGGAGAGGGGCGAAAGTGGCCAATTTCACGCCAGGGCTTACTTTCCTTCCTAGGGAGGAAAGTTGACACTTTTTGCCCCGTATAGCGGGCAGAAAATAAAGTAACGGGCAATACAAACTCGAGGAAATAATCCAATCTTCCAATTTGAAAATTGTAATATAAATATTGAATTCACTAAATAATAAGACTTTTTCTTTGTAAAAATTATATTGATTTCAATAAATAAATAAATAATTACTATTTCAAAAATTACTTGTATTAAAACTACTGATTTAAAATTGTTTTTTCTTAATAATATCACTAAACAATGAGATAACTAATTATATATTTACATAATATCCCTAAATAAAATCCCAAATCAATCAGATTTAATTTATTTTTTTTTTTTTTTGAAATTTTATTATCATTTTAATTTGTGTTATGTGGGAAGCTTTGCCCCCCTTACCCCTCACCAGGGGCTTCGTTTCTGTACCCCGCATTACTCTATTTTTCTTTTTCTATTTAACGATACGCGCATATAAACTGTACGAATGGAACACCAAACGCACATACTCTACAGGCATTCAAAAGTCGATCATTTCCGTAAAGGTGTTGTGAGAAATATCGTGTGCACCTCGGGTCGAAAGCTTTTTCAGACTCGTGCGATTTGCCGCCCGAACCGAAGGCGAGTTCGCATTCGGCTCGGGCGGCAAACTTCACACTCGTCTAAAAAACGCTGCTTTTTCCCCTTGATGCACAATATATACTATTTCATCATTTTTTAATATATATGTATAATTGTATTTTATTAAAATCTTTTAAGTTTTGATATGAATCTATCCTTGCATATAGAATGTTCTTGGAAACTTTCGTTTAAACAAAATTAAGCTTTATACTAATATATTATAAATAATATAAATATATATTATACAATATATTTAAAAAATTTATATACATATGTAATTTTAATTTGTATTTATACTGCTCACACACACACATATAATATATTATATATGTAAGGATATATCGGCTTATATATTTATCATTGTTAACGAAGCCGACAAGCTCGTGAGATCCGCCGTAATCCGATGCGATCTCTCTACATTCGCTTGAATCGCGACATCCGCAAACGTAAACACTGAACAGCTGATCCGAGGCAGTTCCGTTAGCGCGTAATCATCCGACGTGAAATTTATTTTGAACCCGGATCGCAGCAGCGAGGTTACCACTGTGGGATTGTAAGTCGACTAGAACTAGACAGCAGAATATCGAGACAGAGACGAATAGATGGCGAGAATAACGAGGGATAGCAAGTTAAAGAGACGCATGAAGAGGGAAAGAGAGAGAGAGAGAGAGAGAGAGAGAGAGAGGGAGAGAGAGAGAAAGAGAGAGAGAGAGAGAGAGAGAGAGAGAGAGGGAGAGAGAGAGAGGATGGAGCGAAGGACAGAGACAGTGCAGTCAGGTACCTGTAAAAAGAGAAAACTGATGACGACGATGAGAGATAGAGGGAGAAGGAGAGAAAAAGAAAGAGTGAGAGCAAGAAAGAGAGAGAGAGAGAGGGGGGGGAGAGGGGGGAGGTTAATCCGCAAATGAGATCGTTGATAGAGTTACGACGCAAGCGGAATGGAATCGAAGCCAAGGGTGTGGAGGACAAGGCGGATACGATGCCGATCCCATTGCTGTTATTATTGGATCATAGTGCGTTAGAATTCGTCGACATAGACCGACAGTACGGCGGGCGGCCTGACCGGCCTGGATGTCTCAATAATCCAGGAGGATGCGAGTCCAATTAGTTCTCGATGCTGGAAGTCAACTTGCACGTGAAGAAGAGAAGATACCAGTTTCTTTAAAATAACAATACAATAGAAAATCTTTAATTAAATATGGGAATCGATTATCTTGATCACTCATTTGTATGAAGTAAGTAATTGCGCAAAATTTTGAAAATCATCGCGCTGTACAACTAAGGCCCGATTACACCAATATCGCATAATATTTGACCTTAGCTTAACTCACTCTTCGTCTCTTTCTAAAGGGACAGTTAGAGAGAGATGAAGAGTGAGTTAAGCTAAGGTTGAATATTATGCGACGTTGGGGCCTGAGAACTTTTATACATTCATAAATCGGAATTTAATTTTATAATAACTATACATATATTTTATTTAAAACTTATACGGGAGTATATGAGATGTTATACGAGTATTTCAAATCGGGTTTGCATAATATAAATGCACCTTCTTGCATAACAAAAGTAGCCATTTATTGTGACGCGGGAAAGTGGAGTCCAATCGGGAAATTACGAAACGAGAGAAGCAACGAGTTGTTAAATCAATCACAGGATAATAATAGGTGTAATATATTTCAGTGCTCGATATGGAGCTTATAATTATTGCCCCGCGTCGCTGAAACGATCCTGGGGAAAAGTATCGCGCGGCGCATAGGATAATAAAAGAGAGAAAAAAAAGAACCCCCCCTCTCCCTCTCTTTCCCTTCGAGGAGCAACCGTAAAACCATGGAATGAAGCGTGCATGGAGTCCAAATCTGATGCGACTCGCGCGAGCGAGCGAGCAAGCGCGCGCGCACTTTCCCCGCGCGTAACGAACTTCGAACTTCTTCCGTCATTATCGGTTATTACCCATTGTTTGGAAATATTAAGAAGTATTTCGCGTTACACGGCGGGCAGCGCGCGGGCAGCGCGCGGTGTCGTAATATGTTATAAGCGGGAATAACGAGGTGTATAATTCCGCGTGCGCGCGCGCGTGCACGCTCCGGCTTGGCGTGCTGTAATTATAAACGCGTGTGCGTGTGTATTTCGCGCCTTTTACCGGCCGGCCTAATAAAAGTGCTCCGCGCGTCGATGCCATTTGCGACAAGTGTATACATAATTATTCCGACGGTATTAATTACAGTATTTGCGTACCGGTAACAATCGATTATTTATGATTACAGCAAACGTGCCGCTTGGAAACGAGAAAAAAAGGAGAAAAAGAAGGGAAAAAAAAGAAACACGCGCGCATATACTCCGGTTCTTCTCGCCGCGATTTAACTTCCCGCCTCGAACGCGATCGTTCATTGCATATATGTATACAAAGTTGCGACATTTCGATCAGCGATATACGAGATATTGATATAAATATAGAAATCGCTAGAAATTACCAAGCGCACAATGGAGAACCGGCTTTCGCGTCGCCTTGCCACGCTAGGCTCGAGCGACTCTTCGAGTTTCTCGAATATTCACGAGAGAGAAATATTTATCTCTCTACCTCTCTTACTTAAACTTAAAAAATGTTGTGACTTTATTTCGATAAGTTGATGGAACTCACTTGTGGCTCTTAAACCCGTTCCATCCAACACGCTATTATCGAGATCATATGCAGTCTCGCCAGCGAAGAAATGTATTTCATCCATCTTTCGAGAGAACCGCATTGCATGTCATTTTGCAAATGTAATGCAAAATACTTTTCGCGGATACAGTGGCATAATTAAACGAGCGCCAGAGATGTGTCTAGATGATACTAGATGTTTGAAGCATATCCTCCTCGCGCACACATCGACTGACCGTCGTCTCTGGGGCATTCATCAGGGTAAGTTCATTATAAAGTCGTAGCTTCAGCAAATTAACGTTGTATACGCATCGTAACTGGAGAATACGATGATCGCCCGACCTGCCCGAGTGCACGAGAGAGAAGTCGCTTCGGCGCGAAGAAGTTCAGCCAGCACCGAAGGTGAAGGTAATGGAAGCGCGCGGTGAACATCTCGTGCTTCGCTTCGCGTCCACGCGGAAAGAAGAAAGCCCCGCGAGGTCAGGCAAGAGGGGCCGCGGAGATCCGGGATTCCTGGAAATCGCAGGTCCCTCGCCTCGGTCCCCGAGATTGGTCGTAATCCGACTTTAACTGCCGGATTGCGGCGAGACGCGCAGACTGGTTTAGCAAGATCCGTCGGCAAGGAAAACGCGCCGTGGATATATATCCGTGCGCGAATTGGAACCTTCCTTCAACCTTGAGGCTTGAGGTCCCACCTGACTCCTCTCCCTTTATGAAATGGAGGGATAAAATCGTAGATAATTAAAATCGAACACAGCAGGAGCGACAAGATTATGCAAATGTCAGTTAGACAGAAGGTAAATGTGGCTGAAAAAAGTATACAGTGATTTCGAGACGGACAGGAAAAAAGTTTTTTATTTACTATAGTTTTTTTTTTCCTCCAAGTTTTTGGAACAGTATAGACTTAATGGTAAGATTTTAGTAAATTATTTAAAATTGCTGTATTCTGTCTTTAAAAATAATAATAATAATAATAATAATAATAATGAGCATTCTAATACTATCCAGATCTATTTTAAAACATGCAATTCTTTCCTCCGGAATTATTCAAATGAATTCTTCTAGCATAAAGCTACATAACAGATTTTTAATCATTCATCTACAGACGAGCCAATTATTATCTATTTAATTGACTTTATTTATTCATTCCGTACATAAAGCTCGAAAATTCAAATTCTAATTAAATTAAATGAATCTTAAATTAGAGTAGGATCACAATGTAATTGATTGAAATTCTAGCCAACCTGAATTTAAGGGAAGAGCGTGCGTAGTAAAACAATGTAGATATTCAGTATTCTTTTTTAATGACAGATGAAATGAAGTCAACACCTCCTCGTTTATTTATCGAATTCTGGAAGTTGAATCAAAGACCACACACACAAAGTGACAATCAGATATTATTAATTCCCACTCAATTGCTGAACAGGCTAAAGTTTAATAGAAAGTGTACGGCAATGAAAAAAAAGACACTTTTATTTAGCGAAACCATTGAATTGAATCCTCTCGACACTGTATTTTTCGGTCGATTATTCGCACCTGACCTATGGCTCTGTTATTGCGATAAGCATCTCGGAGCTGCAAAATCCCGGTCGAGTTCGGGGGGAGCACGTGCTTGGCAGGGATTATCAGCCGCGGCGGAGTGTCAAAATTGGACTTCGAAACGGCCGGTGGTAGTCGGGACAAACCTCTGTTGATAACCCGACGAAATCTCTTCCGTGAGATCGATCGATCGATCGATCGTAGAAGAGCGGAACCTCGTCGCGCGCAATGCTAAAATATTTGTTCGTATAATTGCCGATAAATCACACGCCGCTTCTTTGTCGCGAGGACACACACCGCGACGGCGGCAACGGTCGATCGAAGATAAATTGATCGCGAAGCGCCCATTGGCTCGGCAAGATCGCAGATAACAAGCTGATGCACTTCGCCGTTGACACCGGGATAATTTCTCAATGCGACGCGTTGAGGGTCTAACACGATGGGCGTCATTAATACCGGCGATATAATCAGTGTTTTGAGCGACGCACGCTCCTTTCCGTTGCGCTCGGTCAGTTACAGCGGCTCGAGTGTATCTCCAGTCGAGGACGTTCAGTGTTGTGTCAATTTATAAACGTTTACACCATTAATAAACCATGTTTCTTTTTTTCTTTCTCAGTCAGTTTTTACAGGATTAAAGTACATAGTACGAGATATCGTGTATCCTGATGAATCGCACAGCAATTCTATTAGATATTCCATTAGCGCAGAAAAACCTTAAGTTGATTGATAGATCCTAATCATTTAACGCGATTAGCGATGTCTTAATGACACGAGACTTGAAGTTTACATTGTTAATTTATATAGCTTGTAACAAGCGATAGGAAATATAAAATTCACAATGTGTATAATCAAATGTTTTCCATTAAAATGTTTTTAAACATCTCATTTCTCTTATCTCTAATTATTGTCTTCTTTTCTAGCATTTAAGTGAAAGAAAGTGTGTGTGTAGGAGTACATGTGTGTATATACTATATATATTTTTTAATTATATATATATATATATATATATATGTTCTTTATTATATAAATAAATTTTTTAATTAAAATTAAGTTATTGTATAATTAAAATTTAAGTTTATTGTAATTAATTTAACTTTATTATGACTAAAATTACAAAATTTAAATTCTTTATTAATATTTATATATCACAAAATGGTTATATACATATTTATGTAATAGCGTGGAATTTTTGTGGTCCTTCTGATATTCTGACGTGAGTGAACATTTCGAATACATAATTTTACGCAGTGTAAAGTCTTTCGAAGGATTTTGAATATATGATATTGACGTCTCCTCTCTTTCTCTCTCCTCTCTCTTTCTTTTTGAATTTCACTTGCGTCAAATTGAAGTAAGTCACGCGAGAGAGATTGAAAGAGTCAGTTCAGTTTTTATGTGGTAAAAAACGTCGCGAAATATTTTACAATTTATTACGTTCGACCAGCGTTACGACATTAAAACGTTTAATGCGACATGGCGCGTATAATTTGCTGAATTAATTGCGTTAATAAGAGAGCGTCGATTATCGATCGGCTCGCGATTCGCCGGTTTCGGTGTCACGGGCTGTCGAAAGATCGACTCGGCGAACCAGCGACGCCGACGACGGCCGGCTATACGGTGCACCGGAGCGACATTGCAGTGTCGAAAAAAGTGAAAATCACGACAGGTGAAAAAGTTAGCAAATTGCTATTCCGGCTGTCCGATGACGACGATGACAATGACGACGACTTGCGCCGTGAGAATGGCATCACAGTTAACGGACGACGACGTCGATGCAATTTTGCTACGTGCTATCCCGAGTATAAAGAGGCACAAGACGAGAGAGAAATTCCTGAGAAGTTCCGCACGAAATCCTGCACAGTTATGCTGAAAAATCGGCTACCGTCTCGGTAGAACACATTCATCGCCAAGCATACTTTAGCTGATTTTCCATTCACGCCGGATTACATAATTTTTTATTAAAAAGAACAATAAAACACTTTATTTATGATATTGAATTTTAATGTATTGAGTAGTACAAAAATATCGATATGATATTTATTTGACAGTCGCTGATAATCGACAAAATGTAAATAAAAAACTTGGTGTCGGTCACCGATGACCGTCATGGCGGTGAATGTGTTAATTATGGAATAAACAATGGAATAAATATATCATAAATAATATCATCGCACGATTGTCTGATTGCTCGATAAATGAAGACATCATTTTTCGCATCACGCCCATTTGTTCTCTTCGCATATTAATACGGCTTTAATCTTCAAGCACTGTCGGCAGAGAAATTACACCGTTTAAAATTGATGGCAATAGGAGAACACCAAGGTGAGGACTGCGTGTTGGCATCGAGTAACGAATCACGGTGATTGATGATTAAAAATTAACAGGTCATCACCGGTGGGCGATCATATAAGAAAATATCGAAATATATGATTCGCGTTCTTATTACAACAGTTCTCTCCTTTCTCCCCGGTATTCCATGGGTGGGGCAAGAGATTCTTCACACATCAACATGACATACCCATCCTCGTAACTTAATGGAAAAAAACGGTTTAAACGCCTTGTTAACATCTTGTTGTTGACGATGAACGCCTTCAACATTCTTCACCTTCGATATTAAGGAAGAAAACAAGAAAGCCACTCTAAATTCGAAGAATCTGTGACTATCGAAAACACCCGATAGTTGAAGAATATTGATGGGGACTCTCTGCTTCTCTCATTGGATAAATTCATTTACAAGTATAATACCGCCACGACGTAATTCTGGCCTGATGTTATGTAAGGGATAAAAAAAACATCTGTGCCGTCGAGCGTTATAATTATTTTTGTCATTTTAGAGAAAATATTATTCCATCATGGCCAATGGTCCACATAAATGTGTAAGGCTGTGTTTTTTTTTATGAATTACACATTTTATATCTTTTATAAATTCCGCGTTCATATAGATCAAAATAATTCAATTACTTCTGCTGCTCTTCGAAGAGAGAATGAGGAAAAATTCATCACGTTCATTAGACAAATCATATTTGAAAGTTACATCTGTTCGACAATTAAATTTGCCCGCATCGTCTACCAGCGGTTTATCCTTGGACATACATACCGACTCGGATAAAAAAAAAACTCGGAGGCTTTAATTGGATTTTCGCTTTCGTTTCGAATTCATTGGGGTTTTGATCTTGTAACGGAATTGATCGGCGATAAAAATGTGACACGGCTCAGCTTATTAATCCTTACCTTTTCTGGATACTTTTATACGTCGTCCCCCTGTACAAGATACGTCGGCCTTAATTAAATGCATGATTATACGTACCCCGTTTGTATTTTTGAGTAATCGTGTGCCAGTTAAGAAAATCCATTGGAGAAAAACACGCTTGTTTATGGGTCGTACCGGTATACGGATATAGAGATACACGCGAAATTAATCTACTGCACGCGGTACTAATTACCGTACTTATACAAGCCGAGAAAACGGGCGAAATAGCCGGCTATTAAACTACACGTGAACTTTTTACTCAATATTTTATTTCGGAACTATACCACGGAGAACAGAATGAAGGGAACTGCGGCTACGTTTTGTTATGGTTCTTCTTGTATGGAGGAAGTCGTTATTCCTTCCTGATTTATATTAATAACGTTTCGCTATAATTACAGTATATCAATATTAAAATCATTCTGCAACAGTACACCATTTACAGGTAACTTTTTACTTAAATAACATAACGCTCTAAAATACTATAATTCTCATTCTTTCATTTCAAAATTTTTTACAATAATTACTAATTATTTGTACTATTTATACAAAAAAATATTACATAAGAAAAATCTATTATTAAATAATTGAAATAATAGTAAAGAAAAATATAAAAAGAGAGACAAACTGTTAAAACTATACGTGTACTTTTACATTCTTCTTCCCAAAACAAAGCTTGCTATCGTCTCGCATGTTGCGGTAAAATCGAAGCATAATTCTTGTGAGAAGACGTTTAATTTTTTTCGTGGCAAAAGCTCGCCGCGGCTTTATTACTTAGGATCGAAACATTGTTGTATATCGCAGGTGTATCGCCTGACCTTCGTCCTTCGGATGCCGCTGTGAAGGGACGTACCGGATCGCAATCGGGTCATTGAGTGAACAGCACATCGATCAACGCCATTTTTTAAAATATCGTCAATTAAACGTTGGATACATAATGAAATAATACGGTACGGTACGATGGTGCGACGATGGAAAAGGTCTCGACGACGGAGAACTCGAGATATTCAAACCACATCGAGACCACTCCCCGCGGCCTCGCACCACGTACTCGACGTACTATGTAGTAAAAGTGCAGCGAAATAAAATGCAACCTGTTACGTGACCTGAGGCGTTTCTTCACCTACACACCGGTCGTGCATTTATCGCGAATTTGCGCGAAAGGAAAAAAGTATGAAAATAGTAGGTGCTCGATCTCTTTCGCCCTTTCGTCCCGAACGTTACGTTCTGATTCAAATATTTGCGCTTTTCGACCGAGCGAGGATCGACGTCGTCGGTGCGATTTCGGTGAAAATTCCAACGATACTGATAAAACATTGCGAACGAGTCGTTAAACGAGTCCTTTCCATTGGTTTCCATTACCAACGTGCAAACAAAAGGAGTTCGTTCCTTCGGCGATATTTGATTTTACGGCATAATAAATATGCCGGCTTCGACCCCTGACATCTGCCGCCGCGCCGGCCGCCTCTGAACGGGAGAAAGAGATAACAATAATATGCAAATGAACGCGTTAGCATAACATTAATTATGTTACACGCGCGTTGAAAATTTTGTATCCCTGCAATGATATTCCCCTGCGTGTTACGCGGCAAAGATCAACTTACTTGATACGCGCGATAAATCAATGTATAATATATTGTATATTGACGTCAACCTCTCTATCTTCAGGATCAATCTATAACGAGTTTGAGAATTTTGTACTCTGACAATATTTCTCTGACAGTCTTACACGGCAAGGATCAATCTTGCGTGATAACTACTATATAATCGAGATAAATTGACGCGACAATTGATTAATATATTGTGTGTGTGTGTGCGTGTGTGTGTGTGTGTGTGTGTGTGTGCGCGTGTGTGTGACATCAACTTCGCTGTTTTCAGCATTAACGTGACATTAACGTGCGCGTTGAAAATTTTGTATCCTGACGATATTACCTTGTGTGTTACACAGCGAAGATCAACGATCAACGATAATTTGCTTAATTGCGATAAATCGATGCGTAATATAATGACGTCAACCATCTCTGTCTTCATTATCTTTAGCATCGACCTAACGTTATTACGCGAGTTGAAAATTGTGTACCTTAACGATATATTTCTGATCAATGTTGCGCGATTACTACTATTTAATCGCGACAAATTGACGCATAATTATTTGACGTTGACTTCGCTATCTTCAGTATTAACGTGACATTAACACACGCGTTGAAAACTTTGTATTCTAACAATATTTCTTTGAGTGTTACGCAGCAAAGATCAACGCTGCGCGATAACGCTGTTTTATCGCGATAAATTAATACATTACTGTTACTTAATCAAAATAAATTGATGCATAATATATTAACACCAACCTTCTGTCTTCAGTGTGACTGTAACATTAATACATGTTGAAAATTTTGTATACTAACAATATTTCACCTCTGTGTGTTAAGCGGCGTCAGCGGCGAAGATCGCAGCTGCGCGATAACTGCTACTTGAATCGCGATAAATTGATAAATATATTGACATCAACCACGTTGTCTTCGGCACGCATCCTCAGCGGAACTGAAGCATGCAATCGTCGACGGGCTCTCAAGGCAGATCTTATCCGCTTTATTGTTATGATGGCAGCTTATGAATTATAGGTATGCGCATTATATAAGCGCACTTATAGGGAAGATCGAGCGGATTTTAATGACCCGTTCTATAAAGCATCATTCTGCCATATATCCGCGCTTATCTGACCACCAATCTCAAAAGCAGTCGGTGAAAACGTTGGGAAAGTCTTTGTTCACTTCGCAGCGAACTTCCTCGAGGCGTGTAACTTCGAAAGCAGAGGCAGCCAAGTATATGTATATAGGTATACCTGTACACGGACGTTTCGCGTTCGTGACGTCGTTGACCGGGGCTCTGATTCTGTAACTCTTAACGACAATGTCGTTATCGTTGCGCGCAGGTGTAATATATGGTAAAAGCTGTGTGCGTGACGACAATATATCTAACGATAACGACGCTGTCGTTAAGAATTATAGAATAGGGGTACACGAGAGCTTGCGCTTACTTAAAGCGTAATCTGCAACAAAAAAGAAATAGAACGAAAAAACGCGTGTAATCTACTCCATAAAAAAAAAAACGGATAAATAAAAGTTTGATAAATGGAAATTTAATAATCGTTCCAATCGATTCAATATATTATACGCTCGCTTCTTTTCACGTCACGGAGAAGACTAAGGCAAACAGATGTGGACGAGAAAGATAGAGGCTCGGTAGCAAAATGTTGAAAAAGAAAAATATGTACGCAGAGACCGTAGAAATTTAAAGGTCAAGATAAAAATGTATCAATCCTTGATGATGATGTAGTTAAATGTAATTTCTTATGTTATTTCTTATATTAATTGAATCGATTTCATTAATGAATGTTGGTAGCGTTCGAGAAGGAGGGATGGCATTGAAGTGAAAATAAATACCGATATATGTATTAGGCTCTGTGATAATTAAAGAGAAAATTGGGCAAGAACCCAATTACTTTTTCTTCAAAATACATTTGCTGGGAAAATTTTATTAATAAAAAATACGAGATATGAAAACTATCGTCTTTATGCAAAAATTTACGGATGTAATCTGCCGTTATAAATAACAGAAGCGTGTGTACCTATTAGAGCTTATGATAATCTGGTCGCGTGTCACGCAACGAGAATGCACGTGCAAATGCCAATATAGTAATCAGTATTATAGCTAATAAAAATATTTCTGATGTAGCGTTTCTTGTGATAAGAGAGTGTGTTCTAATCATACATGCAGGAGGCAGTGTGTATAATCATCATACACACTTCTTCATATATGTTTACGTGTTTCGCGCAGTTATGTACACGAGATATTTTCCAGAACGAAGCAGGTACGCGGCTTTCTGCCTAAGCTGAAATATAATCAGATCTCGTTTCGTGCACAGAACTCTCAATAGACACCGTTATTGCGCTCGCGGATAGACATACGCGCGTGTTCGAGCGAGTGCCCTCCGCAAACCTCGTCGATTCTTCGCCGATTCTGTACGGATAAAATTCGCTTCGAGATAAATTCCGCGTCTCGCAAACATTATCGTTAACGATTCATTTTAGGTTGCAATCAAACTGTTCGTAACAGTGGTTCTCCCAAAGTTTTCCTGGTATAGGTTAATATATATCTCTACTGTGGAATGGATCATTTCCTTTGGGAAGAAATTTTTGTATTTCAAATAATATACTATATACTGAAAAGAAAGAAGTGTCAAATTAACACTGATATACTCGTATATACATATACGCAGCAATATATAATAATCTCATGGAAAAAATAATTCTGCTGTTGTAGCAAAATCTTCATTCTATTGTATATTCGTAGTGACAGCAACAAAATTTAGTTAACGAAACTAATTTCACGAATTATTCGTTATTATAGTAAAATCTGTTTTGTTGCGAGAATATAAAAAAAATTAGTTGAGTGTATTTGTCTTTAGAATCGCGTTATGCTATTGAAGCAAAATAATGTATTCTTATAGCAAATACACACATTTGCTATCAGAGCAAAACTACTGCTCGCTAGCCTCTGCATGGCATATTGTTGATCAGAACTCGGCTAATTTTGTGAGATATAAATATATTCGTGCATAAGACAGATACATTCCCTTTGTATTTCAAACCACGTGACATCAGTTATTGGATTTTGCAACGTGATCTTCTTCCGAAGATTACGTGATCCAAGAATGTAAACGCAATCGATTATTAATATCTATTAATTTAATTATGCATAGTTGCATCAATTTACTTCAAGCATTTTAATTAATCGCAAATGCTTGTGAGTTTATAAGAATTTCACCTTTTTATTTCAACTATTTTTTCTTGGTTGAACTATATATGAAACTTCGTTTAACTATATAAATGACTTTATTCAAGCAAGTTTTCTTCGTTTAACTCAATATAATCTCATTTCAAGATTAGGTATACATTGTTGCGTATATACGAGTATATCAGTGTTGAGTTGAGACACTTTTTTTCTATTTACATACAATTTTTTCTGTGCGCATGTGTTTGCCTTTTAGTTATCGATTAAGACTCAAATTGTTTATTCATTAACTTTATAATGTGTCGATATTTTATTCGGGATTTATATAATTTTATTTTACAAATACAATTGTATAAAAGCATTTATAAAATATAATTATAGTATTCTGGCTGGGATAATATTTTTTGCAATAGTTTTCATAAAATGCTCGTTGACATCAATAATATTAAATTGTGTATCAACTTAATAATGTAAAATTACATTTCTAACATAAAACTGCGTTTCAAGCCTGAATAGTAATCAAAAGCATAAACGCAAAATTCATAAAACTCACAAAAATGATTATTAGGCATAAAATCCTACCTGAAAATATTTATTCTGTGTGTTACACAATATATATAAATACAATTTATATCTTCTTATATGATGGCAGAAATGTGTACCGGGTTATTTATCGTGTATTCTGTCCTAAGTCGAACGCCCCATTTCCGAACTTCCGTTCGACTCGTAGCTGAGAGACACTATATTTTATAATTTTATATCGTCGCGATCGCAAACAGGATGCTATCGCGTGATGCCGCGAGCGTTGGTAATAAATTTCGCGGATATATGAGACGCATCAGGTTCTGTTTGCGCGTACGCGAAAGAGGGGAGAAAATGTTGCTCCTCGTTGTCATCGTCGTCGTCGTCGTCGTCGAATAGAACGAGACGATATAACCTGTTGCTGTCGGGAGTAACGACGTAGAGAAGAAGAGAAAAATATGGTATTTTATATCCATCCACCTCTCTCGTAAAACCCAATGGTTGAGTGCGATGCAGATACGATCCGGTACGCGCGCGCGCGCGCGCGCGAAGTACGACAGAAGGGGCGAGAATGCCGACATGTCACACCCAACCATGTAAAGGATGTGTGTGTGATCGCGTCTTCTTTTTCTTTTTCCCTAGAACTCTCATTACGCATCCGCGGGTCCGCGAACGACGTAGTACTCGGCGACGTCGTCATCTTTGTCCTTTGACGAAAGGCTGTTGTCGAGACCTTTGGACAATCGGAGTCCTCGCACGTTCAGAAGGTCGCGGAACTTTTTCACTTTTTATACATTTCTCAGCGGCGAACGAGTTATGTTCAGGTCTGCGCGCTCTTGAGACTGAAGCGAACGAATAAAAATAATATACTTTAATTTCCTTATTGGCACGTTTCCCTCTCGACTTGATGACCTACCGCGTGGTGTGTTTAATTGATTTTTTAGTACATTTTTATTATTGTCACAATCAGAAATATCGTATTGTATGTCCAACGAATTATGCACTTGTTTCCTTTTGACGATGCGACTTTATTATAATTAGCTTCCATATATCTAAAATCTAAATCAATGCTGGATAATATCATATTTAATTTCAAAGAAGTTTCTGTCTGTCACATTGGATATGAAAGAGGTATCGATCTTGTCAACGGCGGATCTTGTTTGACAGTGGATTTTGCTCAACTTTGGATCTCTGGATATTCGGGATTATTCCCACAAATAATGTACGAATAATCGCGTCGCTATTAACAGTGCGACTTCCGGGGGAGATTCCATCCGCGAGATCACCGTTGATATTTTCCCTTGCTCTCTCTCTCTCTCTCTCTCTCTCTCTCGTAAAATTCTCGGCGCAGCAGCACCGATTTCCACTCGTTCAACTCGTTGCGCGATACACTATATAATATTGCACAATGCTTTTAATTCCCATTCTAAGATTATGCCGCCTTGCTTTAACGCGTCGGGAGGCTTTGAGGGCTATAACTCCGTCATGGTCGTTAGTCACGTTATATGACACCTTATGAATCTTATTAGCGTCTTGACCTGTAGCTATAACCGTGCAATTATACGAACGGTTGAAGACAATATTATAACGTGGTAAACGTAAAAAAAGAAAGGACCCCGCACACATCACATCAGGGAAAATTGACCTCCCGTCGAATTTGCTGAAATTGTAGTATGATGTAGTTCATGCCGTCCTGATCAAGAGTCATAATGGGCCCGAGGTCAAAGGTCAATAATAGTGCCTTATTATTCGAAAATTCTATTCTTTGTGTATATCCGCACGTGAGCAGTGTTGTTGTGTGCGTATATGTGCCATTCTACGTATGTGTGTGTGAGCGTAGCCTGGTTTGATACATGGCAATAGTAATATGGCGTTCGCAATATGGCCACCTACAAAAACTAATGCACGGATCGAGATCAAACTTGACCACCATGTTCACCGTCGAAAAAGGGTTTTATTTTTATTTAAGCATGCGTACCGTGAGTGGCCATATTACCCTCACTGACGTTATATTGCCATCTGATCTCGTACTCTCCGGTGTGACACAATGGTAGAGTTTCAAGATTGGTGATAGCTATAAAAGGAAGACAATCGGTGTAGCCAGAGCCGAAACTCGCCGAAGTGAGATTCGGCCTCAAATAATTAAGCGAGCCGATTCTCGACGACTCGACCTACGAAGCTAGGTTCACATGCAAATTACACATACTTATGCGTAATATATAACAGCCATGAATATGTAAATGCGTGAATAAATATAACATCAGTATATATAGTTTTTAAGTTGCGGTTTCTCTTCGAAACTTCAGTTTTATTTTAGGATTGCTAGGAGAAACATACTTAAAGTGAAACTGTGGCTCAACTGGAATCTAAACATTATAATTCGGAAATAATGGCTAGTAAGTTCTAATATATATATATCAAAATTATGTGTTAACTCATATTATATAAATTTCATAGATGCGCGAACGATGGAATGGCTATTGTTATCTTCGCCGATGCCAATTATTTTTATATTGCTGGCTTATTTATACGTCGTCTACTTTATTGGACCGCAATTTATGGAAAACAGAAAACCGTATTCGTTGAAAAGGTTTATACAATGTTACAATCTTTTTCAAATTGGTGCAAATTTTTGGCTAGTGTTTAACGTCATGAAAGATGGTAGACCGTTCACTGCCGTGTGGAGATATTGCGAGTCACTCGATAAAATTTGCAGTCGTAACAGTGAAAAGGTATGTTAACCTTTTAAATTGTCAAAAATAAGAAATAATTTGCATGAATTTAAATTAGTACACTTTAAATATTTGAGAATTATATAATAAATAATTGTTACTCATACGACATACGCAATAATATTGATAAATTTCAACGTGTGAATTTGGAGAATAGATATAACTCTGTAAGAATTAACAGAATTGAGATAATAACGATTTTGCAGATAGATATAATTTTCTTATTGCAGATACTTGAAATTATATGGTGGACACTGTTGCTTAAAATAATTGATCTCATTGAAACCATAATATTTGTATTGAGGAAAAAAAATCGTCAAATCTCATTTTTACACACGTACCATCATATTTCCACGGTTATCTATGCTTGGACGACGCTCAGACACTCTCCGCAAAGTTTCCTCATGACTATCATAGCACTCAATTGTTCTATACACATGATAATGTATTCCTATTATTGTCTGAGCACTTTTGGATCGAATATGCAACGAAGACTTCTACCATTCAAGAAGTGGATTACTCTTATACAAATGGTAAGCTCTGAATTTAATTTGTCGATATACTTGTTGATATTAAATATTGCTTTTATTAAAACAGGCACAAATAGTATTCATAACGGTGGGCAGTTCGCAAGGTTTCATACTTAACTGCGGTAATATGAATGTGAAATATTTTTCTGCCGCGACATTTCTTAATGGCATTGTAAACTTGTCATTGTTTTCCAATTTTTATAATTTTTATAAGAAAACCTGATTGTGAAAGTACAATTTTGTTGAATGAAAAATGAGCATTATTATTTAGATTAAATTAACGTGATTCTGATATACATGCGTATTTGAAATTGTAATGTATTACAAAATGTCAAAGCGGTTTTTTCACTTCTTCGTAGCGTTGTCAATTAATTAAGCATTTACGTGTGAATAAGATGGAATATTTTCACGCGTCTCACAAATGCGTTCGTCGCTCTCTCGTCTGTATATACTAATAAAGAAAACTAGACCGACTGGCTGGCACCGTTTCGGTGCACGAAATGCGAGAAATATGAAATTTATTTTCTCACTTTGAACTGGTATATTATTCAAAGTGTTTCTCACGGTTTTTTTTTCGGCTCAATCTTTCGCTTTTTTTTCCTTACGTCTTTTCATCGTCTGGTCTTTCCATCCGCTTTCTTTTCATTTCATTAAATCCGTGCAGCTATATCCTACAAATCCAGGCGTAATTCCAAATGTTTTCCATAGCCTATTAAACGATTAAAAACATTCCCAGATAGCCAAATGCTGTGAGTTTTTTGCCATGTTGCCAACAATCGTTAATGCAACTAATTTTGACAAACTCGGGACAAGGTGAGACAGCATTATGCTTGTCGGGTTGAACTCATATGAATTATATTTCTATTAACAGCAAATTAATTGCAACGTAACAGCATCAATTTGTGAGGGATTTGTGATAGCACATGTTGCAGGCAACACAACGTACCAATATTGCGGACCGTTTGCTCTTAAAATTGCGTCAACTGATTGGCAGTATTGTTGTGTGCGTATGTGCCATTCTACGTATGTGTGTGTGTGTGAGCGTAGCCTGGTTTGATACATGACAATATTGGCAATAGTAATATGGCGTTCGCAATATGGCCACCTACGAAACTAATAGTGCACGAATCGAGATCAAACTTGGCCAGCATGTTCACCGTCGAAAAAGGGTTTTATTTTTATAATTCGAAGTATAGGTTCCAATGGAAATCCGCACGAATATAGAAAACGGGTTAACTAAGAACCAGGCGCGGTAAATAATGCGCAAAATTTTATTTTTATTTCTATTTTACATATCTTCCAACCTTGACTGCGCGCCGATTGAATATGTCAGACTTGAAACACGTTACAGCTCCGGTTGGAGTAATTAAATTCTTCCCTCTACACCTAATTAAATCAATTCGATTTAATTTATGATGCTGTTTGCATCTAAATAACTGTAAAGAAATCATTGCGAAAAATATTACCTCAGCCAGAGTTCGAACCTGGAACATCCTTCATTCCGTGAAGGTGTCATACCAATTCAACCACTGAGGCATGTTACATGGGGATTTTACTACTCCAACTGGAGCTGTGTTTCAAGTCTTGATAAATAGAAATGAAAATAAATCTTTGCGCATTATTTACCGCGCCTGGTTCTTAGTTAGCCCGTTTTCTACATTCGTACGGATTTTATTTTTATTTAAGCATGCGTACCATGAGTGGCCATATTACTCTCAGTGATGTTATATTGCCATCTAACCTCGTACTCTCCGGTGTGATAAAATGGTAGAGTTTCAAGATTGGTGATAGCTATAAAGGAAGACAATCGGTGTAGTCAGAGCCGAAACTCGCCGAAGTGAGATTCGGCTTCAAATAACTAAGCGAGCCGATTCTCGACTACTCGACCTACGAAGCTACGTTCACGTACAAATACACATGCATATGCGTGTAAAAAGAATAGAATTTTTGAATAAGGTACTATTATCGACCTTTGACCTTCCATATCTCGGAAACTGTCCATTCTTTGACCTCAGGCCCATTATGACTTTTGATCAGAACGACGTATGAACTACATCATACTACAATTTCAGCAAATTCGACGGGAGGGCCAATTTTCCCTGTGATGTGTGCGGGGTCCTTTACGCGAGTGAAACCGAATATTCCCAAACGGGAAGAAAAGAAAGGAGATGGAAAAATAAAGCGCGTTTGTTACGCGAGCCAAACTCTTTCTTCGCTTTCTTTCTCGACGCGTTGATAAAATACGGATTTCCTCCGTATTTCGTGGACAGAATAAGAACAAATAAGAACGAGGCGAATAGAACGGGATTGAACTATCTGAAACCATCTCGAAAACAGACTCTCCGCACGGATGCGGGGAGAACCCGAACGAGGTCGTGCACCGAGACACATCTGCGCGGTTTCCGCAATGCACAACGTACGTAAAACGCCCCATTTGGCGAAGAATGCATCCTTGTGGTAGTTTGTGGTTCTCCCACGCATAAGGCAGAACATTTCCTCCGCCGCGGCTGTGCGCCGGCTCGAGCCGCTAATAATAACAGATCGTCGAGAGAGCGCACAATGGCGATTCGTGAAAGGCCCCTCCGCGTTGGTCTTAAATGCCATGTATTAAGCGCAGGCCGATCACAAAGAAACTGTGCACAGGAACGAGCGCTCGCGAGTCTCTCGACAGCTGACGGGCGGATGACGAATGCGCCTCTCCGGGAATTGCCTCGTTAACGATTTCGCGTACGGCCGGCCGTTCTTCTTTTAGACATATAGGTCGTTGCAACGGCGAGGACAACGCGCAACCGTGTGCCAAGAATTTAGCGAACCGGTGGATCGCCAGGAGGGAAAGAAGCAGGGAACGGGGGAGACATCTACGCATAAACAACGGCGCGAAACGCGCAACAGCGTGCGCTTTGTATTCCTACAAAGTACTCTGCGGCGATCTAGGATATTTATACTGTCGCTTTGTATGCAAGCCCAGTGTCCCTTAGAACACGAAGTTATGGAGCGAAGCGGATTCGCGGATCGATTCTGTTCGCTCATTACGTTTGGTATTTGCGTTTGACTAAGTTTCAGCCAATTCGCCTTCGACTTTGCTCCGAAAGAAGCCCTATGGAGTCGTCTTCGAAAGTCGTGTCCGAGAGAGAGAGAGAGAGAGAGAGAGAGAGAGAGAGAGAGAGAGAGAGAGAGAGAGAGAGAGAGAGAGAGAGAGAGAGAGAGAGAGAGAGAGAGGGGAGAGAGAGAGAGAGAGAGAGAGAGAGAGAGAGAGAGAGAGAGAGAGAGAGAGAGAGACAGACAGAGACAGAGACAGAGACAGACAGAGACAGATCAGGCGATTCCGCGCTACCGTGTACCGGTCCGCGTTGGTACCTTTGCGTTTAGCGCGAAATGGGATAGGGGCATGCTCTGTTCAAGACATAAATCATCTTGCGTCGCTTTTTCAAGCAGTTACAAGTACCGAGGGACAAAAGGGTACCTCGCGGTTGACGTATTACCGTCGTGAGTACCTGTCAAGAGCAAAGAAACCGGGGGCGGCAATGAAGACCAGGGGGAGGGAGAGAGACGCGAGGGATAACGCCAGGCATAAGGGAGGAGAGCCTCACGAGAAAAAAGTCAGAGGAAAGAAAGAAGCTCGCCATGAACCGTAGCCCATGAAGCAGACGGAACGTTCGCCGAGGAATGTCTACTAGGAGGGAGAGCTTTCCTGGTATGGGCGGCTCACTTCCGGATTTATTCTGCGATGGACTTTCGATTCTGACGCTTGGTTACATTTATACTAATTACAAAGGAAACGACAGAGAAGGGGAAATTACAACAATACACCTGCACTCGTTTCGTCGTGTGTGTGTGTGTGTGTGTGTGTGTGTGTGTGTGTGTGTGTGTGTGTGTGTGTGTGTGTGTGTGTGTGTGTGTGTGTGTGTGTGTGTGTGTGTGTGTGTGTGTGTGTGTGTGTGTGTGTGTGTGTGTGTGTGTGAAGCTGGAGTACGTATCATTTGGAAACTCAAAGTTGAGAATTCTGGCTTTCTTTTTAATAGTTTTATAATTCTTTATAGGTTGGACAAATATATGGTTCTGGTCATTATTAAAGCACAAAAATGCCTCAGGATAAACTGAGACGATCACCAAAAACTATTAAAAATTAAGCCAGGATTCTCAATACTTTATGAGTTTCCATAAAATAATACATCAGCTTTAAACACTCCGTTTCGTCACCTCGCGACGGTTTTAAACAGGCTTGACGGTGATGTTTGCGTCGGTTGACTCTAATTATTTTCGCTAATTAAGCCCGCGCGGTAGCTTGATCCGCGAATAATAAGGTTCTAGAATGACTCGAGATTCCAAGAGAAGTGCTTCCACAGGCATGAAGGCGGCAGGAGTCCTCAAGCATATCACGAGAGTATAGTATGTCGGAATATGAGTAATAAAAAAATACCAAGATAATATTAAAGGATTTAATAAAACGAACGTATATTATGTGCTTGACAGCAATAAACGAAATCCTTTTGCATTACATTGTATCTTTCCACCATCCATCCGGACATACCGCGAATGAGTGAATGAGAGCGCGAAGAGAATCAATGGAGATCAATAGATAAGGAGTCAGAAAAAAAGTGCACGACGAGTGATAACGTGAGGAAGTCGCAATTAGTGTAGCAAGATCACTAAAATTGCATTATAAGGGCAGTTGGAATATAGTAAAAGTAAAATCGCGTGCAATGCACGGTGAACGAGATCGCGTACAACTCGAAAAGCAAAGGATATCGTAATGAAAGGGGGAAACTGTTAATGAACGCAAGTACCGATCACCATCGATTGTTCTAGGCGCACGGACTGCGCAAATTACGGGAGCGATTCCCGGGCCCGGGCTAGTAACAGCCGCAATAGTAAAAAAGTGAAAGTACGTAATAAGCAATTGTAATAAATAAACTCAACAAGGAAGGCGCAATAAATCCCCCAGTAGTCGAAAATTTCCTCGCGATAAAAAAAAAGGCGCAATGAATCCAAAAGGTTACGCATATGTGTGGCTCGAAGTTGACTCATGCAAGATCAGAAGTTGGCGCCTCTCAAATGTTCCGAATATCCTTCATTCTATCCTTATATGTTAAATATCCAGATCAAAGACCTCTTCCAGATATCTTACGCTGAAATATACATCCACTTATCTGAGATAAAAAAAAAGGGAAAAAAGGTCTCTTAGAAAATACAATCTTTTTTCCGAAAATCTGTACAGCAGGAATTATAGCAAAGAAATGAGCACGTTTCATAATATTAGAGTACAAATTTATGGATGAAGATGCATTAAAAAAAAAAAAGAACGTGCAATTTATTTTGTCACATTTTATAATGTTAGACAGACATCAGATATGACGACTATGATAAGGGTTAAATATATTGGTATGTGAAACCGTGATTATTTTCCAATAAAGTGAGTCATATACCAATGGTATAATATTATAATTATAATTACAGAATATTTGTCGAATAGCGATGACGCTGGGCATTCAGAAACTATGTCTGTAGACAGAGAAGTGTTGGTGAACGTAAATTGTCCGATTAGGATGATACTCAATTACATAAAAAAAATTGCACGTGTCAGCGATACATGTAAATAAAAGTGAAATAAAATAAAAATCTTTAAATATATCTATTAATTATATAAAAGTATTAACTTTATTGCTGATATAGCGTACAATTTCGATTTTGATAAATTACAACGTAGCCTTTTAGTTAACTAAAATCAGCATTAAAATCTCATAGAAAACAATTTCTTTCAGGCGAGTTCGATTTGTGCGATGAAGTAAATTGTCAATTGAAGAATGTATCTTTTTACGAACCCTGTACAAATGGAATAGATATTCTTCAATCAGATTTAACATACTTTATCGTCACCTTCGAACGTAAATAATAATGTACGACTATTTTATTTATTAGAATTACAGGTAATATTTTTCAGGGGATGAGAACGGACAGATGATAAACCTCACACCACTTCTAACTGGCAAAGCAGCCAAAAAATATTGCGACATTCTATCGAAGATCCAAAGACCATCGCGAAAAAATTCTGTTAAATCTACGCTCAAAAAGCATAACAATAAATCTAATGAATAAATTACTTTACAATTGCAGCTGTGTTGTAAAGTATGTGCGTATGATAGTATTAATCCACGAGAGACTAGACATGGATATATTAAATGATACTTTTAATATGTACAATTTATCGCGCTGACAAAAATACATTATGAAAAATGGTTTATTAGGCTTATTTAGAGAGCTACTCTAAAAGTACATTATGTACATTATACATATATATACATACACATAAACGCGCTAGAAGTTCTTTATAATAAATTTTCATCCAGCTCTCGAATGCTCTCATCTCTTACAGTGATATCATGAAACTTCCCGTGCCTTCCAATTTTGTGATCGACGAATTTCTTGGCGCCTGGAACACCCTCCTCTAATATCAAGTGCGAAGAGTTATCCTTCTCGAACTGCAGCGACTCTTCTATATGCTTCGGCGAAAACATGGCAAAATATGTTGACGCACGATCCGCCAGCAAACTTTTCTGCGGGAATTTTACAAGAGAATTCGCCAAGTTCATTGCTGTACCCAGAGCTGGAAAAGATTGAATATTTGAAGATCGACACACGTTATTATTAATGATTTTATATAATTTATATAATTAAATGGCTTGAAATAATATGTATAAATATGAGAAAAAAAACTGTAAGATCGTTATCTTGACTTTTTTATTTTATGAACTAAGAATAGTTAGGAATTTTACACATCTCGTAATGTCTTCTCTCACGAGATTTATAATAAATTCAAAAGAATCTTTATTTTACCTGAACCGCAAGATGTGTATCTGTGCGCAATTCCCCAATTGAATGCATCCTGTGCAGTAAGCGCCCTTCCGGTCAGTATAAGATCCATAGCTCTGGAATATCCGATCATGGCAGGCAAACGGACGGTGCCTCCGCATAAAATTGGAACGCCAAAACGTCGGTTTAAGAAGCCCACCATCGCTGTATCCTCTATGACCCTCAAGTCGCACATTAGAGCAAGCTCGAATCCTATTCCAACCGCATACCCGCTCAAAGCTGCGACCAACGGCTTCTTAGCCAATTCAGTTCTATTCGCCTATAAAGAATCAAAGAGACCCGTTGGTATCCTGAACAAATGTGCCGTTTCGTAATTTGAGAGATTGCAGCGCGGATGTACCAGCGGTCCAAAATGTGGTACGCTTTCCTCGTTTTCGCCGTTATAGTCCGCGATTTCTTTGAGATCGTAACCGGCACAGAAATTGCCTCCTACTCCGTATAACACTCCCACTAACGACTCTTCATTATTCTCAAATGCATCCAGCGTTTCGGACAGTAGATGCGCGGTAGCAACGTCTAGGCAGTTCCTCTTTTCTGGACGATTAATACCGATAGCAGTCACCTTACCCATCTGCTTCACCAGTATCGGTTTTTCTGAAATGAAACATATGTGTGCCGAACCTTACGTTTATTCGTTACACTTTTCGTGATATTTCAAATACATTACCTTTGTCGTCGACACTCGCATTCGCCGCAGGCTGGGAGGTTAGGGTTCGTCGTACGTTATTTCTCAGCGTACGACTAAACGAACCGGACAATTTCCTTAGAGAATGCATTTTTCACGCTATAAATGTCTTCCGCAACAGTTTACACTTCTGAGAATATAAATAGCTTTGTGATGTAGCTTTCACTAAAAAATTAGAATGTAGGATTTTGTTGAATTCAAGCTACGTCAGGTAACAGGAATCTCCTCTCGATAGGTAACAGCACGCAAGATCATACGAATCACACGTTAATGAATTCTTTCTCTTCTTCCTCTTTTTACTTTCTTCAACGAGATTAGATTCGCGTTTAAAGTTTAAACACGCGTCCTATGGCGTCCTACAACACATGTTTTGTGGAATATATCGGCTACGTCCGTACGTCGTTCGGTTTTCGATATATCGAACCGTCGATAATCGTAAAATCGATAAAATCTTAAAATATAAAATTGTTTAAAATAAAAATTTGCAATTTAATTATTAAAATGTTTGTTTTCAAAATGTTAATGTGAAAAATACATGAATCAATAATTAATAATTAATATTGATGTTTAATTGAAATGTGTATAATGTAATATATACGCATTTCTGTCTCCAAGAAATTAGTGAAAATTAATATTATTATAATATTGGCATTATATCGATAACACACAAGCGGAACGTTGATATTAATATTTATAAAAGAACTGTAAGATACTTTTTTCCGCTATATATATGTAATTATAATTAATATAGTATTACTCACATGTGATGTATATCGAGACACACTTCAATCCAGTTCTTCGTGATCGATCGTTTTTGACAAGAGCAATCGACGAAGCTCGACAACGGGACTTCAGGAAATAAAACGACCATCGCTAATTTAGGCCAACGACCGCCTTTTAGGAGAGATGAGGACGGGCCAAGCTGAAGCCGGGAGATGTGGGATCAGCTACCTGAGCTGATATTGACGCAGATATTCGGCCATCTCGATCGCGCGGATCGCGCCAGCGTCAGCCAAGTCTGCCGGTCATGGAATCGCACGTTGTCCTCACCCGTGCTCTGGCGATCCGTCACGGTTCTCATCGATCGCGATCTGCGCGGCGACTTCCCACTGGCAGGAGAACTCGCCGTAAGAGATTTTTTTCCCCCCCGCCATCCGATGAGATTCTTCCCGGTGAATTTAATTAAATCTATCGTAGAATTGATAATCGAGCGAAATCGAAATCGTGAATTTGAAGAAAAAGATATATAGTTCAAGAATTAAGAAACTGATTCACTGCTCTCTTTGGAGAAAATAGGCAAAAAAAGGGACAGAAATAAATATTTCGGTAAAGAAAAAAAAACTCATTACATGACTATTTTATGAAGTTATTAAGTTCTCTTAAATTTTGTCGAAGAATCCTTGCCAATTTGACCCTTTTTTTTTGCCAGAAAAAATTTTAGCCAGAAATATTAAAAACAAAACAAAAAAAAATTACGTTTTTTTTTCCTTCAAAAAAACACTCATAGGTCAATCTGACCCTACACACACTTTGATCGTCTACCATAAAAAGTGGCACTTTTTTATTTATATCAATTGATTTAACAATGTTCCAAGTACATCTGGAAAGTTTTTCAAGCTGATCGCACTCGTCAATTTAAAATGTTGGACGACTCAAAGTGTGGGTAGGGTCAGATTGACCCAGAGTGTTCTCCTCCGTGAATGAAAAAATAGGTGTGTTCTCGAAGGGTTAAAAGATGATCCTGAATAGAGATTTTGTCGTGTCATACTTTCATTAATTGGTGCTAGCGATATAAATGCTCTCGATTCATCATATTGACAGGCGAAATATGGACAGCATATGCGCAGCCTGGAGCTCGCTTTTTCGCGGCCGTACATTTCGCCGAGACAGATCAGGATCAGGCGCAACACTCAGGCCGAGGCGGGCGCCGATTTTCTGGCGATCGTACGCGCGAAGGATGTGCAGCTGCGGCGACTGATATTGACAAACTGGGTGTTCGGCTACAAATGGGGCAATCGGGGAACGCTGCTCTGTGCCCTGGCAAACTTTCTACGGTGATCTTCCGTTCGTTATACCGATTTTAACAGAATTTACGAGCTGATTCTTTTTCTTGTATTGCAGCGGTCAACGCAGCCTGGAGATCCTGAGCTTATTAAACGCGGACTTCGGCGTGACGGACGTCTTGCGACTGCTGGGAACGGTTGTCAAAGGGTCCGGTGAACATCTAGTCTCGCTGGATCTCCGCGGTGCTTTCAGAGAGTGGCAAGCTCCCCACGACAATCCAAGGTATATAAATTATAAGACGTTAGAAACTATTATGTATTTATAAATGTAATAATATAATATTTTTTTAGTATCTTTATATCTCATATTTAAAAAAATGTATATATATGTATATACACGAATAAGAGTAAATTATTAAACAAAAATCTCGAGTGCTTTCGCAACTTCAGAATTTATTTGCGGCAATTCTGTATGAACCGTGATTAACACGTAACATCATTGTTTTAGATACTTGCGCCTACTGGGTCGTTTTCACGCGCTGACTCTGTTGAAATTGGATTATCCGGCTTTATCAAATCACGCTCTCGACGCTCTTGCAAATGGAGCGTCGAAAACGCTAAAGTACCTGTACATATCCGTAAGGGACTCGGACTCTAGGCAGCACATGGTAGCGGACGTTGCCTGGCGCAATTTGGTGATAGCCTGCCCTGATTTGACAGTGTCCTATACTATAGGTATAACACTATAACAAAATGTTGCTAAACAACATAATCTAGGATTGCCTCCTTCACTAAAAAGTGTATAGAATAATCCATCTTTGAATCCGTCTCTGTTTCTTTTCAAGCTCGTTCTATGGTCTTCGTAGATCGATTAAATGTAATTAGATAAATAATTTTCAAATTTATTTTATTTTTATTTTTATTTTTATTAGAGACTTTGTAAGTAATATTTAAGTGCAAAAATTTAGGCTTGATTTTTATTTCTTATTGAGAATTATTGCACCATTCAGCTTTTCAAGTTTGAATTTCAGTGAACATCTCGCACTATGAGGATATGTACTACTTGCTATTGCCTAGTATCCCCCTAGCTAAGTTCCACATGTTCAGCGGGCACGTATGGGATCAGAGCAGGTCACGGAACTTCAGGAGCACGATCGGTCTGATAATTACTCAATACACGAATACGTTAGGTATTTTACAAGCTGCTACTTGCTAATCGATTTTCGAGACCTAACGATATAAAATAAAATATTCGATGCTGTTGGATTTTTTACATAAACTTTATAAGATAAATTATAAATCGAGCTCTTTTCGGTGAATGAATTCTGTGTACGTTATTATAAATTTATCATCGTAACAGAATGAGGAAAAATATCTTCTTTTGCAGTTGAAGTTATGCTGCAGCTTAGGAACAATCGTGAATCACTCGACGATCTGTTGGTGTCCATGCTGATACGTTGCAAGCGCTTGACGAGATTGCAGTATGATGGAATTATAAGAAGCCTCGAGACTTTACGCGAGATATGTCAGCTTCAGGCCGAACGCAAAACCCGTGAGTAGGAATGTTTTTTACGTTTCACCAGTAAATCTGATTGAACGTGATCGTAGATTTCAGAACAATACATGTGAAACCTCGAAACATCAATATCCATAATCGTGCTGTACTGAACGACATTAATTATCGATACGATCGCAAAATGCACGAACAAGAAGTCGACTTTCGGATTGAGGATCCTACCTCGATCTTATTCTTTTATTGATGAGTTATCCTGCTTTCGTCAATAATTTCGAATGTTTACAATTTGGCAAAAAAAAATTAATTCTATTTTGATACCGATGTTTTACAACGTCAGATGTGCTTTTGTTTTTATCACATAACACAATGACAATTAAAATAACGATAAAACAACAATTTTTAAATTGTCCAAGAACGAAATAATACATAGTTGTACTATACCACAGCAAAAAACACTATGTATAATAAAAATATTAAAATTGATTAACAATCAATTTTGACTCGAATTTTAAGTGACTGTTATATGTGTATGTTTGGGCATAATAATACATATAATATATGAGTATTATAAAGTTTATTATTTATTCAATATATATAATTGCCATATATATATATATATATATATATATATATATATATATATAAATCAAATTATATAAAATTTATATAAAATCGTTAAATTGCATTTTGTCTCTATTTTCTTACATTATTCGTAAAGAATAAATATAGTAGTATAAAATGGCAGCAATTATTTATAGAAAAATATATATACGTCAAAATGACATATCAATTATAAGAATCTATACTTCATAGAAGAAATACTGTTCGCATATAACGAATAATATGATATAAATATCACAATCGAAAATATTTTATATAAAAAATATGTAAAAATGTATAAAAAATAATTCTAAATTGTGTTGGAAATTGCTCATTGATGCTTTTAAGTATTTTTTATCTTGTTATATTCATCAAGTCTAACAAAACAATCTAAAAAAGAGCATTTTTATTGTAATGTTTTATATATCTATCTTTTGCTTTATGCAGTAGTCTGCGCATTATTTTATAACTTATAATTAACAATAGATATCCCACTGACACAAAAAAGGGATATTATCTTTTTCACTAATAGACTAATATCACGGACGGTTTCTTCATTATATAGTCATTATTAAAATTAGAAAATATATTTATCTATCATCCTGAGGTAAAAAAGTGTAATCCCTAATTATAATATCTTCGGGACTTTAGTTATGTAAAAGATTCAGTATATTCAAGTCTTCTGTTATTGAATTAAAAATTATGTAAAAAATTATTAAAGACATCATAACATCTTCAAACGTCTGTAGGATTCCTAAGCATTCGTGATATATAGGTGATATCTATATTCCTTCGCGTTGACTCGACAAATCCCGTGAAGACAAATCCACCTTAACGACAGGACTTCATGTGAGTATTAAGGACGGTTCGTGTGACAAAACCTTTACCGCATCGAGGACAAACGTACGGTCGTTCGCCCGTGTGATATCGCTTGTGAACAACCAGAGTGGACCTCTGCGTGAAAGCCTTGCCGCATTGGTCGCACGAGTACTTCCTTTCTCCGGTATGGGTGACTTTGTGGGTCCTCAACAGGGTCTCACAGGCGAAACACTTGCCGCACACCTCGCAAGTATACGGCTTTTCGCCGGTGTGCGATCTGTTGTGGATTTCGAGGCCCTTCGCCGTCTTCAACTCCTTGCCGCACAGCGCGCAAAGGTACCTGCGTCTCTCGTGGGTCGACTGGTCACCGTGAGCTCTGATCTTGTGCTGCTTCAGCATCGACTTATACTTGTAGGCCCTGCCGCAAACGTCGCATTTGTGCTCGGACTCGTTCTCGCTGGGCTCCTCGAACGACTTCTCGTCCGACGCAGGATCGTAGTGGTAGAGACGATTGTGTTCCTTCAAGCTACGCAATATACTCTTTTGCAATCTGTATTTACATCACCTCGATATCGTAGAATTAATTGATTTAAGGATACTGTGATACTATTTTTAATCCCAAAGGACGAACAGGGAAGCTTTATAATTTATTTTCGAGAGCAGATTGAGTATGTAGCTCGTCGATAAACAAATCAAGCTAACAAAGAAAAAAAAAGGAAGAATCTATTTTTTAATATGAAACGCGATCGGGGAAACTTGCGAAGTCGAAATTGAACTTCCTCCGAATTCAGAAAAAAATCTAAACGTGTACGGGTCATTTGAGTTTTAAGTGTCAGAAGTAAACCCAGTGATATAACAGCAGATTCAGCGATCAAGAAGATATACCTGTACACATCGTTGAAGATGCTACCGCACGCGTTGCATCGCTGATACTGCATGAAGTCGTGCATCGTCGTGTGCGCGATCAGAGTGTCCTTATCGGCGAAATCCTGGCTGCAAATCTCGCACGTGAATTTCGGCGGGGCTCGGTGACGTCGCCGCCTGTGCCTTTCCACATCAGTCACGTTGACCCCCATGAAGCTGCACTGGTTACACGGCGCGGTCTTCGGCGTGTGCGATTTCTTCACGTGGGCGTTAAGCATAAACTGCTGGGGATAATTCTTGTCGCAGGTGACGCACTTGAAGGGCCGAAGAATGCCGTGCGCTATTCTCAGGTGCGCGACCAGTCTGGTAACAAAGTGAAATTTTGCCTGGCACAGCTCGCAGACCTTCTCGCCACCTTCGAATCTGCAACCATTCAAAACAGCAAGCATTTCGACGGATCTCTTCTCTTTACGGACAGAACCTGGGTCGACAACTTGATACTTAAGTCTAACAATAAGATAGATTTCGTCAGATCTATATTCGCAATAATTTTTTAAACAAACTGCCGTCACGTGGAATAAATAATATACAATTTGAGTCAATAAACTGATCACAAATAAGTATCAATAAAAACATTTGTTACAACTTAAAAAAAAAAAGATTGAAAGTATCTGCAAACCAAAGCGGAATATTATTAAGTGTTACTTTAAATCTTTAAATTAATCGGATAAACCGTGTTTGAGTTATCATGGCCATCGTTTTCAAGAATAATGTTTTGAGAAAAGCGCGTCTAAATCTTGGGGAATAAATTTTGTAATTTTTAACAATTTACTCGCAATTAATCTGCACCAGCTCCATTTGTATGATTTTAAATTAGTGGAAAATGAAAAAAGTGTTTAATTTTTTGAAATGTTCAAAGTCCTGTAACCTCTTAATATAAATTATATAAGCAACTCACTTTTGTCCAATATCATGTAGGTACTCATTCTTCACCTTCAAATCGTGATTATTTGTCCACTGGCTGCAATAATGATACACATTTACATAAAGCCTCGTCGAAACGTAACTGTAAATTCTACTAACATTCGTTACCTAGGATAAAGTCGATGCTTTTGTAAAGTGTGCTTCCACAGCTGGAGGAGAACTCACAGATCGCATCGTTAAAGAACCGCAAGTGGCGGACGAGATTCAATGGTACATTTTAAAGACGTAATTAAAATCAATTCTATATATTCCAGATTTTCGTTGCATTTATTACAAAATATTACAATCGCAGTCAACAAGTAAATCCTATATATTCACTGTATATTGAATAACATACAGTGTAAATAATATAGTAACATAAGTTATAGATCTATTGAAGGTAATTTATAATAATATAAATAATTGTGATCGTTTGAAATATTAAAATTACAAATTTCCAAATATTATTACTAAAATATAAATGTATAATACTTGTTAAATATTCCATTCTTACATTTAAAAAAAAAAGTGTTTGGCGTTTAAAACATTTTTTCTATTAGCGTAATAGAATTGTTTGAGGTAAATACACTTGTAAAAAGAAAAACATTAAAATAATCCTAATTAGATAGAGATCGAAATGTCGTATTCGTCGAAAGTTCCATCTCACAGCTTCGGCTGCACGATCTTCTCGTGCACTTTGCGATGCCTCTTGAGTAAGGTGTTGGACACGAATCCCTTGCCGCAGTCCAAGCACTGGTAAGGCCTCTGATCCGAGTGGTACCGCAGATGCAGGACCAGGGATGTCCTCTGCGTGAAACCGCGGCCGCACTGCTGGCACACGTGCGGCTTGTCGCCGGTGTGCGTCCGCTTGTGAATGCTCAGATTCTCCTTGCTGGCGAACCTCTTGTCGCACGTGTCGCACTCGAAGATCCTCTCGCCCGCGTGATTGCGTTTGTGCACCAGCAGTCGTCGCATCGACGACAGTTCCGCGCCGCACAGATCGCACAGGTGTTTCGCTGGCGCGTCCGCGAATCCGTGCTGGTTCTTCATGTGCCTCTCCAGCAGCCTCTTGTACACGAATCTCTCCGGGCAGAACTTGCACGCGTGCCTGGTCCTCGCGCTCCTCGTGACCGCGGCGGCATGTTTGCCGGCGTGATGCGTCACCAGGTGCACCGACAGGTTCTTCTTGTACAGGTAATTCTTGCAGCAGTGCTCGCAACGATACAGACGCTTGTTCGTGTGCGCGTTCTGGTGGTCCAGGTACTCGGCCCTGTGGAAAAAGCCTCTGCCGCACGTCTCGCACTTGAAGCTGTAGTCTTTCGCGTGCCGTCGACGATGGCACTCCAGATTGGACTTCTGATTGGTGCTGTACTCGCAGAGATCGCAGGTGAACGCTTTCAGCCCCGTGTGGATCAGTTTGTGACGAGCTATGTTCATCGGGCTGCGAAACGTCTTGTTGCACTCGTCGCAGCTGAACGCCCGGTCGATGTTGTGCAGGTTCTTCAGGTGCTCCACGAGCTTTCGCGTGTGACGGAAACGAGCCCCGCACTTGACGCATTGGTGCATGGCGCGCAATCTACCTCCCCGTCGTTGCCTGAAAGAAGGGGAGGATAATAAAATATGCATCTCACGACGGAATTTCACAGAAAAACAAAAATTAATTAAAACGATTTTTAATTGAAAAATTAACGCCACATTTTTATACTATACTTGTAGTTGGAATCTTGAATGATTTACTTTTACTTCTTCAATTTGTGAGCGCTACCTACCCTTTCTACCACTTGTCTTCAGATGTGATAACATGAGAAACATTAACAATGTAATAACGTAATAATTCTACAAAAAGTCGTTTTTGTAAAATTAAAATAGAAACTATAAATAAGGAGGAATCACATAGCCGTTACATTTACATTTAAGTTACAAGATAAAGTTACAAGATTTTGTAAATAAATGTGAAATATTTTATTCGGGCAAATTCCAAACAAATTTTAAGAGGAAACAACATAATTTGTTGTGTTAGCTACGATATTAAATATGCATCAATCTTGTAAAACAAGTAAAAGCGACAATCATTCTCTTATAAATATATGTATACTAAAAAGGACAGATTACATTTAAAGATATTAATTTTAATTTTACAACAATAATACGCATAACTATATAACTATATAACAAATTATTGTGCGCATTGTATATATATATCCAAGCATTTTAGTTTAAAAAAATAATGTTTTTTTTTGTAAATTTCAGAAAAATAATATCAAGGTTACTGGACAATATCTTTCTTTTATTTAAAAAAAGTAAATACAGAATTATTTATATACACCGTAGCGTAAATAGAAAAACTGAAACATATAATTTTTTGAAATGTGATAGAGCGCTCGTGTGTATAAAAACTTTGAGAATGTTAACTTCTGAATTTGCTTCCCTAAAAAATTATATACGGAATATAATTTGTATAACAAATAATTAGGATCACTAATATAATCAGATAATTAATATCCTAATATGAGAGCAGTTGATTCGACGTTTCCGGATTCGTTCCTGATTCTCTTGTATGTATTCTCTGATGCCGTCTATGTCTAGGTTTATAAAAAATCGATTGGAAATTTTATAGGTTTGAGAATTTGTAAGTAAAGTGGTATATGAGGTGAATAGTAATCCGGGAATAAATTGATACGTACAAATTATAGTTTATAAAATTCTTCTCTATTAAAAATCTTACTTTTTAACCATTTTTACATAAAATACGTGTCAGTTAGTTTGGTAATTTTTTAATTAAGTAATATATCTAATTAAAAATTATGTTATTTAGAATTGACTTACGCGACAGAGAGGCAAACGTCGTATAGATAGTACAACTTAGATAGTACAAGTCAGGAAATTAAATTAAACTTCTGTGTTGATTATTTCAAACTACATTCCGCGTTTTTTTTTTTTTAATCAAATTTTTAAGACAATCCGCGATATTCAGAAAAACAAATTGCAAAATTCGTGAACTAATCAAATAACAGATGTCACGTGCTTTCGCGCATATGGGATTGTGTGCATCCCGGGATTAATGTAAATGAATTTAATTAATTTCGTCGTCGATACGTTGAAGCAATTTCTCAAATAACTATTTAGCTATCTATTTTGTCTTGTTGCGTAGAGGAGACCAATTCCTGGGTAAAGTCCATGATTATTTTCTTAATGGATACCACAGGCAACGGCGGCAACGGTCCGGGATGCCGCTTCCTGTGGCAGATGAGTCCGGGTTTCTGCGCGAAGGTATGTCCGCATATGTCGCAGATGTACGGTTTTTTCCCGGTGTGAATTAATATGTGTTGCTCCTGTGCGGTCTTTCTAGGGAAGGTTTTACCGCAGACCGGACAGGAGAACGGCCGGATACCCTGATGGATCCTCAAGTGGAGGTCCAAGTCCCTCTTCTGGCCGAAGGTCTTGCCACAGGTGGGACAAACGACCTTCTCCTTTCGCTCGTGCCAGATCAGGTGTTGGTCGAGATTCTCCTGCGTGGTCAGACCGCGCTTACATATCTTGCACTCGTAAGCAGGCTTGTAGTGTCGATACTTCATATGCGCCTTGATGGCGGGCACGTTCTTGCAGGCATGTCCGCAGATACTGCAGATGATGGGTGGCTCGCCGCTGTGCACCTGATTCATGTGTTGCTTCAGATCGTTCTTGATTTTGAACTCCTTCTTGCAGACCGTACAAGAGTGCTGGAAGCCGCTGGTATGTTTCCGTATGAAATGATCCTTCAGGGTACACTTGTTGTTGCTCTTGTACTCGCAGATGCTGCAGGGATACAGAAGAGGTCCGTGAACGTTCATGACGTGGCGCTTTAGCTCTCGCTTCAGACTAAAGCTCTGGCAGCAGGTTTGGCACTGATACTTGTGCAGGCTCATATGTACTACCATACTCGCTTTCTGGCTGAAACGTTGGCCGCACGTGGCGCACTCCAAGGAAAATTTAGGTTTCTTCTTGTCAACTTTGTCCCGATTCAAGTTCTGCTTTCTCGTATCTTCTCTCGTTTTTCTTTTCCTGGCGATGTGCCGTTTAATTCTATTTGATAATAAGTCGTATTCGGGCACGCATTCTATGTTTTCCGCGTCCACGATGTTCAGAGGATCCACGGGTGAATCACTAAAACATAAATTACGAACGAATTAAATTTTATTACACACGATATGCAGGATCTATCGCTGGATATTGAGCTTACTTACTTGGGATATTAAGATTGTTGAATGATTTCCGGGTTTTTTTTACACGAAAATATTTTTAATCTACAAAGAGACTGCGAGAAATATAAAGATTACATTAAGTTAAATCTAAACAAATATCTATAGATCGTAATTAATGTAACATAAAATATTTTTAAATGTAGTATTCCAGCACTATTAAAAAATGACTAAATAGTTATTTAACAATAACATTTACTTAATAAAAATTTTGATTCTTTTATAACAATGAAATTAATATATATGTACCTAAAATTTCATTGCCGAATATCATTGCCGAAAAATATTTTTAAATGAAAGAAAATAATATACTCTCTGGATGATTAATATTATGATTTAAATAAAGACTAGTTAATTACGTGTTTATGTAGTTGTTGAACAAAAAATATTGTATCGATATCATATTTATCTTAAGTAAATAGAATATTATGTATTCTTTAATTCTCTCGTGTCATACTTCATTGTGTTGCACAAAGGAAATCAATGAATATACACAAAATTGATAAAAATTGTAATTTTTATTGTAAACTACATACAAAATACAGTAGAAAATTGCAAAAAAGACATTCATATTTCAAAATTTGATATAAAAAAGTGTGCATGTATGTATACATATACATGTATATAATATTGCTCAAAAGGTTTATATATGTATGAATAAAAAGTATCAATAAAAAATATTAATTTTTGTAAGAATATTTATAAAATCTATACAAATATCACATTTATATCTACAAAATATGTAAAAGAAATATGTATTTCTTCTATATAGATAAAAAGTACTATTTTAAATAAGCGACTTTCTGAGATTCTTGTTTTTTGACCATGGCTCTTTTTATATCAAATTTTTAATTATTCTCTATGTAATCGTGAAACATTTAATCCACAATTAATTTCGTCAGGTGTAGGTATCCACTAAAAATACTACAAACTTGTACATCTTATTCAATCTTTATGACTGCGTTTTTCGTCGCGTATTCTTTCGTGAATTCCGTGACGATGTTCTTGATGGAGACTACAGGTAGCGGGGGCAGCGGGCCAGGATGTCTCTTCCTGTGGCAGATTAAACCGGGCTTTTGAGCGAACGCTTGACCGCAAATATCGCAAATGTAGGGTCTCTTTCCGGTGTGGATCAACACGTGCTGCTCTTGAGCAGTTTGCCGTCGAAAAGTCTTTCCGCAGACAGGGCAGGGGAACGGCTTCACCCCGGTGTGCACTCTCATGTGCGAGTCCAGGTCGCGTCCCCGGAATCTCTTGCCGCAAGTCGGACAGAGTACCTTCTCCCTGGTTTCGTGCCACGTAAGATGCTGCTCCAAGTTCTCCTGTGTCGTCATACCCCGTCGACATATCCGGCAGACAAACTCCGGCTTGTAATGTCTGTACTTCATGTGAGCCTTGAGGGCGTGGAGATTCTTACTGAAGTGACCGCAGACGTCACACACGATCGGCGGAGCCTCGCTGTGATTCTGCTTCACGTGGTGATTCAGGGCCTTCTTTATCTTGAACTGCTTGCCGCACGTGTCACACGCGTAGTCGTAGTTACTCGTGTGCAGCCGGATGTAGTGATTCTTCAGGGTACCTTTGTTGTTGCTTTTGTACTTGCACACGCTACACTCGTACATCTGCTGCCGATGATTCTTCTCGACGTGAGAGACCAGATAACGCCGAAGGCTGAAGGTCTTCGGGCAGTCGGCGCATTTGTGCCTATGCTGCTTCAGATGCTCAACGAGGTTGCTCTTCTTCAAGAACTTGCGGCGACAGTGATCGCACTCCACGCACCTCGTCTTCTTTCTAGTTGGTCGATTTTCATCGGTTACGATCCGCGAACCAAGCTTTTCTCTCGTTAGACTTGCACTTATCTTCTCCGATGGTCGTCCTTCATGTTCTGTTAACAATTTTTCTCTTTTCGTCCATTCACATTCGATTCCGACAAATGGTTTCTGGACATTGGATTCAACATTCAACGGATCCACTCTAAAACATAAAAAGACAAGTTCGCGTTACCATCAGCTATAACTCGAAGGAACGATTGCTTATGTGCCTGTCGAGAAAAATCATTGAGAGTTTGATAAAAACGAGGAGGAGGTAGTTGGGAACGGTTTACAATAATTATTGGAGGCGGTTTAATAAACATTTGGATGCTTTATTGCCATTGTTCTTCAAGTTACCTTCCTTAAAGGGTGATTAGAAGTCTGCAGAGATTTGCGAAAGAGGATTAAATATCGGCTTTTCATATATGCAACGCAAAACTCTTGGATCACCTAAAAAAAAAGTGCGTATTAGTACCATAATTAATTATGCGGCATAATTAATTAATGGCAAATGGTATAACTTACCTGACGACGAGTAAGTAAAATCTACAGATCAGAATATAATTGTCGGGGAATAGATTAATCGAAAACAATTTGAAGAAAAAGCGATTTGGATTAATCGTTCACATATATATATATATATATATTCAAGTAAATATTCGCTGTACATATACGAAGTAATCATATATAAATCTAACTGCGTTTATTACAAAATATAGCATCGTAACATCATTTAATAGAAACTTGCAATATACCCGGGGAAAAAAATAACAAACGTCTTATCCTATAATTGCAGTTACTGAAGATACTTATAGAAAAATCATGCGCTTGTTAAAAATTTGTCTTTAGAAAAATCCTATCTCTATAAAGGAAAAGATAACGTTTAAACAAATGATTATAGTACTTTCTAGATTTAACTGTTTCGGACTTGGATTAAGTGTTTGGTAAGTTTTTCGTTTTGCTAATATAATTCTTAACAAACTCGCTCACAATGCCTATCACGGGTATAACTGGCAGTTTACCGAGCGGTCCAGGATGCATTTTCCTGTGCCATATCAGGGCAGCCCTTCGCGAGTACCTCAACCCGCATATGTCGCACGCGTAAACGTTACTCATGTGCGTCAGAATATGTTGCACCTGATTCGCCCGTTTCTCAAAGGCCTTCTGGCAGACCGGGCAGACGTAAGGATTGATCTCGCCGTGGATGGTCACGTGTTTGTTCAGCTTGTTTTTCGTGAGAAAAGTCTCGCCGCACGTTGTGCAGATGTAGCTGTCCATGTTTCGCGTGCCCTCGTGCCGTCGTAGGTGCGCCTCCAGAGAATCCGCGGAGAGGAGACGCCGCTTGCAGATCTCGCACTGGTAGCCGGTCTTCAGGTGAATGAGCTTGGTGTGCGCCTTGAGCGCGTGGTAACTGTTGTAGACGCGTCTACAAATGGTGCACGCCACCGAGAGTTTCGTGTGCTGGCTGTACATGTGCCTCTCTATAGCGTACTTCGATTGGAACACCTTGTTGCAGGCGGTGCACGTGTTGCAGAAAGGATCCAAGTGGCTCACGAGGAAGTGCTTCTTCATGTCAGGCTTGTTCCACACGACGGAGTAGCACAGTTTGCAGGTGTACTTGGGCTCGCCGTGATGCACGACCATGTGAAGTTCCAGCTTCTCCGACGAGGCGAACCGCTCGTTGCAGGTTCTACACGTGTACTTGTGAAGCTGCATGTGCTTTCTTAAGTTTCCCTTCGTCCGACAGGGGAACGAGCAAACGTCGCAGGCGTAATGCAGGCGTCTCACTACATTCCTGTTTTCTTTACTGCTCTCCGTGTTGATTATCTCGGCGATACTTGGAGATGTCTCGATAAAGAATGCATGGGGACCCCGAATGCCTGCGTTCTTGATTCCTTCCATTTCTAGTAAATCAAACCTACGACATAAAAAAAACACGTTCAGTCAAGAAACGTTCAGAAATATGAGAAAAGTGCCTCTGTCGCTCACAGTATCTTCCTTTAACCGCTTTGCCCGAAGTAACTTTACGGCCGACTTTACGGGAAATAAGCTTAATATTTTATGAAAAGTTTCAAAGTTTTAAAGTAAAAAAGTTATACAAAAATTTTGCAGTGCTCTTCCAATAATTACTTCATTAAATTTATCATTTTAGTTAATATTTTAGTACGTTAATATTTTATTGTTTTATAAATGTTACGCTAATACAAAACATTAACATCTTCCTCTATAATGACGAATATTACGCGATTGAAGATGAATATTTGGGAAACTATAGAAGGTGAAGTAAAATAAGAAAAAAGATCATATTATTACTATTTTATTATCATTTACCAGTTTAACAATTTTAATACTGTCGCTCTTTGGAGAGTACACGATATGCAAATACCATGTTAATAACAAAAATACAGCATACATACTTTCTTTAGCCAAAATACGACATCAATTAGCAATCTTCAGTTTCCAGTCTAAAAACTTAAATACAGATATATTTTCGTTAAAAGAAGTAACGATCAATAGGGATATTATATTAATATTATTAAATCAAAAATATTTGAGTCAAACATCCCCGTTGGTCTAAGTAAAATGTTTTGCTAAGCGCGAAATAATAAATTACATATACTATACTTTCAAATACATAGTTACGTTGTCCTAAAAAAATATTTAGGACAATAATCCCGTAATAATGCGAACGAAAGTATTAAAAGTTTCGCTTCTTTACTCTGACTAGTAAAAAAAAATAGAAATAAAAATCCAGTATAGGTATAAGATCATAAAATTTATTAAAATGTAGAAATCTTTCTCCTAATACAGTAATATCAATATTTCCTCCTTCTTGTAATTGTACTTGTTACAAATTCTTTTAAAGCTAAAGATAAGTGGACACAACACACGTCTCAACTGCGTTCTTTATCTTCTTTAAAGTGTTAATTCTTTTTCTCCACTTTCGTCTTCAGCAGATCCTTGATAAGGTGATTTACCGACATCGTGGGCAGTCGAGGCAAAGATCCAGGATAGTTTCTTCTATACGTGATCAAGCTTCTACGTGGAGTTTTAACCGTAGACATCACAGATGTACAACCTGATGCATCAGTAGATGCTTTGATTGATTCACGTTCTGGATCGTGAATCTCTTAACCGTGCAGCTCTACACGGCATTATATCGGTGTGACTTCTCGGTGTATCACTTCTTCAGAAAATCCTTGCTGCTCAAGATCTTACCGCACGTGGCAGACGATGGCCTCCCGATTATTATGTAGCTTGCGGTGTTGCTCCTTCTTCGTCGCGAATTTCTTTCAGTACACGTCCCAAAAGAACTGATGACCGTAGGTACAATTTACGCGATGTCTATTAAGGGCAAACAGATTCTGGTGAGTTTTACCGTACTGGTCGCACATCGTCTGGCGGCTACTATTGTATAAGCATTGCATATACTTGTGCAGATCTCTCTTAGTCTTGAAGTGCCTGCAGTTGCAAACGTTGCGTACATTGTACGCCGTACATAATTCTGATCGTCTGTATGTTTTCTTAAATTGTACCCTTGCAGGTCGAACGTTATCGCGCGGACGATGTCGCAAAAATACTTTTTTAAAAGTGTGCATTTTTTCGATATGTTGTCGCAGTTCGTCCTTCAAGTCAAAAGTGATGTCCGCAGAAATGAAAATTCTACTGACTTTTCAACTGCGAAGCAATAATAAAAGTAATGAAGCACAAGTTTAAACGTTCTCACATGACTTCTCTCTTTCCTCTGAATATATTTTTTCATCATAAACTTGCACTTTGTCCTGGGATGATGCGGCTTATTCCTTGACATGCTTTTCGTATATAGGCTTGCTTTGAATTGAGATTTTTCTGCGCAATTCTCAGAAGATTGCAACTGCGACAAACTGTTCTTTGTCGACCTTTAAAGAACCGATAGTATCGATTATACCCCTAAAAGTTTAAGAAAAAACATTATTAATTATTAAAACCTCAACACATCTGGTTAATACAAAATATACTTATCTCTTATTGTGACTTTACAAAATGTTTCGTAAAATCTGAATTGTCTTCGAAAGTAGCACAAGTACGTAAAAGTTTTAGGCATTAAAAAATGGCTGTTAAAACGGGATCATAATCTTATAATATTATATATATACCCAGACAGCACAAATGTCCAAAATTGGTAAGATTAAAGACGACATTAAGACGCCTTTTAGACATCATATCTCATACGACCTTTTAAAGATATCTTTAAGACGTCTTATGTCCCGATTTTGGATATGCGTGCTGCGTCTGGGTATATATATGTACGCATTCTTTAATTAAATATATATTGTCTAACTAAATTTATTATTATCTAAAGATACTTTACAAAAAGTGTTGTCAAAAATATTTATTTGAAACGGTAATCTGTATTCTTGTGCACATATCTTACTAATCTAATTTTATTGAACACAGTGTTATCTTCGAAGAAAACTAATACGCCTTTTATGTAAAGCCATTCAATGCGCTATTGCTTATAAATTAATATTAATGTATACGCCAGAGAACATGTATTGTGTGTATGAAGAAATCGAAAGTATTTTATGTGACAAGATAATTATTAATGTAAATAAATTATTATACTTTACATTTTAAAAAAGTGATTATGCTCTTGTATACGTAAGAATATTGTTTCTCCACACATAATATAACAGTAAGATATTAATAGAGAAAATTACTTACTGTACAATAGATACAAAAATTTGCCCACAATAGAGCAATTACATCATTTATTATCAAATATTGTACTATACTCAATATTCTCACGATATATCTTTCAAAAAATTATGGTTTTATTATAAACACCAATAAGAAATGCTGATTCTGAAATAGCTAAAATGAAGAATTCAAGAACATTAATAATATATTTTACAGAACTTATCCTTATTTTGGTATCCTGTTCGGTGAGAAAATAATTTTAAGATTGGAAAATAAAATATCTTTAAAATAAAAAAATATTTGTATATTAAAGATATATATATGTCAAATATTATATATATATAATTTTTTTTTTTGAAAATACATTTAATAAAAAATGCAATATTGTGTGTGTATATATATATATATATTGCATTTTTTATTAAATGTATTTTCAAAAATATATTTCCTGACTAAACAGTTGAAATTAATTAAGCCACTTAAAAGATAAAGATAAAAAGATAAAGGCTTATTTCAATTATTTCAATAAAACAAAAACATAACATTTTTTTCTTCTTATAAAAAGATTATTCTCTGAGTCATTTTAGCACCATTTAAAAATCAAAAAGTTCTGATTTTTCCATTTTTATATATATGTCATTTCAGTTTAATCTATTCTTTAAATAACAGAAAAAATAATTAAATAGGCCGAATTATCTTATATTTCTATCTAATGGCTAAAATTTTAAATTATCGTGACACTGCAAATCCGAATTTTTTATACCAGTACAAATAAAGTAATATCATCATACATGCATAAAGCATACGTATAAAAAGATATTTTTATAAAAAAAAAGAAAGAGATAATAAGATAGTGTATATATAATGAAAATTTTATATTTATCTTCTGTAAAACAATGTTGCATTAAGCGGAAAATTTACATAACTTTTTTACCAATTGTACTTACATTATTTTATGATTGATTTATATTATTATGCCTAATACGATTCTTTCTCTGCTCACAAAATCAGCACTTGCATTATTAAAAATATTTTATTGAGCCATTTTTAACCAATAAAATAGCGTTTAAAAAAATATTAAACAATATCAAATCAAAACTATCAAAATAATTTACGTTTCTTCATTAATTTTAATACGTCATTTGACCTATTGGCGATGTTGCATGTGATTCACAAAAATAAATGTTGTATTTTCATTATATACTTTCGTAATGTGTTTTATTGGCTCAAAAAAGTACAAAGTTTTACTTTGGTTGACGATAAATATATCGAGAGACTGAAACGCCGACAGAAGTTGTAAGATCGCTATTCTTCTATTCTATTCTATTTTAGAAATATGTAATTTACAACAGCTAGCTATCTATCTATACATTTTTCTACCTATTTATTATATGTATATCAGTTACTCTAAAAAATTTAATCAAATTTTGGATATAAAGATATCATTATGAATCACAAACTTCGAAAACTTGGTGGCATTCTTGTTTTCAATGGAATACTTCTATTCTAATAAGTATGTTTTTATTCCTTAGTACATTACATTACAATCACTTGGGTTATTTTAAAATTAAATTTTAGAGCAATTTTTTTATCTGGACGACATACACACATATATCTGTATAACGTAAACTATATTTAAATTTTAGCGAATAATTGTGGAAACATTTTGTGAGTTGATAAAACTAAATTTAAAAACACAATTAATCAACTTAGAGAAATTGGCATCATCGACAATTTGCTTATTGATGCTTTCTTTTTCCTAATTTTAAATTTCCAAAATAGTAATACCGCAGAGTTTTACAAATACTTTACTCTCCGTTTCTCTCTATCATTTATCATCTTTTGTGTTTTGCTTCAACTTTCTCATTATTTTACAATTGTCACAAAAACGATACGCAAGAGAACAAATAAATAACAAAAATCGGATAGGAAAGAGTAGACAGTATAGAGACAATAAAAAGTCCGATAGTATTATTAAAATCGAGGTATCGCAATCGGCTGTGATAAATAATATATAATCCTTCGCGTAAACATAAAAATTCCGTTTGAAAGTTTTGCAATTGCCGCCCGAGATGTTTTTAATGTTTCTGTTCTAAATTTTCTCGATTGTCCTATCATTATTTTATAACGATCGTGTGCTTGTGTTCTCTTAGACACTAATATAAAAAAAAAATTTCGACATATATAACAACATGATGAACTAAAACGTTCACATGTCATCGTCGAAGTTCTCTTTCTTACACCCTTTACTTTCTTGCACGTATCCGTCGGTGAACTCTTTAACGATATCCGCGATTGGCATCACGGGCAACGGCGGATGCGGGCCAGGGTGAGTTTTTCTATGGCAGATCAATCCTGGCTTTTGCGTGAACGCTTTGCCGCATATGTCACATACAAACGGTCGTTTGCCAGTATGGATAAGCAAATGCTGGCGCAGCTGTGACCTTCGCGCGAAAGGTTTACTACAGATCATGCAGGAATGCGGCTTGCATCCCGTGTGCACCACCATGTGCCTCTTGAACGAGTCTTTCTTCGTGAAGGTCTTACCGCATTCCGCGCAAACTATTTTGTCGCGTTGCTCGTGCTGCGTCAGCAAATGCTGATCCAGATTCTCTTGCGTAACCATACGTCTCTTGCAGATGTGACACTCGTACTTGGGCTTGTAGTGCGCCCATTTCTGATGCACATAGAGCGAGCCGCTGTTAAGGCACTGCTTGCCACATACATCGCACTTGATCGGCTTCTCCTTATGATGGAATCGTATATGATTCGTTAGATCCCCCTTGACCTTGAACTTTTTTGTGCAGAAACTGCACTGGTGCTCGTAATTTTCCGTATGCTTCCTCGTGAAGTGGGACTGCAAGGAATGCTTCGATCTGCAAATAAACCCGCATGCCGAGCAAGGGAATTTCGTGGCGCTAGGTCGTTTCCTGGACCAAGTATCGTGCTTCCTATCCAGATGAGCGACGAACGAGCTCTTCTTCGGGGTTCTAAAGCCGCACACGGCGCATATGTAAGCGCCATCCTCTTTTATGCATATCTTCTTCTTATGACTCCACGCTACGTGTTTCCTGAAGGCCAATACCGTGTCGAATGTCTCCGAGCACAATTTGCATTTCACTATCTCACTCGGAGTCTTTTTCGGAGAAGGCATTTTCGGAGGTGTTGCATTATTGCTATAAGGTACGCTAGGCTCATCTACCATTGCTTCCTCAAGATATTCTACTTCTCCCTCATCGTCATTTTCGTCATCTGTCTGATCTTCGCTCGCTTCCGTGTCTACCTCCGGGTTGGACGCAAGTTTCTCGATAGTCACCATACTGCCACTCGCTTTCGTGTCTACCTCCGGGTTGGACGCAAGTTTCTCGACAGTCTGAACGATACTGCTACTCGCTTTCGCGCCTACCTCCGGGTTGGACGCAAGTTTCTCGATAGTCACCATACTGCCCTGTACTTTCACCTGGTATAAATCTCCAACCGTCTTATCATCTACAGTTCCGCTGATGCCGTTTAGTGTGATCGGCTTTATAGCTCCTTTCAGTTCCTCTATTTCTTCAACATTTCCATTAAGAATGCTCTCAACGTTGTATTTCTCGTCCACAGAATCGTATTCTTCTCCCTCCAACTGACACTCCTCTTTCACCTCTATACTAATGTTGTCATATTCCATTTCCTCTACTTCCTCTTCTAGCTCCTCCCCTTCTACTTCCTCCCTTAATTGCTCAACCACTTGACCTCGTATATCCTCGTCCGGTAAAGGCGAATCGCCTTCGGGTACAAACGCATAATACGGCTTGCCGTCGAATTCCAAAATTTGCCACTTCTTCATCACCAGTGATTCATTGTCAAAGATGAAAATACCACGAGGATTGTACGCGCCTTGGTGCCTGAAACATTACGGAATGAAATAATTATTAGAAAGAATAATCAAGGTGATTTTTATCTACACCGTGAAAAATTATACGCTCTAAAAGTCATTATTTATCCCATATAAATTTAATCACAGATCAACGAAGGTACTCACAAACGGAGAGCTAAAACTACCTTTCTTGTTGATCAGCATTGTAGTCCGTTGCGACCTACATTATGGCAATCACGAAACTGCCATAAAATGGGGAAAATTCAAAAGAAAAAAACTATTTGTACAAAATAAAATATTATTGTACATATGTACATATCCAATATATAAATCAATATATTTATTTTAACAACTTAAGAAATATGTATCCATTCGAAGCAAGTATATATTTCTAAATAATATGTTATATTATACTTAAAAAAATTAATGAGAAATAAAAAATGTGTTAAGTAATAGATATATTTAGAACATAAATAACAATAGGATATGAAACGTAGATATTTCATAAATTCATAATGTTCTTTTGTAATTACATGGCTTAAAATTCACGAAGTTGCAATGCTTAAAATACATAAGCAATTCTTAAGTACAAACTAGAAATCAAATAAACGTCATAACATAACTTCACAATTTACAAACACTTCATTTCATTTTTTAGAGTTTTTGCGTGTTTTTAAATAATAAAATATTTTATTTAGACACACACACACACACACACACGCGCGCGCGCGCGCGTGTGTGTGTGTGTGTGTGTGTGTGTGTGTGTGTGTGTGTGTGTGTGTGTGTGTGTACAGTCCGACTTTTCAAAAAACCGAACCAAATCTCAAGGTAAATCTTTTAAATCAAGTATTATAAACACAAATTTTCAAGTTGTTTTTTCAACGCGACTTATTGATGACAATATTTTTTATAATACTTATCTCTGAGATAATATATTATAAGATCATATATTATATCAGTATATTACATAAAGTGATGAATATATTAAATTTAGTAACATTAAGTCTATAAAACGTAAAAGTATTATTTTATTATTGTATTAATAAATTGAAACGGGAAATAAGAGAAGCTTTTTATCTCGCATACATAATATTGGGAAACAATAACTTTCGCATCATTACTATTTTATTGTGAACTTCGTGATTCTCTTTTAACTTTGCAAATAAAAATATCTCAATTCTGTTCATCTTAATTATTCATATCTGTATATCAACGCGGTTGTGCGTTACAAGCAAATGCCTTGCACTTGTGTAGTTTTCTTTTTGTCTCAGATTTCAATCAGCCTCAGCAACATGCCTTTTACTGCACGCAGACGCGATTACATTATTTATCTATTTAATCGTCACATGAGATAAAAGATATAAAAGACGAGAATCATAGGTATAAAGCACCGACGTTCAAGCTGTGCTGTTTTATTTCTTGGTAAACTCCTTTACTATGTGGTCGATATGTATCACCGGCAGGGGCGGCAGAACGCCCGTGTGAATCTTCCTATGGCAGATGAGACCGGCCTTCTGAGCGAACGACTTGTCGCACACGTCGCACGCGTAGATACGCTCGCCGGTGTGCAGAAGGAGGTGCTGGTTCAGACTGCTGTGCCTGGCGAACGCTCTGTCGCAGACCGTGCAGATGTACGGCTTGTCGCCCGTGTGGATCCTCATGTGCTTCTTCAGGTCGTGATTCTCGAAGAACGTCTTACCGCACTCCTCGCACACCGACTTCTCCTTCTTCTCGTGCTGCGTCAGTATGTGCTGATTTAGATTCTCCTGCGTAACGAGGCGCCGATGGCACTGCGGGCACTCGTACTTCGCCTTGTAATGCGCGTGTTTCTGATGGGTGTACAGGCTGTGGCTGTTCCGGCAGGTCTTGCCGCAGACGTCGCACACCACCGGCTCCTCCTGATGTTTCAACCGGATGTGCGTGGTAAGGTCGCCCTTGATCTTGAACTCCTTGCCGCAGTAGTTGCACGAGTAATCGTAATGCTGGGTATGCTTGCGGACGAAGTGCGACCTCAGGGTCTCCTTGCGAGAGAACACCACGTCGCAGACGATGCAGTTGAACTTTTGCCTGCTGCTGGCGAACCTATCGTTGTCCGCGGTCCCCTCGTGCTTCTCGGCGAGATGCGCGATCATCGTGGATCTCTTGTTGCAGCGGAAGTTGCATTTTCCGCACGAAAGAGCTTGATTTCGCGGCTCTGTCGCGGTGAACGCAGGATTCTTTTTTACGCCCGTTTCGCGTCCGCGGACGATCCCCACCGTGTGCGTGAGCTTGTGCTGTTTTAACAAGTACTTGTTCTTAAAGTGTCTAGGACAGACGTCGCAGCCGAACGAATTGCGTTTTTCTTTCTCGCAATCTTTCTCCTGCGATTTCTTCTCTTCTCGGCGTTTGGAGACCGATATTATCACCGATATTCTGTTCGACGTCGCTTCATTGACAGAGATATCCGCTGTCGGTTTCCTACAACATTACGAAGACATATCTTTATTACGGTTCTACAGTTGGATAGTATACAGATCTTGGACTACTTACATTCAAATATAAAATTTACGAAGACACATTGGTACGAGCGGAATTAAAATTATTTCCACCCCTCTGCTCGGGGTTAAAAAATAAAAATTTTATTGATGTGGGATGCTTAGGGGTAGAATAATTAAGATATATTTATTTGTACACAAGATTAAATATAATTAAGTACGTTATGTACAACAAAACGGATTTAAGCCAGCCTAACTTTTCTAGAACAGACTGCTAAATATATAGCATATCAACATAATCTTATAATATATAGATATCATTTATATAACATTCGAAAATAGATTTGAAAAAAAGTGTTATAGCAGAATAATCTGAAGCGTAAAGCGTAAATCAATGAATTTGTAGTAATTATCTTTACTTTTTATAGATATCTTGATCGCTCTTACAATTTTGCATATCACGGGAATTCTTAGAATTAATTATAAAAGGGAAGAGAGAAGTTAATTATTTCAGAAAAATCAATTGCAATTATTTCCAAATTAGGTGGAGATCTCTTTATCGTGTATAAAACTGAAGATATGTCGCAGCTTTAAAACTACTATTTTAATACTTTAAAAATATTTTTAATTATCTATCAAAATTAATACACGTCGAAAATGTTAGTCTGTGATAATAAGATCTCATTATCATAGATTTCTCTTCATAAAGATAAAAATTATTTTAAAATCACCCAAGTGACCTTCTTGAAATAAAAGATAAATATTAATAAAATGATTCCATAAGAACATTTGATCAATTCTAATTACTTACGCTACTAATCTGAGACTAACTAAATAAATAAATAAGACACATTTCTTTGCTACTATTTTATGAAAACAAGACTCAAGAACGGGAACGTCTGGCTCCAATTTCTGTAAGCACATCTGAAACTGTTTCAATATGTAAATCGTTTACTTCAGAAAGATTGTAAATTCTAATATATAATTTATTATACTTACATGTAATTGCTGATCATTATGTACCATTTCTGTATTGTATAAAACAAATTTGTAAAAGCATTTTATTAAAATTTATCTGTCATAGTAAAGAAAGATTGCATGTGAAAGAATAATTAATAAGGTATTATGAAGAGATATTCGATATTAATTTTCAAATAAATTGTCTTCATCATCGAGATACAGATTATTTTTATTAAAATACATTTTACTGCTTATCACATGGTTATAACCTATATCTCAACACATGTTATTTCATATAACAATTGTATTCGTCATAAAAACAAACTTTACATACATTTGTGTGAAGATTGTATACATATTACTGTATAGATATTATTTCTAATAGTTTTCTAATTGTGTGAAAAGTATCGATGATAAATCAATGTATCATCAGTAACATCATTTTAAGGGTAATTTTTCTTTGAAATCTTTTCTTCAATAATATCGGCGATAAAAACATTTCTTTTTCGAAATCTGTAATGTTGGAAATAAAAGTCTCAGAAAAAATATAAAAGATCGGAAATAATAATCTATAAATGTCCTAATTCAATAAAAAGCAAACAAAGTAATCTGTTTTATCTTTCAATATATGTATACATGATGGGGGAGTGGTTACACTTTAAGTGGTTACACTTTAAATGCCCCACACACTATCGTTTAAAAATTTGAAAGCACTATTTTTTTAAAGAAATATATCATATGAGAAACTTTACTGTCTGTTTTAACTATTCAACACAGTATTATTTCTAATCATTTTCCAAGAAAGTATTTCATTTAAAGAATTTTACCGAGTAAAAATGCTATGCTATTGTTCTGTTGTTACTTACATATTTATTATATTTTACTCAAATCTTGAAAATCTTGTTCTTCCTTCATAACAGAATAATGGCATGTGTTCATTCGATAAAATTCTTTAAATAAAATACTTCCTTGGAAAATAATTAGAAACAAATAATACTGTGTTGAATAGTCAAAACAGACAGTAAAGTTTCTCATATATTTTTTTAGGGGGAAGTATTAGCACCACTGTTTTGTTTTTCTTAAAAACGTAGTGCTTCCAAACTTTTGAACGGTAGTGTATATATACATATATATAAGATAAATTTAGTAAATCAAAGATAGCCAATAAAAGAGATAAGAGATAAACAATAAAATTAAATTTCCAAACTGTAATCTCGAATTTTTCATATACCTAGCGATTAAGTTTTACAATTTTTGACCTACACTACCAAATCACTCCTTCTTCATAAAATCATTGAGAATATGATCGATGTGCACCACCGGTAAAGGAGGATGCACTCCAGGATGAGATTTCCGATGACATATTAATCCAGGTTTTTGTGTAAAGGCTTTCCCACAAATATCACAAATGTACGGCCGTTTCCCCGTATGGATTAACAAATGCTGCCTGTAAGCAGTTCTACGCGCAAATGCTTTGCCGCAGATGTGACAGTCGAACGGTCGATCGCCGGTGTGGGTCATCATGTGCTGTTTCAGTCGGTGATTCTCTGAGAAAGACTTGCCGCACTCTTCGCATACGAAGCTCTCTCTACGCTCATGCTGAAGCAAGATATGCTGATCTAGGTTCTCCTGCGTAACCATACGCCTCTTGCAGATCTCACATTCGTACTTGGGCTTGAAATGCGCCCATTTTTGGTGCACGTACAGCGAATTGCTGTTGGAACAAGTCTTGCCGCAGACGTCGCATATTATCGGGCTCTCTTTGTGCTTGAAACGCACATGTAATCTCATGTCGCTCTTAACTTTGAATTTTTTGCCGCAGTACTCGCACTCGTACTTGAACTCGGATCCGTGTTTACGATCGAGATGCTCCTTCAGCCGTCGTCGGCTTGGACATTTAAACCCGCAAATGTCGCACGAGTATTCCTGCGGCTTGACGGTTTTGAGTTTGCTCCTCCGTTTAATCACGCGTTTCGTAGAATGTTTTCTGTTGATGTGCGAGTTGAAGGTCGATTTGTTGGTGCTCTCGTAGCTGCAGAATTTGCAGCTGTACGTAATATGCTCTACATTTTTTTCTTCCTGTTCGTGAACGGTGTCCCGATGACACTTTAACATCTGCATTACGGGAAAGCAAATGTTACACTCGTCGCAAGCATAGACCTTGCTGTCTTCCTCATCGTAAGGCTGATCTTCGTCCGTAATTATTATCTCGTCCATCAACATATTCTCGCTTTCTACCTTTATTGTGTAAAACTTTTTCAACGTGTCTGTATGCGGCACATTGTTGTCACTTGTAATTGCGACGAAGTTTTCTTCATCATCAACGTCGATTTTCAATATATCATTATCCTGTTTCTGATCACATTCAGTCTCTCCTGTTATTTTTGACGTCTGATTTATCGGAAGAAAGGCATAATAGAGACATCCTTCAAAATCAACTACTTTCCACGGCTGCATTGGAATAGATTCTTTGCCATACAGAAAATGTCCATTTCCATTTACGACCCTGAAAATCATACAATATGTTAGTTGAGATTTTTGTTATCAAATAAGAAAGGTTTTAGAATTTATCATTTATTTCGCAATTTTTTATCCCTTTTATGCTTCCAAACAAATGTTTGATACTTGAGAATAAAGAATCATTTTATACAAATGGATAAAGGTGCACATTCCAGATAAAACATAAGTTTTAGATTTTGTTAGTTATTTATATATCATTTTCCAATAATTTCTTCTAATCTCTCAAGAATTACAATCAACGACGGGATAATCATACTTATTCCTAGTAGTAAGCGAAAACTCTGTTTTGAAGTAACTTACACGTTCTGTAACGTATATTTGCTGAAATCACATTCGGTTATAGCTAATCATATAAGTAAATCTAGGGTATAAATACTGCGCTATACATAAGAAAATATATATACCATTCAGATATTAAGATTTAAACACTTTCCTGCAATAGATTTATCGTACTTTATACAAACGCGAATAATTGTACGATAATTTTATGCATACCCATATTTAGAATATAAAGTCTCCAATGGAAAAATAACAAATAAATTAATAGGAACAATTAATGAGATTTTAACAACCAATTGCTTTGTGAATATCATACAAATATAATTTTATTTTGAAACTTAAAATCAAACAATTCTTCTTTAATCAACATAACGTCCAATAAACAAGTCAGACAAGGTAATAATATGCATAACGAAATACAAAGCTTTAGAAAGAGATTTTGTTCAGAGAATTTGACATAATGCATACACTAATAATCTAAAAAAAATACGTTTAAGGTTTATTTACTTTTACATATGGCAATGAAAATTCTCTGCAAATATGTCGAGTTGTTTTATCGCATAAATTGCTACATAATCATTACCCCTAGATATCACTGGATGAAAAATCGTATAATGAGAATATCTCTTTTGTATAGTACATGAATATCAGTTACAAGCACATTTATCTTTTATACATTGTTGTCACCTATTCCTCGAAATCATTAGTGCAAACTTTACGTCAATCAATCACCGCGTGAACCGTTCATAACGTCGTTCAAGATATGATCGATGAGGACGCGCGGCAGAGGCGGGTGAGAACCCGGATGTGACTTCCTATGGCTGATCAGACCCGGCTTCTGAGTGAAGGCCTTGCCACAGATATCGCACACGTACGGCCTGACGCCAGTGTGGATAAGTAGGTGCTGCTTGAGAGCTGTTCTGCGGGCGAAGGACTTGCTGCAGACGGTACAGCTGTACGGTTTGTCCCCGGTGTGGATCCTCATGTGCACCTTCAGTCTGCTGTTCCGCGAGAACGTCTTGCCGCACTCCTCGCACACCACATTCTCCCTGCGCTCGTGCTGCTTGAGCATGTGCTCATTGAGGTTCTCCTGGCTGACCATCCGCCTCTTGCATATCTGACACTCGTATTTGGCCTTGTAGTGCGCAAACTTCTGATGCACGTACAAGGAGTTGCTATTGAGACAAGTCTTGCCGCAAACGTCGCAGATCACCGGCTGCTCTCGGTGGCTGAAACGTATATGATTCGTCAGATCGCCCTTGACCTTAAACTTCTTACCGCAGGTCTCGCAGGAGAATTTGAAGTCGTCCGTGTGCTTGCGCGCGATGTGTATCTTCAACTCATACTTGTTCTTGTTCTTATAGTCGCACTGGGTACAACAGAACAGTTCCGGCTGCGCGTTGCCATCGCAGGACCGTGACTCTTTGTGCTTCCGCTTGATGTGAGAGTACAGCGACGACTTCTTGGCAGTCTTGAAGCCGCACTCGTTGCACGCGAACACCTCGTTGACATCCCCCACCTTGTGCCGACGTTTATGAGCGTACAGCGTGCTCTTCTTCGCGCACGTGAAATCGCAGAGGTCGCAGTGTTCCTCGATGGCCGGCCTCTTCTGACTGGGCTTTTTCTGACTGGGAACGTCGGCGGCGATCGCCGATGTCTCGTTGCGTTCCTCAACACAAACTTCCTGTTTAATTACCAAGTTGGAATCCACGTATGAGATTAACGCAGTTCTCTTAGGTGTCCCGCGGCTGTGCGAGCAATCCGATTGACTCGTCTTCTTCGGAGATGTGTAGTTACACTTCGTTATTCTACGTTTCTTTTCCGCACAGCTCGCGTCTGAATTTTTCTTAGATCTCTTATGATTCTCCAAGTGAGACATCAGAGTAAAGCCCCTTTTACATTCAAAATCGCATATGTTGCAAGCAAAACTCGTCATATTCTTGTTCTTGTGCTTTCGCATGTGCCTGCTCAGATTCGCCTCACTCAAACACTCGTAACTGCAGATCATACACCTGAGCTTCTTCGGATTTGTTTTGGCCGTGTTTTTCTTGTGCTTTTTCTTTACATGCGCATTCAAAGTCGCCAATCTATTACAATCAAAATCGCAAAATGTACAAACATACTTTGCTCTCTGTAAACGCTTTCGCACCTTTAACTGTTTGGATTGTCTTCGAACGGTCATCTTTAAATATCGCACATACTTTTCTCTCAGGCGTTTTCCATAAAGCCATAAATGCATATTGTGCGTTATTTTGTGGCGATTCAGCATAGACTGCATGGGAAATTTTATATTACATTTGTCGCAAGTATGACCATCAATGACTATCTCGCGCAAACGCATCAAGGAGTTCATGCAACTACCGACGCTGCATCCGCTGATTTTCTGATTGCTCTGTTGAGCTTCGGCCTCTTCAACTTTAATAGCGGTTGACGGTAGTACATTAAGTACCTTTACATCTTCCTCAGCTTTATCGACGTCGTCTAACATCGGTATTAACGAATAGCGCAGTTTACCACCGGCATCAGCGTGCTGCCACAGTCTCATCGGTATCGAATTTTTCCCGACAATAAAGCAACCGGAAGCGTCCGTCTGCAAGATCTTCTTGCTGCAGTTTTGTTCTCTAAAACATATTAAAATACAGCGGTTAGTTTCAATGATGTTGTTAGGACTTGAACATCTCAATCACTACTTACTGCAGAGTCTAAAAGATGTTTCTACAAGAAAGTTTGGATACGATTAAATCTCGTGGAACTATTGTATGATTCGCAAAAATCGCTAATTCATTCATCTTTCTGACTTGAATTGAAATTGTTCATTAGGTTTTTTTTTCTTTCGGAATTAAAAGAATATCATTTTATTAAAATTGATTCTAACAATTCAAATCTGCTTATGTTATGTAAAAAAAATGTATATGGTATAAATAAGAAGTTGTAAAAAATTATAGAAAATAAATTTCGGATAACTTAATACAATACAAATAATAAGAGAAATACAATACACCTCTTAATAAATATAATCACTTCGTAGCAAACATGTATATTATTAGTTTAAGTTCCATCTTAACTTATCAGCTCATATTTTTTCTTGTATAATACCGAAACAAGTACATTTATTAATTTATTACAAAATTAAATACATCATTACAAGTAAAATAACTTTACATGATTAAAATTAAAACATACATATGTACATAGATCATCACATAAAAAATCACATTACACTCTAACGAGTAATGTTAAATATAGAACAGCTCTTCACACAGATCTTTCGTATCACGATTCTACAAAGATTTTATAATTATGTGGTATACGTATAACAGCCATCTCACAAGTTATTTTAATATCTTATAAGATATGTTTTCTTGGAATCCTGATTTACTTTTGTTGAAGCTACTTTTTTCCAAGAGGCACAGGTGGTGACAATAAGTGCGCATCTGAATGCTTCCTATAAATGTACGGTTCGATGCTTGTATGCGTTATGTGATCGATTAAATATCTTTTCGAGATAAACGCTTTGCCCCATACTCTACAGTCGTAAGTCTTGCAAATCGTGCACATTGCTGTCAAGATTCTTCTGCGTCAGAACCTTCTTGTTGCACCGCCGCAGTGAAACTTGTACTCGTTTAAATTTGCCACTTTCCTGTAATTGTAAAAGGAATAATTACTCGTGTAGAATCTCCCGCTAATATCGTACATGTGCTGAGAACCGTTATAAGTGCTGAGGTGGAACTTGAGGTCCCATTCCATCTATTCGCAAACAAATTTGTACTCGTCGATGTGCCACTTGATGTAGTGTACCTTTAAATTGTTCTTCGTTTTTTGCCACGATAATCGCACTTGCTGCAAATCAACGCAATCAACAGACGCATGACATTCATCGCCTGATGGGTAAGTCGGTGTATCTTCAAATCGCTTGCTACTACTACTCTTGCCGCAAATTGTGCACTGAAGAGATGATAGAAGCTGTGTTTACTCGTGATATGGTGCAATATTTTGCTCTTTTGGTCGAACACTATTTGACAGATATCGCACATATAAGTCTCAGTCAACGAGTTTCTCAGGCGACACGCACATTTCAAATTTGGAATATAACACTTTAAAGATGTCATTTAGATGTTTTCAAGACGTCTAATGATGTGACGTTTTTAAGACGTCTTATTTCCCAATTTGAGACATTATGATCACTGGGCATCTTCTATTATATGCGCTTCGTTGATGTGAGACAATCTGTTGTTGATGATAACTTCCCTGCGCAATTCGTTGTTGTCTTCTGCCACGTCTCTTTTTATTAAATTTCTTAAAAATTTTACTAAATCAGTGAATATTTTACGATCCATCTTCTTATCTCTAACGCTTTCAGATTTTGCTTTACTATTGACATCATTATTTTTCCAAAAATAAATTTACATGAAATTTCACGTGCGGCAACAGATTTCCTAAAACATGAATTACATAAAATCAATATCATGAACACTATTAGAAATCTTTCCAATTATATAATTAGAATTATATTCATATAATTATAAGCAAATACATATACATAGAGAAAAGTGCCCTATTATGAGGCAGAATCCAAATATGAGATATGTTAAGCTAAAAGACCCTATATAGGCCCTATCTGTTGATTTCACCATGAAAAAACCCCGCCATCTCATATTAGGATCCTATCTCATAATAGGGCACTTTCCTCTATATATTTTAATTAAATATCCATTACATTAAAAAAATAAAAAAAATACAATTTAATTTACTAATCATTACAAGTAAATTTTCTTAAATAATTGAATATTCTGTACTGCATTAAAATAAAACATGAGCACATCCATATACGGAGTTAAATACACAAAAATATTTTGTTTAATATTTTTATATATTTTGCATTTAATGCAGAAAAATTTAATTATTTAATAAAATTTATTTCTAGAGTAATAAAAGAAATAAATTGTATGTTATATATACACATATAGTGTCCCATTTTCAAAAGTATGTTTAAATATATAAGAAACATTGCGTAAAAAAAAAAGAATTTTGGACAAAAGTTCAGTTTTGAGGGAAACATAAAGCATTAGCGTTATATATAGAGTTACAATATAAGTTAATAGTGCAACCTCCAAAAACACTTCATTAATTAAATGAAACACATCCGCGCTACATATTTACATAATAGCCCATATATCAGCCCTTTTTAGGGCTACATGATGTACAAATCCGATCAAGCAACCTCCTCGCGGTACACATCGGATAACGCTAATGCTGGTGATTCTAAAACTTTAATGCCTCATAACTCAAAAAATTCTGAGCAAAATTCAACTTAATCACAGTGATTTGAAAAGGTTTTGTTGTCAGCTACAAGAATCTACAATAAAAAATTAAAGTTTTCATTAAAAAATTTCAATGTAATCTTCATGTGATCTTGATGGGAATTGTCACGGAAAATAAAACTGAGTATCACTTTGTGTGCTCTTCAAAACCAAACAATTTTTGAAACTTTTTTTCAAAACGCGGTTTTTTATATATTTAAGCATATTCTAAAAAATGGAACCGGGGTTATATGTATAATATTGTAAAAATGTGATGCACTTATAAAAATAAGTTTAAAAACTATATCATTTAAAATAATTATTCTAATTATATATATATTTAATAATTATAGTATATTATATATAGAGTACATAAACATATACATAAAAATGTCACATATAATTAGAATTAATTTGAAAAGGATATTTTCTAAACTGTGTGTGTGCAAGAATGCGTTACATTTTTTTTATATCTGTCATATACTTGTCAGTACACAGCTACATTCGTCTAATGCTTGAATACTGTAACAATAATTCATAATTTCTTCATCACATATTATTTCACAAAAATGTCTGTTTAAATAATAAAAACATAATTATATAATTGTACCATAAAACATTTGCAGTATACACTTATGTCTAAAAATACATAAATATATTGTATGACAAAACAGTTATTTTTGCATGAACTTAGTTAAATTTATTAGTTTCCTGGTTATAACAGAACTTTTTATATTATTTACTCTTGTTATTAATAGATGCAAATGGTAAAATTTTTTTCTGACATCTGAATGTTCTTTCGTTCAAGAAGCGATAGGATTGGACGTTGCTTTACTCGCAAATCGTCAGATATATCAAGCGAATTTTTGAATCCATCAGAAAATATCTTTAGCTTAATCAAGCTTGTGTGTGAAAGTCTTGTCATATAATTAAAGTAATTTAAAACGACCTGACTGGCAATATATATAACGTCTTTCCGATATGAACATTGAAAACTCTTGTCATATACATATGTAAACAAGGCTTCCTGTATTCAAATTCCTTTATGTTGAAAATTAATCTTACAGAAATCGCAAGATATTCTTTCTTCTGCTTGAGTTTCGAGATTTTACAGCAGCTTCTGCCGTAAAATTAAATTTCTTTTGTAAATGGTCGTTCAACTCTTTTCTTTAATATCATGTTGCTCCTTTTAGTAGAATGTGGCTTTTATCATATTGTCCGTCGCAATCTAAATAGCTAAAATACGTACGTATTTTGATAATATCATATGTGTTTCGATAATATTAATTCATAATGTTAAAATACTACATATCACAAATACTACATAGCAAAATCTATATATAAGCAGCTTACTGTATCTTTGAGTGAACAAAACAAAAACATGTATTAAAAACGTTCTTTACTTTTCAACTTATACATCAATATTCTTTAACGTGTATTCTTTAAAATGTGTTCTTTAACATTGGATATTAAACCTTAACTATATGTTTCATAAAAAAAACAACGATATGAGAACATTATGTACATCATAAAAAGAGCATACATACAGATCACACATTCTTCACAGATTATTTAATATAGCTTATTATTGCTTTTATATATAAAAGCTATCATAACATGTTTTTTTTTTAAATTATAAATAGTTTAAATGTTATTTACCCGCTGCGGCAAATACCCACAGGAGTTTTAATACATGTATGTACTGTATGCTTTACAGTTTACATATTTGATTTACATACATTTGCTTCAACTTCAGTGTATTAATAAAAATTACATAATCCTTTTTAAAAAAAGTAAACAAAAATGTGTGCTAATTAATAATATTAAATAGACATATCTTGCCTTATTTCCAATATCAGTAGCCATTGCATGTAACAAGAATACCAATTAGTTGCATACATACATAACTATATATACATATATAGATTTATTTAAAATTATTAGATCTTTCTCTAATATACATATAATTCATGTATAAACATTAACTATTTAATGTAATGTCTGATTAAGCTTTTTGGAAATTTTGTAAAAATAAAAATATTATTATTTTAATTTAACCATTTGTTTGTAAATTTATCTAAGAGCTTTCTATAGATGAATATCTACAAAAATAATTATTCTATATATTTAACTGCTCACACAACAACAACTGTAAAAAACATAAGATATATTATAACATACAGATAACTCAATTTTATTTCATGTATGCAGTAAAAACAAAATAACAAACAATAAAATTGAGTGACCTTACGTCATCATATATACGTTGTATATTCAATCTTTACTTTTGACATAAAATGAAATTTTTATAAAAATTAATATGCAGCCACAAACAGAAAAAAGAGAAAGAGACAGACAATTAATATTGACAATATATGTATATTAAAGAATTAAATTTAAAAATAAAACAAGATTTTTCTAAAAATATAATATAAAATAAAGTAAATAATTTAATTGCATTTGATCAAATTGTAATTAAAATACATTAAACAAAAAAGTGCAAAATTAGAAACAAATAATATTAAGTAATATTAAAAACATTAAGATTCAAAATAAAATTCAGAAAATGAAATCTTATTTTGTGTAATCCCTTGTGTACTTTTTATAAAAGTTAACATTAACAAATTTATATCGTTTATCACATTACAAATTCTATATAAAAAATGTTTCATATCTAGTTCAATATACGTTCAACATTAGGAGAGTGTGTACATCAGTCTGAGAAAGGACGTAATAGTTTACAGAAGCGAATTTTGATGGAAGGTTACAAAATCTATTCTGTTCTCGAAAAAAATCTAAAACCACCGCTCTCCAAATATTAGCCACCAAGAATTATATATGAATTAGACATCAATGTGAGATCCAACATAATAATACATTAACAACAGATTTAAGCTCTATATAATCAATACTCATCTTTACGTTTGTACTTATGAATAAGATTGAAAAAAAAAAAATGTATAAGATTATTCAAAATATTATAACAAACTGACAGACCCCAGATCTAGGTAACTAATACTCATCTTCATCTTCATCTTCATCCTCATACTCATCTTCATCGTCATCCCCAGCCTCATGCTTATATTTATGTTTAAGAAAAGAAGCTTTATATTTAAATACTGCATCGCATTCGTTGCACTTAAAATTTCGTGAATGCCGTTTCGTATGTTTGTTGAGTAGGCTCATCGTCCTAAAACTCCATTTGCATTGAGAACACTTGAAAAACTTTTTCTCTGTCGGTAAACTCAAATTCCAATTCAATCTGTTGAAACGTTCTTGTAGATCAAATTTTTGAAGCTTACATTTCTTTATATTCGCTTGTTTTTTTTCATCATTTTGACGCTCATCTTCACGTTGCAACTGTTTATATAACTGTGTGTGAATATAACTTTTATCATTCTGATGTTTACGCTTGTGTTGCGTAAGATGACAATTATCCTCACACACTTGATTACACACGTCGCAAACTGTAACTGCATTATGAAGCTCCATATGTTGCAGGAATACCACTTTGTTTTGGAATAATTCGAAGCAGAATTGACATTTGTAGACATCAGCATGCCATTTTACCTGATGGCACGTGACACTCGAAGCTTTTGTCGATTTAAAGTCGCAGTCCGCACAATGAAACAATTCCATACTGCTTTCGTGTAACAACACATGAGATGTAAGCAATGTTTTAGTTTCTAGGCGTATACCACAAATTGAACACTCGTGTGGATAAACATTGCTGTGAACCATCACATGATCTCTCAGATTGCAATTTTTGTCAAATTTTAGCCAGCAATAAGGGCACGTGTATTTCAAATTTTCATTATGTATTTCTGATGCTAAATTCAATTCGTCTTTTACATCTTTGTATATTTCTTCGGGCTCCTCCGTAGATTCGTCAGCAACCTCCACTTTTATTTTCGGCGAAGGACATGGTGGTTCTACAATCTCACTTTTACCTTCATTTTTGACAACACAAGAATCTTGTATCGGCACAAGATAATATTGTTGATCGTTTTTAATCACAAGGTAATTTTGTTGAAGAGGATCACATGGCTCAGACCTAAAAGTAAGAAAAATAAATTAGTTTGGCGCAAAATACATATTTTTACATATATAGATACATGCTGTGTATTACTGTAAAAAAACATTTTCATGTATTCCGTTAAACATTATGCCTTCATTAAATATATACAAAACAAATGCACCAATGTCCAAAAACATTAAACATACGCAATATAAAACCGCACAAATTATTATTAAAAATATATTTTCTTCATGCTACGAACATCTTAACAGTTTTCATTGTATTATATTTAAATAATCTTTATTATGTGAATATAACCGAAAATACATTGTGTGTCACATTTGTCTCATATTTTTCGACGTTTTATTTAAAAATATATATCTATCTTGTGCTAATATATGTGAATATGATATTTAAAAATAATATATTCTCCTAAAATTTTAAACTGCTTTACTATTATTATATACAAAATTTATAAAACATATTAACTCTGTTATATATTATATACATATATATATATATATATATATGTATTTTGTTTTGCAATTATTAAAAAGAAATGTGTCTCTCATATTAGTGTAACTTATCTGATACGTAAAAATATTTTTAATAATTATTTTTTAAATACTTTCAAATGTTTTTAAAAGCATCCTTCACAGCAAAAGAGTTGTTCTCTCCTATCAAAACTGCAATCATCCAGTTAATCAATATTATATTATGTGTTATTGTGCTTTATAGTTTCCATTACATCTAAAATGTCTTTTTAAGAAAAGGAATCAATGTGCAACTTCGTGGAAGTAGATTACATGTCACGTATCATGGAAAGTGTCCATATATATCCATTTACTAAAAACATATGTATTTATTTAATATCTTACATCGATTTTTTTTTTTTATACTGTACATTGCATCATCCCATACAGTAAACAGAAGTTCGCTATATCAAAAGCGAACATGGCGAGGATTATTCTTGAAGAAAATCATATTTTCGATATCTTCTTCAAAACAAATTTGCAGTTCAAAAAACTGATTAAATTTATATTCTTACTACCAAAATTTGAATTAAATGCGGATAATTTATTTAATGAGAAAATTATAACATATTCCTTCAAATTGTGGATAAAAAGTAAAATTCTTATTCCATGAAATGCAAAGTTTATGTTAATACAAATATATCACGTTCTTAGCCAAAATACCAAAACTAGAATATACAAGATATTATGGTAGATATTACCGTATTTCAAGAAATATCATTGAATTTGATGTTGCAAAGATGGTGATATATTTTTCAATCAACTCTATATATTACATAAACAAGATTGGAAGACTTTGATATAAAAGCGAAATGTAATTACATGATAAACAAATCCAAGATGAAGCAGAACATCGAAAATAAACCGTAGGTATTGATATTAGATTAATACAGGCATCACTTCTTTATACTCTATTAACATCGCCAACAGATTTATTGTAGGTCATAACGCGAATATGTTAAAGTTTGAAAAAAAAATATAACAGAATAATTTTGTGATCTCATGAGATAATTATAATCTTTAAATATTCGAAATCTATCAGAGAATAAATAAATACTTGATTGCAGAGTTTTGGAACTTAATCGTGAACATGATAAACTGTAATATAGTATTAATTCATAACTTGTTCTTGAGTGAATGTTCTAATGCATTTGAACATAAGATCGACATACCAACATAGAAGCATGTACTTTCGAGAAATAAATCCTTCAATTTCGGAATCTATACGTCACAAGATAATAGTATATGTTGTTGCTTTATCGCCTGTATGGAAGGCGGGATTGTCCAAACTGCGTTACATTAGAAATGTATCGCTACTGAAATAATAATCAAAAATCATCTATTTGCACATCACGCGTTTTCAGATTATATATATTAGAAAGATATAAAAAAGTTATCCGTACCACAAAAGATCACTCTCTTCATTTCACATGTATATCCGTCGCATAGACACGCGAGTCACTTGGCACTTTTTTTCACAACAATTTTGTCTTGCACGCCGTGCAGGAGATTTGTAATTTTGATGGGCGGCGGTGGTGGAATGCTTCTTCCGCCAGGATGCTTCTTCCGGTGCAGCATCATCGGCGACCGCTGGGTGAAGCTCTGGCCGCAGATGTCGCAGATGTAAGGTCGCTCACCGACGTGGGTAAGCAGATGAATCTTTTGCGAGCTGAGGCAGCCGAATGTCTTGCCACATATCGCGCAGAGATACGACTTCTCGCCCGAGTGCGTCCTGAGATGCTTCGTGAGACCGTACTTGAATTTGAACTCCATACCGCATTGCTCGCAGACGTACTTCATCTTGTGCAGCTCAGCGTGACTGTCGAGATTCTTCTGGGTTTTGAAGCGCTTCCTGCAAATCTGACACTCAAACTCCTTAACCTTCGTCTTGTGCTTATAATGCTTGTGGAAGTACAAGGAGCTCTTGCTGGGATAGGACGTGCCGCATATGTCGCAAACGCACGACTCCGTGTCGTGGTCCTTCATGTGTGTCGTGTAGTCGGACTGCACCTTGAACATCTTGCCGCACTGTTCGCAGCTATAGTTGTAGTCCTCGGTATGCTTGCGAATATAATGTATCTTCAGATACGGCTTCGTGCGCGCCTTGAAGTCGCACAGGGTGCACGCGTGAAGCTGCGCGGGCTCGTCGTGGATCTCCATATGCCTAGAAAGATACGCACCGGTCTTGAAGCCCTTGGAGCAGATTGTGCACTTGTGCGGCCGTGAGTTGCTGTGCTTGAACATGTGACTAGTGAGTTTGCTCTTGCGGTCGAACGTAATGTAACAGATCTCACAGATATGCGACTTCTTCTTTGGACTAGTCGAGTGCTTGCCGGATCGCGTTTTCGAAAGTTTTTCTTTGCGCCGTTTCCTGAAATCCAACGGAGCGTCATCCAAATCATCCAAATCGTCTGAATCGTCGATGACGATTTTATTTCTCTTTCTGGTCTCAATCCGATTTTTATCCTTCTCGACGCGATTATCCTTTTCTTTTGCTTCATCTTCTTTTGACTCGGTTTTGGAACTATTTTCCTCGGTGGGTGGCGGTTCTTTCATCATAAACACGCTCAATGACTTTGGGATGCGAAAATAATCGTCTTCCAGTTTTACTATCAGAAAAGTTGACGAGAGTGGATCTAGTTGATTGCACCTAAAAAAATTATAAAAATTGTCAGTCGATTTTTATTCGTTAGTATAATAAGGATATGATCGTGCTGGTTGCACGCGAGCATGCATTGGTGCAACTTCAGCTAAAAGTTTCGGTAAAGAAGAAACAGAGCTGAATTTCACAAAAATAACTTTTCTTCACTGCTCATAGATATTTTCTTATAGGCAAGTATTTCTTATTATTCTAATAAGTTTAAAAAATTTATTTATAATAATAAATAAATAAGTTAACTAACCTTAGTTAGACTAACTTACATAAAAAAAACGCAATTATTACATTAATACATAAATAAACTTTATATGTGACGTATAATACATATAATATTTATTTAGACTATTTAATGCATTTTTAATTTCTATATTAAAAAAATCCATTTTCTTGTGTACAACTAAAATTGAATATATATTGTTGTTAATCATGTATTATAAAAATAGAGATATAATCGCTGCGTAAAACTCATGTTACAATACGAGTCGATATTTGCGGGTGGAGATGAAGTAATTTTGCTTTATATTCGTTCCATGTTAAGATTCCATTTGCGACACTCTATCAGATCTTTTAAACACAATTCTGATAATGGAAGATCAGTAAACGATCGTTCAACTGTGTCTGCATCACAAGCTTTTTCGGATAATATAATATGTCGGATAAACGGATAATTTTGCACTTTTGCGAGTGCATTCTCTCGAGGAATTTCAAGTGTCTTATGATCTCAGAGACAATAAATTTGTCAATGGTGATAAGCTCAAAGACTGCTAAGTGCATATTAGTGAATAGTCTAATATTCGATCAATTTGGTCGGTTAATCGACTCTCATAAGAAAACTTTTTGAAGTTTAATTCTTGCTCTTTAACAAAATATTCTTCGATACGACTTAATATTTCACATAGACATATTATATTATGTATATAATTCTTTTAGTTAATCGCTTGCTAAAATTTTAGTCACTTTGGACTCTCTTTGTAACATGAGATGCTTAATTTTTGATATATACAACTATCTCACATCCTTTGTAACCTGAAACATTGATCAAATTAATCATTAAGAGAAAATATAATTTATATAAATATATCGCTACATTTTGAAGAAATTACGATTATCATAACAATCATTTAATATAATTCATATATATATAAAATATAGAAAGAAATTCTTTTTCATACAAAATATTCTCATGCTTATATAAAATTTTTGAAATTATTAAAAAAAAATTAATTTTTAGAGATTTATTAAAAAATGTAATACTTTTAGTAAAAAATATTGAAAATTTAGAAAAGTAAAGCTTATAAAAAAGCTATACAGCACAAATCTATGACAATACTTGTCACAAATTTTCATCAACTTTAATAATTTAATAACATTCACATAAAACAGAAATACTCACTGAAAATATTCTAATGTTCGCCGTTTTGCACAAATCGTATACACAAAAATAAGGTGATTTTTTTCTAATACAGTAACGCTTCAATTAACGTACACGAGAACATATATCAAACAACATAAGGATAGATAAATATTTTTTATAAATATGCATAAATAATCACCAGTCTTTTCTCTTAAAAAGATAAAAGTACAATTGATATCGTCATGTAATTTTCTTGTACACAAGGTACAATTAAAAACTTATACATATGAATCATATATTCCAATATGGACATTTTATACATTCCTTAAAAACTCCAAGATAGTCAAATAAGACCATTTCACAGTTCTTTGTATACGATCAATCACGATCACGCATCCAATATGGAAGTCTTATCGATGTGATCACTTTGAAACTTTTCAAGGTAATTTCTGGCGAGCTCAGCTATCTGCGGATGCGACGATAATAATGGCGGCAGTGGTCCAGGATGATGCTTTCTATGCCTTAGCAGACTGGAGCGTTGCGTGAAGTCCTTCTCGCAGATGTCGCACTTGTATGGCCGTATGCTGGCATGGGTAAGCACATGCTGATAGAAATTGCTAGTGGACAGGAACGTTTTATGGCACAGAATACAAGTGGAGATATTTGTCTGACCGTGCTTGAAACGTTTGTGGCTCATGAGTTCGCGAGTACCGCTGTACTCCTTGTCACAAACCTCGCACTTGAAACCTTTCTCATGCAACATCAAATGATTGTCCAGTCTGCTTCTGTGGTGAAACTTCTTGCGGCACAAGTGACATGGATATTCATACTTGATTTCGCGATTTCGCTTCTGATGGCGCCATTCGTGGCCCTTGACATCCTTGACCTTCTTGCCGCAGAAACGGCAGATTTGCAGTTCCAATATGTGGGTTCTCTTCATATGGTGCGTCAGATCGATCTTCAGTTTATAACTGCGACCACAATGCTCACAAACGAATCTCGGCTCGTGATCGCTATGGATGCGAACGTAGTGTCTTTTCAGACCGTCTCCACTTTTGTATTTCACATGACAGATCTCGCACTCGAAGAAATAGTCCGGCCGGTGTATTCTTTTGTGTTCCTCTAATGCCCTTGGTGTGTAACAAGCTCTTTTACACTTGTCGCATTGATATGGTTTACGATGCACGTATCTCACATGTCGCTCAACCTTCTTTGCATTATTAAAATGCTTGTCGCAAAATGGACACGTATTTCTTATCTCTTCCATGACTTCGTCTACCTCGGTAGTTTCTTTATGTAAATTTAAAGAACCGGAGACCTGCGGCGATTTCATGTTCAACAAAGATCGAACCTTCTGAATTGAATTATTGGTGTCTTTGGTAGTTTTTACGGACGAATTCTGCGAATCTAATGACAAATCTACTTTAATCGATCTATTTATACTTCGACACTGTATTGTAACGGGTTTAAGTTTTCCACTTGTTTTTGTAGAATTATGTTCACTTTGGACAGATTTCCATGTACCCAACAAAATGGAGACAAAACGGGGAGGTCCTTTTCGATATTGCGCTCCTTTCTGCCTGATGATGATAGGCTTTTCCCTGAAACAGGGATAAATCGTGTCAGCGTATAAAGTATAAATACTGTATTTTAAACATATAATCAAATAGCCAAGTAACTGAATATAAGAGACATCCTTGGCCACTGTAAAAATAAATCTCAATATATCATTATATTATTTATATATTTTCATACAAATATTATATAAAAAATTATAAACATTTTAATCAACAATATTTTTTATGTTATAAATTTTTACACGCATTTGTATCTTAAATAAATGTTCGTTAATATTGTTTCAGTAATACAAAAAAATTCACAATCAAACATAAAAATAAGATAAACTTACTTCAAGAGTTGTAAAAAAATGTGTATATCTATATATATATATTTTTTTTTTTCTTTTTCACACATAAATCTTATACAACCAAGTTGCGATGCACACAATATTATGCTCGTGATACTTTATTTAATAATTATATTAAAAAGAATCTTGCGCAAAAATACAATCTTTTTTTATTTATTAGCATCTGTATAATTACAAACAATGGTATCTAAATAATATAATTCGGAATTATGTATCCAAATAAATATTCAGTAATACTAAATATTTATATACTTTGTACTCATAAAAGAAATATATATATATATATATATATATATATATATATATATATATATATATCTGAGATAATTTAAATAATTGAAACTAATAGTTTTACAATCTATTGCTAAACAAATCAATCTTTTGTAGGTCTATAAGTAGACTGTCGCCGTAAGAACATGTCAAGTTGTATATCGCAATTGTTATCCATTTCATACATATCCTTTGCTTAATTTCGAGTTAATCTTTTTTTTGCATACGTGTTATAATAGGACATAGCTTTAGAATAAATACTTTTCACATTTATCAAAAAACAAAATTAAACTAAAAATAAAAGTAAATATTTATCGCACAAAGAAAAAAATCATCAATGGAAGTTTTTAATTAATTATGACATATAATATATAGAAGAAAAAATACTGGGTAATTATACAGAAAAAGGGCAACCTCATATATGCCCTCTTTCCACATAATTATCAAATACAGTATTATAGCAAGAATGTAAGAATATAAAAAAAAAAAATTAATATCTTCAAATATTTTTATATTCTCACAAACTACCGACATATTTTTTTTAAAATATGTTTTCCAAAACTGTTACCATAAATCTGTAGATCAAGGATGCCTTTTGTATAGATATAACGATGTATTATTGCATCTTCAAATAAACCATTCATTATGGTTTCAAGAGTTTTTGTAAAACATTTTTAGCTAAACCGGCGATGGGAACTTGCGACGTGTAAGGCGGAAGAGGACCGGGATGATTTTTTCGGTGCCGAAAGAGACTGGACCGTTGAGTAAAGTCTTCACCACAAATATCGCAATTATACGGCCTAATACCGGCGTGCGTAAGAACATGTTGATAGAATTTATTACCCGTCGACACAAATACTTTCTTACAAATCAGGCAAGTCGTGCCCGGTTTGTGCACCCGATTCTTATGATACTCCAGTTGTCTCGATGAAGTGACAATAACACTACACTCAGTACATTTGTAACCCTGTTTGTGCAACAACAAATGATTGTCAAGACGAGTTTGGTTCTGGAATTTCTTGATACACAGATGACACGAGAATTTTAAGCTGGCCATCTCGGCTCGCTTCTTATGCTTCCATTCGTGGCTGTGAAGATCCGTCACGGATTTCCCGCAATATCGACATATGTGAATGTCGGTGCTGTGCTTTCTCTTGATGTGCACAAGAAGATCCACTTTCACCTTGAATGACTGGCCGCAGGAATCGCAAATAAACTCAGCAGCAACATCACTATGCGCTCGCACTTGATGTTGCTTCAGCGTTATCTGACGTTTGTACTTCAAGTGACATATGTCGCACTCGAAGAAGTAATCATCACTGTGACTCTTACGATGCTTTTCTAAGTTTTGCTTGGTGTGACAAGATGCACGACATTTGTCACATTTATACGTTTTTTTATGATGACTCGCTACGATATGTCTCTTCAAAAGTTTCTCATGGTCAAAGTGCTTTAAGCAAAACGGACATGCGGTCCGCACTTCATTCAATACCTGATCCACATCTTTGTTCTTTTCGTTTTGTGAAGTATCTTCGGATGGCGACATTTCTACAGATTTAATTTCTTCTTTAATTTCTTCCTTAATTCCCTCTTTAAGTTCTTCTTTATTCAATAATTCTTCGTCTACTTCTTTGTCTGCACAAAGTTCTTCTCTGCTAAAATTTTTCTTATTTCGTTGTCGCATTCTTTTTTTTCTATTCCCTTTTGCTGGGCTACAGCGTTTTCTCACACTTTTTTTAGCAGTAGTCTGTACCACGCCATCATGCATTACAATTACTTTTCGATATATATCTTGCACTGTGGTCCACCGTCCCCTGAAACATCCATTAATTTCAATCAGTATAAACACAAAACATGCAACGTCTACCACAATTGTATAAAAATCAAGAGTCTTCAATAATCAGTAGTAATATTCAGTACTACACTAGTAAGATCATTTGGCTGATATAATTCATATTACTGATATTACACAATTTTACAATTCTTGCAAAGATGAAGCGACTAAATATTGAAGAGTGTAAGGATAGAAACAAAATTATAAGCTTCGTTTCACTTATAATATTTCTTAAGTATTTACATTTTTTTTTTTTTTTTTTAATACCGACTACAGTATCTGTACACATTCAAGATAAATAATTATTTTAGCAATCGCCATTCCAACGAATTTATAAGTATATCGTACCCAGCTACTAATTCGGCTTTCAGATTAATTCAAGTTGACTAAGCAGCAACGGTGGACGGCGGCGGATGAATACTAATGTCGGGATCGACATGTCTGCGACGATGCCTTTTCATGCTGCCACTTTGCGTGAAAGTGTGTCCGCAGATATCACATTCGTATGGTTTATAACCCGTATGAATGAGCTTGTGCTCCCTGAGAGCCTTATCCTTCTTGAAAGCTTTCAGGCATGATTTGCATTGGTACGGCCGCTCGTCGGTGTGTACACGTTCATGTTGCTTCAGTGCATGATCCGTCGCGAACTTATTGTCGTATTGGGCACACAGGAACGTCTGCGGATGAATACTAATGTCGGGATGTCTGCGACGATGCCTTTTCATGCTGCCACTTTGCCTGAAAGTGTGTCCGCAGATATCGCATTCGTATGGTTTATCGCCCGTATGAATGAGCTTGTGCATCTTGAGAGTCATAATCCTCTTGAAAGCTTTCAGGCAAAATTTGCATTGGTACGGCCGCTCGTCGGTGTGTGCACGTTCATGTCGCTTCATCTCCGACATGCGTTTGAATCTTTTCTCGCAAGCCGTACACTTGTACGGACGTTCGTCGCTGTGCTTCACCATGTGCTGTTTGTACCTTCCGGTCTGAGTGAAAGTCACATGGCATACAGAACATTCGTACCTCGCACGCTCACTTCTATCTTTTCGTTTTTCGGCATTAATTAAAGTATTTTTGAAATTCTCGCTATGAGCCGCGGTGAAAGGCTCCTCCTCTTTGATTATCAAATCTTCGACCGTCGAATCTATCTCTATCTGCGTATGGTTGTACCCCTCAGATTTTTCTTCGCTACGCTCGATCTTGATACCTTGTCCTATCAACTCTCCGACCTCGAGAATTCTGTAAGCAACAATAATAACTTTTCAGCATGTTAAACGCAGTCAAGATACTTCCTCTTGATCATCCAGAAGTTTCTTACCAGGATATACCCGAGGACAAATTTGGCAATTTTTATGGATATTGGAAAAAGTGACGCTCCCTCGCTTCAAGATCAAGGAACAAATTTAATCGACAAAGATAGTTACGTAGTCACAAACACCTTTTGATGTACGAGTTATTTTATTAAACGTATAATAACGAATATCATTAAATGACAATTAACATAAATTTGTCGATGCATTTATCCACCTTCGAACAAACTTGGAAGTCTCGCCTGCAAAAAAAAACTCTAGAAAAGAAAAGATAAAAAATGAGAAGAACAAACGAATTGTCTTTCAACAACATTGGCATTGTTCGGCTTACAAGTTATCCTTATCTACACTGAAAAAATAGAACAACAATATTCATAACGGAACACTTTGAGCACGGTAGTACAAACGTAGCCGTATAATTCATGAAGAACCGAACGATCAAATATCGCGCGTAATCTTGTCTTTTGAGCGCCGCACGGTTTACGCAAACGTTACCAGTGTACAAAAGATATCGTCAAAGAGATTTATCGAGAAGTATCGGGATCAACATCGCGAGTATGACGCTTCGTCGACGTTGTCCAACATCAACGTAGTGGTAGATATATAATCTATAATAATTCAAAAGACTTCTCTCACAGTTTCTATCTGTCCCGCTGTTACAATACATAGGTAACAACGCGTAAGCACGTATTATCGCACTGTTCTTATCGTTAAATGTGCTCAATCGACGTTTAATCATTTGAATCATTAACGAGAAGTTTCAAATCATTCACAGAACAAGTTGTTTAACGTCAAAGTTCTTAGACACACGTAGACTTCTGATGGGCCGTCAAGTTGCCCTGGCAAGAGAATCCACGATGGCATATCTGGCAGACGTATGGCCGTTCCCCGGTGTGTCCGCGTTTATGAATCGTCAATGTCGACCTCTGCGAGAACGCTTTCGGGCACTGGTCGCATTTGTATGGCTTCTCTCCCGTGTGCACTCTCCTATGCATTCTCAAATTTTCCGAGTCGGTGAAACCCTTTCCGCAGATATCGCAAACGTAAGGTTTTTCCCCGGTATGAATTCGTCTGTGCTTCTTCAAGTGTTCAGCACTACTGAGACTCTTTCCACAGTAATCGCAGAGATACAGCTTCGTCGGATTGTGGCTCTCCTTATGTCGGAAGAGCGACCTCTTCGTGGCAAGTACGCGGCCGCAAATGTCGCAGGCGGTGCTGGTCACTTTGTTGGCCTTCAACTCGGGATGCGTGCGTCTGCAGTGCGCGGAGAGCTGTCGTCTTAGGTAGAAGGCGTTGTTGCAGAGCTGACAGACAAACGGCTTTTCGCCCGAGTGAATGTTATAATGCTCCTGAAGATCGAGTTTCTTCCGGAAACGCTTGTCGCATTCATTGCACTTGAACGGTAGATCCGCTTTATCCATGTGTCGCGTCATGTGGATGCTCAGAGCCGCCAGAACAGTGGTCTCGTAATCGCACTCCTTGCACATGTAACTCGGTAGAAAATGTGTCTTCTCGTGCCTCGTTAAGTCGCGAAACAACCGAAATTTCTTGGGGCAATGCTTGCAGGGGAGATCACCTACTGTGTGACGCAACAAATGCTTCTGGTAGTTACTTTTGTGTCGAAAAACCTTGTTACAAGTCTTGCAGAGAAACTCCAACTCGGACTTCTCTTTCTTCACCTTCTTCAATGATGCGGTACGGCCAGTCACTCCCGAAGAGTTGCCTCTGCGACCGCTTTTACGTACTGAATGCATTATCTTCATGTGCTTGCGGAGGCTGATACCGGTTCTGAAGACCCGACCACATTGGGCACACGTGTTCTTCCGCTTACCTTTATGCTCGATCTCATGAGTGTCCAACAAGGATTGCGAAGCAAAGAAGACGCCGCAAAGCTTACAGTGATACGCCAAAGGAAGATCTTCCTCGTCATCCTCAATGTTTATTTCCTGCTTTATGTTGTCTTGTTCAGAGTTTGTTGAAACTGCTGTCTCGTCAGTCGCATCCGCTGCTTCTGGACACTTCGATGGGGACTTCGCGGGTTCGTCATTCTTCTTCACCAGTTCAAGTTTAGGGAACATCGGGTAATAGTCTTCAGAAAACGGTAGCTGGTTGTACCTGAAATAGAAAAATTCAGAGGGATATCAGTATCGAATATCCTTGTTACATCGCGACGATCTTTCTTTCATTGTCTGGTCTCGTTGTCTAGCAAATTATTTCTACGCCTGTAAGTAAAATTGCTGAACTTGCGCAAACTTGCAGCTTTATCAATTATGTGACAAATTAGATATTTTGATCAAAAAATAATAAGATATATCAGAATCGTCTTACATTATGTACGTATATATGTATATGTAAGAATAAAGACACTAGAAATGTGAAAAAAAAACGACATGATAAAATAGCTTTTGGTAGTCATAATTCTGAGTAGCATTTTTATTTATTACAATAATACATAATGGAAGAAAATACCCAACTCATAAAAAATTAATTACAGTTTTATATACTGCAATTCGTCTAGAAAATAAACGATGTTACATATATCTTATGTGATATTTCGGTTTATTATATTCTATCGGCATTTGCTATACAATTTTGTTCATTTAGTTATTTTTTACATAAATATATTTTACCTTCTTAATAATAATTCCACTTTATGTCTGTCGAAAATAAAAAGCAAAAACATGCACGTTTAAAATCACAAAAAAAATTTTGTGACACATTTGATGTAAAAACTCAAGTCATTTATTTGATACATTGTAGATAGCATTACGATGAAAAAAAATAAAAATAAGAGATCAATATTTCAAGTTTTTATCATTTCAAAAATTACATCATAAATGAAAATAAAATAATAATAATAATAATATTTTCATTAAAATGAAAATATTTAATCGTATAGTGGATGAGTATTGTCGAAATATAAAGTGGCAGTGACTTGGATCCAAAGTCTGACAGCATCACTACACAACAATGTCTTGAACACGAGATGTAATTGACACAGTATAATAGAAATTAATATCCAAATTGTATGACCACGCGAGTAGCATCATATCACGTTAATCATGTGTATTTTGTTATGTGCGTTAAGCAATCCCCTAGATACAAATGACTTGTTGCAATAATTACACTCATATGGTCTCTGGCCAGTGTGATATCGTTTATGTATAACGAGGGTCGAGTGTTGCGTGAAAGATTTTCCGCAAGTGTCGCACGAATATGGCTTCTCGCCGGTGTGGGTCCTCTTATGCACAACCAATGTCGTTCTCTTGTGAAAAGCCTTGCCGCAAACGTCGCAGACCAGGGACTTCTCCCCACCGTGAAGACGCAGATGATCTTGGAGAGATCCCTTGGACGAGACGGATTTGCCGCACAGATGACAGTCGTATTTGTTTTCGCCGGTGTGCGACTTGACGTGAACCACCAACGAATTTTTGTAGGCGAATATCTTGCCGCAGAACTCGCACTGGTGTTTCACCGGTTTGAAGTTCGGATCGTGAATCTTCAAGTGGCGTACCAGGGTGTGATTGTTGGGGAACGATTTGTTGCAGGCAGTACACACGTGCTCCTTAGCGCCGTGCTTCACGTTCATGTGTCCGTGGAGCTCGGCGTTCGTGAAGAAGCCCTTATTGCAGATCTCGCAGTGCCTCGTGTACTTCTCGAAGTGACGCCTATGATGAGTGGCCAACTGAGAAGCCTGTACAAACGCGCGACCGCACACGTCGCAAACGAAGTTTTTCTCGTGAGTGTGGATTCGCTTGTGTACCGCTAAAGTATTGGTCCTCTTGAAAGACTTGCCGCAAACGTCGCATTGATAGGGTCGAGCGTCGCTATGCGCCACTAAATGACCTTCAAACAAGTTCTTTGATCTAAAAAGTTTGGTACATATGCCACACTTGTAAAACATTTGACCGGTGGATTGTTTCCTCATGCCTGAACAATTCTGACGAATAATTCCTCCATTTGTAGCTTCTTCAAGCTCTTTTTGCGTCAAGGAATTCTCAAAAGACTTACGTCTTAAACTTACAGCTTTGTGTTGCACATTGCAGTCTTCCTGCTTTACATTTTCTTCTTCTTTAATGAAAATTGAAACCAACGTAGAATCCGTACATTCATCTACAGATAGTTCATTTTTTACACACGTCTCTGCTGGTTTTTCATTTCTGAAAAGAAAATGAAATAATGACTATATATATATACATGTAATAATATTGATTAATTTAAATTGTTATCAAATGAAGAGATTCAGAGATTGTTATTTATAATTTTATTTACATTTACTCATATCTTTTATTATTAGATGTTAATATAAATTTTATCAAATATTATCAAAAAAATAATCTTTCTTTCTTTCTTTCCTTAAAATTTTTTAGCTCTGTATTTATTGTGTGTATATAAAAGAGGTATATAAAGATAACAGATCAGAAATATTAAAAAACGCATGTATCTTACTATCTTGTTCATATATGTGTGTAACTAATTAATTTTTATATAGGTAACTGTCATGTAATTAAATTTCTTTCCATTGTTAGAATTGTTTATAATTAAACAGTTGCAACCAAATTTTAGTTATCTATTAGTATTGTAAAGTAATAAATACACTATTAAGCATTAAACTGTCTCGAAATAATGCGTACCTTTTAGAAACTTGTAGTAAATATTTATTGTAATATTTGTAATGGTGACATTTTCATATTAGCGATTGTCCCATCATCCGCTTTCCATATGCAATTATTGATATAAGGGAGCGCCTACATTACTAGTAATTAATATTTCATAAACAATTTTAATAAACTGTGAACATAAAAAAAAAATCGCTATCTATCGAAGACAATGTATGATATCATATAACACATTCTTTATTTCTAACGTACAATAAAGGTTACAGCAATTAAAATATACGTAATAGAAAATAATATATGTAATATATTTACACTATTGTACACACAGATTTGATAATAATTGATGGCTTAATACATGGCTTTATTACGCTATTTAAATATAATGTAATTGTGACTTTGTGTGTTAAGTCAAAAATTTTAAATAAATTTAAAATAAATAAAAAATCTAAAAATATAGATTATTAATAAATTGTTCTGACAAATTTCATTCTACATTAAATTACAATATTGTTCATGACTATGTCAGATAATAGGACACTGATACATTCTTCCGCTAAGAAAAGCATTCATATTAAATTTATATCTTCAAATAATCAACGAATTAAACTTCAAAACTTTAAAAAATGCAACTGTATAATGCATGTCTACTTAATGGCACCTATCTGCCGATATTAATTCAGAGCACATTTTGCAAAATAGAAATATATTAGTAATCTGTAGAATAAATCTTGGTTTTTTAAATCTAACTATATAATGTGTTCTTTTCTTTAATTTTTTATAATTATCAGTCTCATGTCTCTAACGAGAAATTGAAATTTTTTCACACGCATTTTCGGTTTTGTTCTCTATATATTTCGAAAACATCACGGATGTAGTTCTTTATTTTAGTACTTATACTTAATTTAATAATTATAGGGCAGTATATAACTTATTTATATACAATTTAATCACTGAACCTAATATATGTAGATTTGTGCTTTTCTAATGCCATAATCATCGTATAATTACGATTTATATTAGTATTTCTCAATGCATTGATCGCATACATCAGAGTACAAGCCAAAATGAAAATCAGAGAGTCAGGTTTAATACTAAATGCAGCATGAAATAGTAATAAATATACGAAAAAAATGTTCACTTGCTCTCATTATGAGACTTCATATGCGAGTTTAGTGAGCCCTGTTGCGTAAATCTCTTTTGGCACACCTTACACTCGTAAGGTCTCTCGCCGGTGTGCGTTCTTAGGTGTACAATCAGATACTTCCGTACGCTGAACGCCTTTCCGCATACATCGCAAACATGCGGTTTCTCGCCTGAATGTATACGCATATGAATTTGCAAATACGTCTTGCTGCTCACGGACTTTCCGCACACCTCGCACGTAATCTGATTCTCGCCGGTGTGTATCTTAAGATGCACTTTTAGCGCGGCCTTCCAGTAGCTCTCGAAATCGCAGATATTACACTTGTGCTTCTCTCTCTCGCCATGGGACCTCATATGCATGTTGAGATACGCTGCGCTCGCGTACGCGGTATTACATACTTTACACACAAACGGCTTCTCGCCGGTGTGCGTGAGCAAATGCCGCTCCAGCGTTTGATTCGTGTAGAAGCCCTTGTTGCAAATCTCACAATGAATGACATATTCCTGATTGTGTTTCTTCTTGTGTAGACGCAGATCGTATCCGGAAACCTTCGACACGCCACATATGTCGCAGATGAAACGTTTGTTATGCTGCTTCAAGTGGGTCTTCAAGAACTCCTCGGTCTTGAAACACTTGCCGCAAAGAACGCATTGAAAAGGTTTCTCTTTCTGATGTGCCTTTATCGTATGCTTTCGCAACTTCTCCTCATTGTCGAACACTTTATCGCACTCCTCGCAACGACCTTCGGTCTTCGAATTCCTCTCGTGGTCTTGTCTATGCTTCAAAAACTGCAGCTTCTTGAGTATTCGCTTCCCACAAATTTCACACTCGTAAATCGCACGCCTGCGACTCGAATCGTGTTCGGAAACCCGTTTTATGACATGTATCTCCGACGCAGATTCCAGTTTGTCGTTCGAGTCTTCAGTCCTATATTCGATCGTTTCCATAACTATTTCTTGATGACTAACGTGATGATACTCTTCCACCGCAGATACTTCATCTTGATATCGTACTAACTCTATACCTTGCAATTCGTCGATCGAGTCCAGCTTTACGTCTTCTATGTCAATCTCGTTGCATCTGTAATAAATAATATCTGTCAACAGCGCGAGGAAGTAACGTAAAATTATGTGTTAGAATAAATAGTACTCAGTTAATATTTGATTTACTTGAGCTAAGCTTTCTCACACTCTTGATAAGTTTTCCACACAGGAGGCACTTTTATACTATATATTTATTAAATCAGTCGTAACTGTCAATCAATTTGACTATCACCATTCGTTTTTATTTTTGTTTATTAAGTAATACAATCTTAAAACTGTTTCAAAAAAACTTAAATTTCTAGTCAAGTATATCATACTTTTAAGCTAAATACTATAAAATTTCTTGCTTTATTTTACATCAATTTTTCTTATTCATATTTTTTATAAATTTTTACACTGTTTATTATCGAGATACAATCTACACTCTAAAGAAATACAATGTATAATCAAGAATTTTTTTTTTAAAGCGTGGTTGTTTAATTAATCTAAGTAATATATGTATGTATTGTATATGTATATAATTATTATTTGTAACAAGAATTTTATTGCATCTTTCTATTTAAAGTTTTCGTGTAATTTATGTCGCGACTGATTGTTCTACCTTTATTTTGTTATTATTTAAAATATAATCATAAAAAAATATATTTTACTTTTCATTTTTCTAACTTTTTCAATGATCTTCGTTAGATATTTTAATTAATTCTAAAATAATTGAAAGCGGAATATGAATTATAAATAACATAACAATCTAGAGAAACACATTGAGATTTATTGTATTATATATGTATATATAATGTACACAGTACAATACATAGTATTGCATTGAAAAAAAAGTTTATTCGATTCTCTGGTCAATATTTTGATCATACAAACAAAAACAAATTTCTTAATTGAACACAATAATGTGTAAAATAACAGTAATGTATAAGGTTAGAACTAATTATATGGAGTAAAAATAAATTATTAGGTAACCAACAAAGATATGGTATTAATAAAATTTAATAATCTTCCTGCGATTTATAAAATTATGTTGTCACAGTATGTAAAAATATACATCACTAAATTACACTGCATGACCAAATTAAAAATCTATAAATAACTGCAAGTTCATATTTTCATGCAGTTGTCTTGATTTAACTTAGGGCATAATTAATATCACACTGATATAAGTTATGATATTAATTATAATTAAATCATATTAATAAATTAATTAATATCACATTAACTATGCATATCAAATAAAACATATTAAAAAACAAATATGAAAATAATGTAATAATTCTATTCAGTGAATTAGCGTAATATATACCGCATGTAATGTGTAATAAACAAATTACATTTATCTTATCATTATATGCAAATGTGAATAGTCAGTCTAAAAAATGTTTTATAGTAGATTAAAGAGTAAAACCAAAGAAAAGAAAAGAAAAGAAAACAGAAAGGAAAACGCTTTCACTCAGGATTCTCGTGTCTTCGAAGATGCGCACTAAGAGTGCCCCGTTGGGTAAAACGTTTGTCGCAGATTTTGCAGCTGTAAGGCTTTTCACCAGTGTGAGTTCGCCGATGTTTAACCAGATATACCCTGGCGCTGAACGCCTTGCCACAAAACTCGCAAATCTCTGGTTTCTCGCCAGTGTGAATCCTAATATGAGTCTTCATGTATTGTCGCCTGATTAGCTTGCCACATACTTCACATGCCACTTGGCTCTCGCCCGTATGAGTCCACATGTGCTCCTTGTGGCAATAGCTATAAAACGTCTCGAAGCTGCATATATCGCACTTGAATTTCTTCCTCGTCTCGGGTTGACTGTGAAGCTTCATATGAATTCGGAGGTAAGTTCGATTGCCGAAAGTCTTATGGCAGATCTCACAGATGCATGGCTTCTGATCGGTGTGCATGCTCATGTGAGTTTTCAGATTTGCCTTTAAGTAGAAACCTTTATTACAAATGTTGCAGAATTCCGTAAATTCCTTATTGTGTCGCCTCATGTGCATTCTTAAATAATAATCTGCGGTCAGCTTCGCACCGCACACATTACAAATGTGCGGTTCACTATGCAACGTTTTGTGCACGTTCAAATACCTTTTCTTCTTAAATACTTTGTCACACTGGTCACATTTAATGACATTTTCCGATTCCTTGTTCTCTTCTCGGCTCTTGTCTACTTTCTTTTTCGTGACTATTTTTTTCAATTCCTGTTTCTTCTGTATATTTAGAAGATATTTTTTCTGTATATTTAGAGGATATTTTATCTGTATGTCTAAAGGATATTTTATCTGTATGTCTAGAGGATATTTTTTCTGTATGTCTAAAGGATCTTTTTTCTGTATGTCTAGAGGATCTTTTTTTTGTATGTCCAGAGACTCTATTTTCTGTATATCTAGAGGATTACAATGTATCTGGCGATGCTTGATCAATTGCAACTCTTTCACGAACATCTGTCCACATATGTCACACTTGTGTTTCTTTTCTGCTTGGCGTAACGCTTCTCGGGTTCTAAGTATCGATTGCTCCGTTCTATGCCTTATCAAACTGGCTTCTGTATCAAATTCTTCGTTGCATGAATCGCAGTAGTACGAGTTTACCTTCTGAACAAGAATAGTTTTGCCGCCAATCTCTTGAAGGATAACGAAAGACGTAAGACTTTGAGCTTCCTTTTTTATCGCAATTTTTTTCTGTTGTGTCCTGGAACTCCATTTTTTAGTTCTGAAAAGAAATTAAGAAATACAGATTATATCTGTAATTAAAAAATAAATACATAAGTTCAACTTTTATTTTAGTCATTTCACGTCATGTGTTAGACTTTAGACAATAGGTCATAATCCAAAAGATAGGAAATCGTATAGATGGAAGGAAAATTATGATATAAAACAAATTATGTAAAGTAAACATCAATAAAGTTGATTTAAGCAGAAAAGCATATCTTTTATTTTCATTAAAATTTTCAAAGAGAGTGCAGTGTAAGAAGTTTAATAAATAAAAATGCCAATACAAAATATTCTATATTGCCAATATAAAATTTTATTACTTACTGTACAATTTCAGAGCTGCAATCTCATTTGTCAGCGATATATCGAGTCAGATACTTTATACGATGAAATAATTATTGCAAATCAAAATTTATACAAAAGAAAATCATAAGTCTAAGAGCGCAAGTCTAAGAGAGATAACTATATAAATATTAATTTTATATGTTAATCTTTAGGAATTTCAAATTATTTGTAAAAGAGAGCAAAATATAGCGTAACAAATTTCACGAGTATTGATTGTAAAATCAAACAATTATAAAAAAAATTTAACATCTTAATGTGTAATTATAATCTATTACAATATTTTTATGTATAGAGATGGTTTTTAAGATATTTTCAAGAAGAATAATAATTCTAAAGAATTACAATAACACTTTATTAAAGTAATTGCTTACATAAAATTAATACTAGATAAATAATATTACCAAAAATTATGTAAAGATGACATTTTTTTGTAAAAAATATTAAATTTTATATGTGTAAAACAAATTAGACTAACACACACAATTGGAAACGAAAGATTTTTTTGCTAGTTTCTTGTTTTAACAAAACTTAAATTTTTCTCAGTATTTGAAGTTAATATAATACAATATGAAATCAATGATTTCCAGAATATCGCAGAATTTAGATAATATTAATGACAATTATGCGAGAAAGTTTCATATAATAATAATACTACTTAATTATTACCTCAATTTTTCTTATAAAAAGTAACATGACGAAATAAATTACATTAAAAAAGAAACATTGTTTTTTATACTCATTAACGCAGAAATTATAATAGCTTACATTTTTTTTGTAAAAAATGTAAAAATCAGAATAATTATATTGTTTTTAAGTGGATATAATTTCGATGGAAGAAAATAATAAAATATACATTTCTAAATGTTATGCAAAAATTATAGCAATTTTCTTTAGGCACTATATATTAGGCACTCGTCTATAATAGATTTATTCCTATAATTTTAATATAATCGTATATATAACTTTCTTTTATTTAAATATAATAATAATATAACAACAAAAGCACTGAGAATTTTATTTCCGATAAGTTGTTTAATAAACATTTATAACAATTAGGCAAGTATCACACTCGTTTTAAGAGTGTACAATTATTTACACTAAAATATATCATTAACTTTCTATAAAGACGCGTACGAAGCAAATAGCGAATAAATAATTATCTGCCTATGAATCGTATTACTATTCCAAATAAAACAAATACAAGCATAAATTAAATAAATTACTGTCACAATAATGTAATTAAAAAATAGGAGAAGAAAGGGCTATTAGGGTCGACCGCAGATTTTAGTGCGTGATGTCAATCATTAGATTTATTCTTCTAAATACAGTAGTCCGAACGTTTCGGCTCCATTCGAGCCATCCTCAGCAATAACAATAATGTGTCACACGTTCTAAATGCCCATTGGCAAGTTTACCGATTAGAATTGTCGGAAACATCGACCAAATGATTGATATCTGAAAAATATCTTTGTTAGAGTCGTGTAATAAAACAGAAACTTCAGCAACTCACCAAAAGGCCGAACAACGTGGGACATAAAACGGTGTAGAGACAGAATAATTCGCGAGGAGACTTAACGGTCTCATCGACACGCCAAACAGCGATGAAATGACAATTATTCAGAGAAGAAGCGTGTCACGAGTCAAAACAACAGTGCGGATAATACATAGTGTGTAAAGTCGATGAGATAAATATTAGATTAGATATAACCAATAGCAAGGCAGGATCTGGCCGCCAATGCCAATGGGCATTTAGAACGTGTGACACTTTATTGTTATTGCTGAGGATGGCTCGAATGGAGCCGAAACGTTCGGACTACTGTATTTAGAAGAATAAATCTAATGATTGACATCACGCACTAAAATCTGCGGTCGACCCTGATAGCCCTTTCTTCTTCTATTTTTGAATTTCGAGGGTCTACTAGTAATTAATGTAATTAAAGTTATGGACGGCTCATTACAGTTTGCGAAGTGCCACTTGCTCCTTTTAGTGTTTTTGAACATAGTGAACAAATCTCAAACTACTGTCGACAAACGTATGAGAATACTTTTTACTGTTCTTTCGATTTGTCCTCACTTCATATTTATTAATTTGCTTACAAAATTAACTAATATTTCATTGGTAAAACTTTTATAATTTGATTAAAGGACCCCGCACAGAACCAGTGAAAAAGCCTTTCAGTCAAATTGTCTGAAACTCCAGGAAATGTTCATTCATGTGACGCTGATCGAAAGTCCTCATGACCACGACACTTAATAATCAACAATTCAGCGATCTAACACTCAGTAATCGAGTGTTCAGCCGGCAGAAGCATAGGGAAGTCGGGAAAATGCGTCACTTTTTTAGTGGTACAATTCCCACACGAATGTACTTCTACGTTTCTTCATTGCGTGCGTATATAAATTGTGTGTGTGTGTGTGTGTGTGTGTGTGTGTGTGTGTGCGTGTGTGTGTGTGTAGGGGGAGGGGCTGAGAGAAGGTTGTATGTGCGATAGCCGTTCTTAGCGTTATCAGGATCAACGTGGACATGACGGAATTCTTTGTGTTTGTTTTTGTACGTGTGTGTGTGTGTGTGTTGTATGTGAGTGTGTGTGTGTGTGTATGTGAGTGTTGTATGTAAGTGTGTGTGCCGTATGTGAGTGTGAGCGTCTATATGCGCATACGTTCGTGTACGAATCGTACCATTAGGAAAGTGACGCATTTTCCCGACTTTCTGTCAGCCGAACAGTCGATTATTGAATGTCGTGCTCATGAGGACTTTTGATCAGCATCACATAAATAAACATTTTAACTGAAAGACTTTTTCCACTGGTTTTGTGCGGGGTCCTTTTACAAGATTATCTTTTTAATTAAAGTCTTGCACTGTACAGCTTAGCTTGCAAGACGTTTTGTTTAAATGATTTCTAACCTACAACTACTCACCAACTATAAGAAATAGTTGGCATTATTAAATGTCAGTAATATCATCTGTCAGACTTTTCAGAGAGGAATGCGAGGTACCTCCTTCTCTTAACTTGAATCAATGAGAATTTTATCGGTGACGTAAAACAGAATAACACAGAACTTCACTGAGGATCAGTGAGTATTTAATTTATTTTCAATGAAGATACTCACACTTTGCTCTTCCATCCTATATTTTATTGATTATGTTCATCCTCATTATTATGGTCAATAAAAGCAAAATTTTCCTGTAAAATCAATAGTAATCGTACGTATTCCAATCATCTATCTTACGGGGCTTTGTGTGTTTTAGATTGCTATTTTTTGGGGAGAAACTCTCATATCCGAAACTTGTAGAACTAGTATTCAAATTTAGAATCATGTGTTACTCTTTTATTCTTTTTAAACCTGCCACTGTTCATAGCCATTGTTTTCAGCAGTCTAACAAAATAGTTAACTCCCTCCAGTTTAAAATTTCTTTCAGTAAAAAATCATTAAAAATGCCATAGTTATAATTGCTACTACATTCTTTACTATTTTTCTATCATGATTCCGTTTAAGAGAGACCTTGACTCGATAAAATACTTGTTTACATTTTAATAGATTAATGCATATAAGCATATATCTCATCTAGTTTAACATGGCGTAAAAGATATCACTACAAAAGCAAGTTTGTGCCTTACAGTACGCTTAGCTACCTTGCAGGATTCAAAAAAATTATCGATTTATGTAGATTGCAAAGTACCTGGCAGTTGTTTATACCTAGTGTTTTCTCTGCACCTATCGCTAATATCACCTACGTTGATAAAATGTAAAAAAAAGCAAAAAAAACTTGATTACATAAAAAAAGTATGAAACCTATTCCAGCAATCATTGTTTAATCTATCTTAGCAATCATCTCAATTACAACACTATAGTAACGGTTTCGAGGGGTAATGACTCTTCTTGTTGCTGCTGCTGCTGTACTTGTTGCTGTTGCTCCTGTTGTTGCCGGGCGCTTTGTTTCGCGTGTGTTTTCAAGTGCGAGTTCAGCATCGTTTTCGAAGCAAATGATTTGTGACAGCATGTGCAGGGATAAGGTCGATCGCCCGTGTGACCTCGTAGATGCACTACCAACGTAGTCCGTTGAGTAAACCTTTTGTTGCAATGCGTGCACTGATGCGGCTTCTCGCCCGTGTGCGTGCGACGATGCACACTCAGGTAGTTCTGTGAGATGAAGCCCTTGCCGCAAATATCGCAAACATGCGGCTTCTCGCCGGTGTGCTTGCGCAGATGCACCGCGAGATAAGTTTTGCTTGACACGGACTTGCCGCAAATCGTGCACACGTACTCGTTTTGCGGTTCCACGTTGCCGTGGGTCTTCATGTGCACCAACAACACCTGTCTCCGAGAGAAACGCTTGTTGCACAGCTCGCAGTGATGTTTCCTCTGTGGCGGCACATAGTCCGGTTGATGCAGCTTCGCATGCAGTCGTAGACCTTGGTGATAGCGAAACGTGGCGTTACACACGTCGCATTGAAACGGCTTTTCTTCACGCGCGTGCGACAACAGATGTACCTGACAATTGCTCTTGCTCTGGAATTGTTCGCCGCATGTCTCGCACTGGTATTTGTAATTGGATATGTGGCACCGCTCATGAGCGATCAGGCTCTCCCTGCGCGAGGTCACGTAGTCGCAACTGTCGCAGCTAAAACACTCCTCTGAAACGTGTTCCTTCTGATGCTCATGCAGCTCCGACGTTGTCATGAAGCTGCAGCCGCAATTCTCGCAGACCAACTGCTCATCCTGTGTCCCCTCCGAATGGGACTCGTGCGTCTCTAGGTGCAAGTTAAGATCCTGATCGGAAACAAAACTGTCACCGCAGAATTCGCACTGCAAGACGTTATCGTGAGTGAGCATTATCCGTCGTTTCCATCTTCGAATGTGTGTGCACCGAGTCCGCTATCAGTAACTGTGTGTGCCCCTGGGTAAAGACGTGCTTGATTACGCTGGGTCCGCACTGCTGCCGATCCTGTGGCAGCATCCTGAGTTTTGACACAAAATATCTGGAAAGAAGAGAGACACAAACGGAAGTCAATCAGTGCTCGTTCCTCGCCGCCTCTTTCGTTCTTTATTGTTGCCTTAACCAGGATCTTACGTGGTAAGCGAGATATTTACAGGGGCGATCAGCTGGACACTCGTGCTCGATTGTATGGAAGTTGGGTAGTCAATAAAGTGCCTCACTTGTGATTTCCAGTATTCTCTTTATTACGTAGCCATCTGTCCTCTACTTTCTTTTATTGATCGTTTTATTATATAAGTACTTAAACAATGTTTATTTGCGAGCGAACACCGTCGTCTTCTGTACGTTGTACTTGCAGCTTGATCTTGTAGACCTCTGCGACTACAAAATACTGCTTATATTCTATGCTCTCTTAATACTAATAGGTATATTGTGTTTATATTGTGTTCGTTAATAAAATGCGGTCGTCTTAATATTAATTATAATATATTAACAATCATACCACATTTTCCTTCCTTTTAAATGCACAATCTCACTATTTCCTGCTTACAGTATACTATATACAGAATGTTCCATTACTATCAAATGAGCCATAAATTTAACAACAGATTCTCCGACAAATTTTGGGTTAATTTCTTTCTCGTAATGAAAGTTTGATGAAAAATAAAACTTGGACTTCCATAATTTTACGTTTAAAATTTAACGTTAAATATACTTTCTAGTAAGCAAAATGATAGCAGATTGGCAACAGAAATCGTGCTGTCTAGGCATTTCCTGAACTCTGCTCGATTTCTGCCGCCAATCCGCTATCTAATTGTGTCAGCAGATTCTATTATACTTCTGTTGGCGTTTTGCCGACAGCAATATATCAGAACTGGCAGCATCAAATATTTCTGCCAATAAAATTTGTAGTAGATACTTGACAATATCTGCATTCAACAGACTTGACTGTCCGGGTTGCAAATAAATAATTTCCAATTTGAAAATTAATATCACGTAAAATTATGTGAAAAATACTGTATTTAATTTATATTGTTGGATATGTGTATCTATTTGTCTTTAATCAATTAAAATTTTGATTTTTAGTTATTTATGTCCGATAAATCACATCTCTTAGTGTTGAGCTTCTAGTATCTACGATCGAAAAAATCTTTTATAATATAAACACCCTGTATAATGTTCGGATAAATGTACTGCTTTCATTTCTCTCCTCATTCTTTACTGTAATTTATTATTTAATTTATTTAACACAATTATATAAATTTTATAATAAAAAATTATTACTATTCTATATATAAATAATTAAAGAGCTAAAGATCTAAATGCTTAGTTTCGTTTTCTTCTCTTCTTAGCTAAAGAAAGGAGCATAGAATCAGTTAACTGCAATTAATATCGATGGAAAAAATCTTGTAATATGCAAAATTATACGAATCTTCCGATATGTACGCGTATCATATTTGCATATAATATTTGCTATAGCAAATTTGATATGTTCACGTATAAGCAACCATGACAGCCTTAAACTGTTCATAACACATGCATATTACAGAAAATTATTTCCGCTAATTATACTTGAATGTTAATATTTGATTCCGCATTTCTAAAGTTCAAATTATAGATCAATGTTGAAAAATATCAAGTTTAAGCAATCAATTATTGAAGAAAAAATGGTGCAAAGACATTATCGACGTTTGTGCTTTTTACCGACTGCATTCATGTGAGAATTTAAAAACTGCAGAAAAATTGATGTATAAAGAAAAAGAACAAAATAGTGACTTAAAAGTTAATATTCTTTTAACACATGCTTCCCTATACCTAAATCTTACTTCAATATTAAACATGTTTCCTAAACTTAATTCGTTTGTTAAATTATTCAAATAAAAATATTGTTTAACGTAGATATCCTCTTTGTTAATAAAAATCTCGTAAATAACACAAAGTTGAAATATAATCTAAAGAAAACGCTCTTTTTTTATAAACAGTATTCTTAATATAATCTTAATATAACCTGTTATACTATATAGTATTAATACTATGTAAGAAGTTATACCATATACATCTATAATTGAGTAAATGTAAATAAATATGTATATTATTTGTCTTGTATATATCTTGTATATACAAAACAAAATTAAATAAAATTGAAGATAATTTCATTAAATATTAAATTTTTCAAATGCAATTGTGTAAAAAATCTTGTAAATATTATAAACTATTATCTATCAGAGTAAATATTCTGGCAATAAAATAAGTGATTTTTGCAAAAGATTGTGTCAATTTCAACTAATTGGCAATATACGTACATGTATAATGCACGTTTTGTAGAAATGCAGTCTAGCATGTTGTATTGATGGAAAAAAACATTTATAAAGCGATAAACTCGAGAATTACTGCGAAATCATATATCGTCATTTACTTTATCTACCTTCGAATTGTATATAACTTATACGACTAAAAATCTAGATAGATTTAAGCGTCTTCATACTTACATGTCACATTTACGTAATTAATGTTACACGTTCTACCCTGTTTTTCATCCTATATTAATTAAAGGCACCTGAATTAAATTGATATTACGTTGAAATTAATTATAGATTAACAATCGCGGTCAACAGTTTAAATATAATTAATATTAATTAAAAATTTTTTATGTCAATGCGAAGTACAAAAATAATTATTCATTTATTTTGAAATTGTTTATCAATTTTAGTTTTTTTTAATCTCATGATCAATAAAGTAATTTAAAAAATTGGACTTTTAGGCACTTTTTCATGTTATTGCGCGCAGGTACTAACTTCTCTTATTAGAAACTGAATTACGCCATATAAACTTTCAATTAGAAGGATAGACGTTATTCTAAATATCTTGTATAATATACAAACGATATCACAGCGATGACAACATTTATGATTATAGTACGTAATTGTTCGCTTATTTCTATCGTGATTTTGATTTGATCGATTTTAAATTGACTTGATCGATATTAAATATATTTTATCCGAAACTATACGAAGTTAATATCACGTAGACGTATTTATAAAAAAAAATTAATTTATAATTTAATTTACGTTTTAATTCGTTCACCATATTATATCGACTTATTTATTATTCTGTGATAGTAACTTGAGTAATTTTAGGCACTTAGACATCAACACTCTGTACAAAAAGGATTATTTACGATCAAAAATATTTTAATATTTTTATAGCCTTTTTTTATCCAACAAAATGCTTGTGCTTTTGAAAAACTATATACCGGTTATTGAAATCTGTTTCAATGAGCATTTACAAAAAACTTCAATTAATTTTCGTCTTTTTAAAATTATATTGAATAGTTTTTAATTTAATCAAAATTGATATCCATTTTTCAATATCATTTTTTTCCTCAAGAGTGTTGATGAAATATTCTGAGATCAAAGATGACTCTCTTGAACATTATTTTATCTATAACATCCATTAAATCTTGAATTTAATCACGCGCGGCAGAAAATCTTATCAATTTTTCGTCGGCTCAGTGTTTCTTCATGTGATTAAGCATAATCGTTCGCGTGACAAATCCCTTTCCGCATAGCGTGCAGGTGTACGGACGCTCCCCCGTATGATAACGACGGTGCACGGTAAGGGTCGACGCCTGCGTGAACGATTTGCCGCACATGGCACAGAGATACGGCCTCTCGCCGGTGTGGATACGTTGGTGCACCACGTAATACTTGCGATGCGTGAAGCCTTTGCCGCACACGTCGCAGACCAGCGGCCGCGACCTGTGCACCGCCTTATGCGTGGTCAACGACTCGGCGGTAGTAAATTGCTTGGAGCACGAGTCGCAGGGATAAGAAGGTATGGGCTTGGCGGGAATTACAGGACCACCGCTCCCACCACCGCCACCGCCGCCGCCGCCACCGCCAACACCGAGATTGCCGGCTATCATCGAATCGACGGGCGACGACACGACGTTGGTACCCGCGACTATCCGATTGTCGTTACTCGCCGGCAACGGTCTGTGGGTTTTCGCGTGATGATTGTACAAGTTGCGCGTCTCGAAGCGCATCATGCATCTCGGGCAAGAGTAGGGTTTCTCCTGGGCGACCTCCTGATGCATCCTCCGGTGACGTTCCAGTAACGTGCGATACCGATAACTGGCCTGGCAGAAATCGCAGGCGAACGTTTTCTCCATGTTGCTGCCGGGCGACGTGGCGAGATTGGCGGAGGTCGACGTGCACGTGGGCACGGGCGCGGAATGCGTGACCTCGTGCATCCTCAGGTGGTTCAGAGCAACGAAGATCCGCGAGCAGACCCCGCACGAATATCGCGGCTGATTCTCGACACCGTGCTCGAATTCCGGACGCGCGGCGTGACTCGTTCGCATGTGGTAGTTTAGCTTAAGGGCGCTTCGGAACTCCAGCCCGCACGTGGGGCACGAATAGGATTCGGTAAAGGTTTGCACCTGATCGAGTAAAGACTGGTCCGGACACACGGACTGAAAATGCGGAGGGAGCAATGTCGATAGCATCGACGATTGGTTCGAGAATATAGAGTTGGTCTGTAGGAGATTACAATTGACAGACATACCGGCCTCCCCGATCTCGGGCGAGGGCGAGAGAATTTGACGCAGCATCCCCGACAATCCGCCGAAGGTCTCGCCTCCTTCCCTGAAATTGACAAAACCCAAGGACATTGCAACGGAGAACGACCCGTGGGCACACACAGCTTTGTCTTTTGATTTCTGTTCTTTGTGATCATTACAAATATATCTTGCGTACAGGCGGTGATGAGAAAAAGAGGAAAAGAGAAAAACAGAAAGAGAAAGAGAGAAAGATAGAAAAAGATAATTATGCTTATGTGAGTGCTGCAAGGTGGCCGGTGCAAGGTGCTTGGGCATTGCTGGCATCCCTCTCGAAACGCAGCAATCGTAATGTGTTACAAGAGCGCACGTGCGAATCGAGAAAGTCGTCGCAATTGTCGTCAAGTCAAACAGCATTGGAAGTTTATCATCCGCTAGGAAGTTTATCATTCGCTACGTGAATACTCATCAAGCTTTCCGAATTTATAAGGGGCTTACATGATAATATTTAAATATTATTAGATGAATAACATTACAGGATAAAAATGACTTATTAATTACGATACGAAATGATCTTGTAGACCTAGTCTCTTATTATGTTCATTACTAATCAATATCGTTTAAATTATAATTAGAAATATGTACATAAAAATATGTATGTATATATTTATACATATACATACATATATATTCCCTAACAATACAGCAGAAAGGAAAAGTAAAAATCAAGCCATAAAAATTGGCAAAAGAGTTCGAGAAAAGCAAATTTTTACTCAAAAGATCACTAATGACTTGGGATAGAACATGTTAAAACGCAAATTAAATCAGGTATACAAAAATCTCACCTTTTTATAAATAATCCATAGCCACGATAAAGCATCTTCTTCTCATTTTCACGGTGTAAAACGGAGCATGATTTTTCACGAACGTGTACCTATACTTGCATCCAACACATTTTAAATTTTAACGTATCACAAATATATATTACGCGGAACAACATAAAAATCCAGCTAAGAACTGTAATAAGAATAATAGACAAAGGAGAAAATCAAACGTATCATTCAGTACTTTATGAAAAGTGACAATATTTATGAAAACTTGACGCAGCAAAAGCACAAAAAGTGCTGTGTGTCAACCTTTCATGTGTCAGATATCCACTCAAAACTGAACAATACAATTTTCTCCATTTACAAAAGCATTAAAAAGATCCATGATATAAAATGACATACTCAGAATATGCCCAAAATATCACGACGTTTATCCAATATTGCAGCCAATTCAAAGGCGCAATAAATATTTAATAATTTTATTTCAAATGCGAAACCGGCGCATTTATAATGCAAGCCTGGTTTATCATTTATTAAAAAAAACTATGCCTCGCGGTATATCTTTTGCACTTATGGAAGCGCGCGAAATAATACGCGCAATCCAAGCAATGTGCGTGATAAAATTAAAATTTGTGATAACATCGCATCGTAATAACATCGGATATATGTATAAAAAAATTTATTCGATATCAAAATAGCATCGTTTAACTTGTCACGGATAACGATGCAAATTTACGTAATGGCATTATTGAAAATCGCAACAATCGGTTTTGCTCTTATAACAAGAGATAATCTATAAATAGAATAAAATATATAGAATGTAGAAAAGATACTCGCCTTTGTGTTTACAATGCGAAAAATCCTCTTGATTTGGCAGTCTCTTAATGGACGATTCTTTCTTTCGTTTCGCAGATATCTTCGAATCGGAAGAAATATGATCCTTCATCTTCTTCAACATCAAGATTCTTAACAATTCTTAACCGATTTGTCTTCTCGGTTATAGTACACTATTTGCGCGATTACTTTATCATCCGGCAAACTACACCGGATACGCAAAATTTATTAACGATTTCATAGAACACGTATTTTTTTTTTTTTACGTCGATTAAAAGATAACTCTTAAAATTAATCGCAACATTAATATAGTAATACAGTGTCCTGGCAATATCGTAAAGCGCAGGCGTCGGAAAGCACGAAGATCATAAATCAGAAATGGTAGATAAACGTTGCATCAATTGAAATATTTATCGTCTGTGATTTTTGGATCGGCCAAATATCGGTCATGTGTGCGGCATTTAGTGCCATCACGTAAGCGTGGGAATATTAATATCGACAACATGTAAACATCTGGTTTATGAGTGGACAGAGAGATCAGGCTGGTTTCCCTCAGACATCGCTTATTGCTAGACGAGAAATCAATCTCTTTCTCGTATCATGGATATGGATAATCCAGAGAGATCTCTTTATCCATTTTCTTGCACATATATAAATAATATCTAACACAAAATCCATTTCGACTAAAGTATAAAAATTAATATTAAATACTTACGAGACGTAAAGAACATTGTTGGAAAATTAATATCATTATAATTATTGTTGCTATAATTAAAATTGTGTTTCATCGAAATGCACTTTATGTACATGCTACCACATGTAAAAGTAACAAGGTGTTTAGCAATTATTCTGGACTCAACAAATCTGCATCTTTTTAAATAACGAAAAAACAAGATCGTTTAAAAGTAATGCGAAGTCATGTTATACATATAAAAAGTATTTGTATAAATTGCTAAACACCTAGAGCCAAAGATGGTTGTGGGGTGTGTTCAAACTTACCTTGTGTTTACCTACGTCTTACACTTATAAGAATGAAAGCTCGGATGTAATCGTTATCTATCTTGCATTTTTATTTCTACTTTACTGATTCAATAATATAATTATTTCAAAACTTATTACCAAATTGCGTATGAAAAAGCATGAAAAGCATGATGTGTAATTAAAAGTATTTTAAAACAATATTCTCAGATATACATATAGGTTAGATATTAATTCTTTTTAAATAAATATATTACAATGTCGTGTTGGTAACTTGTTTCTGCCTGTATCAAAAGTACTTTACGTAATAATTATAATTGTACAATATATCGTTAAGTTTTATTCCATTTATATACATCGTTGATTTCATTCAAGACCAACTAGTTCTATTTATCTTGACATTCGAATAAAAAAAGTTAATAAAAATAATAAGTAAATCAAATTAACGCAATGTTTATGTGTAATTGTTTATGCTCGCCACAACAAATGACACCTTTGGCCCTCAAACAGTAAAGTAAGAACAGAAAACTCACCCAGTTTTCGGATCCACATCTGCTGTTTGCGACATCACCATCTCGGGCATATCGGCAATTTTCTGTTGCTGAAGTCCAGAAGGGCCAGCTTCGTCACACGCCAAGGAAACATTAACAAATGTCGTAGGCTCTATAGTTCTACTATTATTAGGATCTTCTTCACTTTCTTCTTTTATAGGTAGGCCTTAAACAAAATTTCAAATGTTGTTTTTTTCTTCCTACGTTTTTCCAAATTTTTAAGCTATCGGCCTAATATATCTAATAATTAGATATATAAGTTACAATATTTAATACATAGCACAAATGTGTACCTTCATCTCCATCGCACTCATCGTCCGAGTTTTCCTCCTCTTCGCTGCTCTCTTCTTCCTCTTCTTGTTGCGTAGGCGTGTCTGTTTGATTCTGCGTGATTTGGTCATGCGTCGTTTGCGTGCTTGGTCCAGCTACTGGTTGGACATTTTGTACAGAGCTACCACTGTTGTCCATAGGAACTGAGGTTATTTGTTGTTGGGCATTGCTCGACATCATTATGGGCATACTTAGCCCCATGTTGTCCATCATACCCATATTCATATTGTTCTGATGTTCGCTTACTTGTTGCATCACAGTATCATCTAACCTGTTCTCGTTGTTCTGTTCTTTCATCCCATTCTAAAATTTAACAGAAAGCAAACGACATGAGTTTTGTATTTACCAAAATGAGAGTTTCGATAATAAATTAAACTAAATACATATTATCGATGCTTCATTTCTTAATTGAAGCAATCCGTTTCTATGTTTTAAGTTATATGTAATTATTGTATATTACGTAAATTTTTTTATAAAATTAAATTTACCGACTACTATCTATATATAGATAATGTACGTGAAAAAAATTGTAATATATAGAAATATAAAATGTGAAATATTAAAAAAGAACTTACAAGTGCACAATATGCAAAATATTATGAATATTATGATCACTAGCTATTATCATCGCTAAGGTAAACATAGACAAAAGAAGAATGAAAAAAATGATGATCATGTCTAATTCCCAAACTGTAGAAAACTATACAGGGTGTGTGTTAATTTCTCTTAATCTTAAGCCCCTTGCACAATAGGCGATAGCGATAGCGGCAGCGACAAAAGTGACGACAAAGCTGTAGCTTTGTCGGCACTTTTGTCGCTGTCGCTATCGCTATCGCTGTCGCCTATTGCGCAAGGAGCTTTTATTAAATTCGCCGAGAAAAAGAACTATTGCTACGTTTACGCGAGCGTTACTTCTGTAGTAACTTACGATACGTCCTTCGCGTAAACGGAAGTTTGTAGTGACTTGCGATAATTTACTCCGCGTAAACGAGTGAATTATCGTAAGTTACTACAGAAAGTAACACTAGCGTAAACGTAGTATATGTGACAAATAAGTTGTATAGAATAGTAATTACCGGATTGAGAACATTGTAACCCTGTTTGTCTTCCATGTTCACTTCGCCTAGCCATTGCAGCAACTGTTTCTCGGCATTCGCCGTCGTATGCCAAAATTGATAACATAACTCTACTTTATAGACGCAGTCGTCGCATATCTTTTTAGGTAATTTGTCTTCCCTGTTTACCTATAATCATAAAAAGAAGATTCGTGAGGCCTTTTAAAACATCGCAACTTGAATACACGCATCACAATTTTATTTATATCAAAATTAACTCTCCGTCTGTATACGTTTTTCTTTTTTTGCATTTTCGTGGGTTATTTGACGCAATTTTTCCCTACCTTAAAATATTTAAAAAATCTGAAAAAAATTCACAAAACATTTGTCTACATTGTAGTTAACGACTTCACAGTTATTTTGATAAATATCGTTTATTTAATATTTTCTGGCAGGCTCTTGCAAGTTTTAATTTCTTTAATAATTTAAAATCACAAATCTCTCAAGTTAAAATGCAATTCATCAATACAATATACCTTAAAGTATATTTCAATAAAATCGTGCAAAAATTGTCTCTCGGGAGCAACAAACACGAGAGACGCCATTAAACCGTACGCGATCAACGAGAAGCTAATGGCCAATACACGCGCAGCGTTTCCAAGCTCGATGCTCGATTCCCCCGCGACCCGCGATAAAAGCCCGTGGCCCGTATCTAGGCAAGGCAAGACCGTAGCTCGCCATGAGCCGCTCCAGGGCGACGTTCTCACGAGGGACAGAAAAATTGTCAAACAAAATGCGAGATTATCGATCCGCGGGCTCCGCGGGGAGTCGACGTTACGCGTTTCGCGAGCGTGGCCAATGTCGGCGGCAAGATGTCGAAAACGACCAGGATTAATTGGATTTCGCGGCACCGCGTGCTCCCCGTCAACCGCCGTTCCTCGCGAGGGACGAAAACGACACATCGATGACGTCGATGTGCGATCGGAACAAAGCGTATTTCTATCGAGCGACAGAAGCCGTACGAGGGACGAAAAGCGCGGCAAAGTCCATCGAGCATCGAGCAATCAAGCAGCGTGACAAAGGCGACGGCGACGAGAGAGAGCCGGGGTCGCACGCCGCGCGACGCGCGACGTTCAGCGTCGCCGTCGCGTCGTGCCACGGAGCGCCGCGCGAGCGGTTTTCTCCCTCGTCTACGGAGCGATTCAGAATACGTTCGAGACCGCCGCGAAGGCGAAGGCTGCGAGGCGCGAGATCGGTATGCAATGCATAGTATCGCGTACGCGTCACGCGAGCCGTCCGAGCGAAGGCTCGGCAAGATGGCGGATCGCCATAGCTGGCGGGCCACAACGGTGGGAATGGCGTAGTTAGCTTCTCACCTTGACCGGCAAACAGGCGGTGATCTTGAGAAAGATCTGCCGCACGTCGCCCTCGCCTTCGAAAATCGGCACCGAGACGCGGTCCTTCACGAGACACAGCCGGCACAGGTCCAGGTTCCCGAGGGAGGACATTTTACCGCGTAAAACGCCAGGGCTTCGAGACGCAAAGCCGCGCCCGTTGAACGCGTACGCCGTTCGCTCTTCGCTCGCGAGATCCGTAGAGGGGCCGTCCGTCCCGTCGTCCCGTCCGCCGCGTCGTTCACTGCGCCGACTGCGCGTCGCTTCTCACGCGGCCTCGGCCGCGTCCGGCTCGCCTCGGCCGCCGTCGCCGCCGCTCGGCCGTCTCCGCGGCGGCGGCCCGACGCCCGACGGCCGCGTTCGCGTTATCGATCCGGCTTTGACCGAAGCCAACCGCCTTCGCACACGACAGCCCCGAGCACCAGACGCCGAGGGTTCTCTCTGTTCTGAGTTCTCTCTTCTTGAAACGTGTATCGCGAATCGATGCGACACGACGATCCGATTTCTTCCCCCTCGAAAATCGGGATCGCTTCCTTCCTCCTCTCTCTCTCTCTCTCTCTTTTTTTCCTCTCTTCCTTTTCCCTTCAGTTATCCAAATCGAACCGCGAAATTTGAGCCATATCCCGAACGGCGATTCGAACGATCGAGATCGGCGAAATTAATTTTCCATAATTAACTCGCGAATGCGCACGATTACGTGGAGCTACGGAGGTTTCCGCAGGTGGGATTCTTGGCTCCGTAACTTCACTTTTGAGTTGACGACGCCGATTGATTGATCGGGCAAGCGACTGGGGAAAGGTCGGCCGAGTGCACGCTATGAAGTTTTCATGCTCAATTATTACTCCCACTTTAGTTAGATGCTCGACGACGCATGATCAAACCGCGTAACGTCTATCAGCAAACAACAAAGAGACCGGAGAAAAAATGTTGATGTACATTCATTGATTCGTTACACCGCGCTTTGTCTCCGTTGCGCGACGCGTATACTTATGTAATATAATGTATCGTGCGCTTGCCTAAGCAATTTTTTATGAGAACGATCGCTCTGCCATTTAACGTTAAATTACGAAGGCTTGGAAGTAATCCGAAATAAATTCGGAGCTAAACATAGCTTAACGACAAACGCGGTTTTACGCGGTTGATTTATCTGTGTTCGAAAAGATCAAGAAGCAGGAACGAATAAATGCGTTATAAATCTATTAAAAAAACGTACTTTTAACATTTTTCGTCGAGAGAAACTTCTTTCACCTGACATCTTACTTTTACTTTCCTTCCAAATGAGAATTTACGATACAGCACTGCGCGAAATAAAAGTAAAAAGGGTCTTAAGAAAGAGAAGGAGACGAAGGAACGTGTCACGTCCCTTTGTATCATTGCGGTGTAGGGTGCTTTCACGCGAAACGGCGAACAACGATCGTCGTAACGGAATCGAATTTCAGTCGTGTTTTCTTCCAACACGATTTACAAGTAGCATTAAAGTTAATCGTCTCATTTAGAAAAATTTTGTCGCCGATAAACCATTCAGCGTCCGATTGTGATACGAGAGTACGTATGTCCGGTCGAGATCCGTTGTGAAACCGGCTTTACTCTGACGTCGCAAAAGATATCAATGACCTCTCGTGCTCGTGTCCTTCCCTGCGGTGCACTGGCTGCGTTTTACTTCAATGGATGCTTGAAGAAAAACGAATTTACTCTACATTAGAGAAATGCTTTCATCATTTATTTATTGGCTTTATTTTTTATAAATTATATATCATGTTTTATATTCGGTAGATTTAAAAATCTATATTATATCGCGGTCATTTGCTGCAACAATGACAATTCAGAAAACGAAGTTTTCCAGAAAATAAATTTAAATGGTAAATTTGAATGATTCTGTAATATTATTTTTAAATGCAATTTTTTCGTGTAATAACTAATTACAGAGGAATAGAAGTATCTAGTTATATATTAGCTCTTTATTCACAATCAGCGTATTGAATTCTCATCTTTCTTTTGCAAACAACTTAAAAAAGGCAATTTTTGAGTTATGTCATTGTGTTGTAAATGAGCGATATATGTACATATTTGTATTTATTTTATATATATATAATGTTTGTATGTACATATATAATAAATATGATTCTTTAAACTCTTTAAACATCTGTTAAATAAAACTGAAAATTAAAAACTTTGAATATTATTAGAAATAAAATTATTGGATTAGAAATAAAAAGAAAAAATTATACATGTGTGGTGCGTGTGTGCGCGCGCGCGAGTGTGTAAAATTTAAATAAATTGAACATTTTTAGGTAGTAAATGAATGAAAATTTATGTATTTATACGCACAAATAAACTTTCATTATTGTTTCTAGGGATAACATGCATACCTACACGCAAAATTTTTTAATCCACTATAATGTTGTAGATTTTTACTGTGGACACTCTATCAATACGTTGAAAAATTCATCATTGTCGTTTGCGACGGATATATTGCTTGTGTATGGGAGAAGAAAGTACTGCGGCAGAGTAGATAAAAAAAACTGCTTTATTGTGGCAGAGCACATGTATCATTTATATACCAGCGTATAATATAGGAAGTCCATAATAATTTACAAATTACGATCCACTTAAATGTCGTTACACTTTGGCGGTGTGTGCAGGCAGGGGATTTGAGAACCGATTCCGATCATTCCCTCGCGTCTTATATCTTGAATCATTTTTCACCCATTTTTATTTTGCTCGTGCTATCCTTTAAAACTTTTGAACGTCAATTATTAATCTCGATCGTGAGTGGCTTTCCGAAGGCCCTTGAAGGGTATACACGCTATGTATAATACACGAAAAAACAAGAGATATGTAGTCACCTTTCCTACGGTTTTTTTTTTTTTTCATTTTCATTGAAATCGTTAGTCGTAATTAGTTTAAGGAACATTGTGCAAATCTCGTTCTGCGTCTTACAATATTGCTATTAATTATCGCGAACAATAATTTTCATATACATATCGAAGACACACTGAAAGTTAGCTGATTTCTCTGCCGACGAAACGATTAGTCGACTCTTTCGCGTCTCTTTCCGGCGGCGAAATCGTACATTTCGTCCCTCGAAAGTGTTTTCTCGTTTCTTCGAAAGGAACAGATCGATCGATCGTCCTACTTGTTGAACGAGCCGTTCAAATTAAATTCATCAGACGCAATCTTTCTGTGTACGATGAAAATCGTTTTAAGTTCCATTTGTTATCGGAAGATATATACCGCAGCCAATAAACTCGCCGTAAGTCGGCGTATAATGGAAGCGTGAATTTTTACGAAATTTTGAAGATACAATATCCGAATGCAACATACCGCGTACTTATACTTTACAAATCTCTTACTCCTCTTTTTTTTTTCTTCCCGCGACTTGAGAACCGCGCGAACCAGTAAATCGATTAAGACCACGACGAAATCGCATTACTTCGATGCTTGATTAATGCGTTGATTAATTAATCGATTAATTAAGTTTGTCAAATTCGTAACTATGCACTTACACTTTACGCTATAACAATAATAGCAAAATTGCGTGAATTTTTAAATCTTTTTTTTTTTTTCGTTTTAAATTCCGTATCCTCTTTCGGTTACTTCGTAATTGTAAATTTACAGCTATTACAAGTATTATATTGTTTATATTTGTGTAAGGTAACATTAATAGCAGACTCTGTCCCTCGTGCCCGTCACCTACTTAAATACAAAGTTAAAAATGCACGAGGCTTTTAAATCTTTCTTAATTCAAATCCGCGTATGTGGTTTCTCCGCTGTGTTCTTCCGCACGCGCACATTTGCGTTACGCGTGTGCAGAGCACACGGTGGATTTGCGTCTGGCACTTGCCTGTACTGTTGTTCCTCATGAATTTTCCGGAGACCCGAATTAAAAGAACGCTCGTCAAAAGCTCGTCGGCGACGAAATGTCGCAGGTGTACACGTCGTCAATGAAACCTCCGCGTATCGCGATGCGAGGGTAATCAATTATCTCGAGTACGTTCTAAATCAATGAAACGATTATACGGTACTGCATGGCAACGCTCTCTAATCCCTAACAGCTCATGTAGATTCTGAGGATGGTTCTCTACTTTTTACAAAAGTAGAGAATATTATGTTCTCAATAAATTAGGTATATTCTCAGTACAATCGTGATATTATGTGCTGTTAGTGACAACTCTTTCTCCTTTCATTTCTTTTCACTTTTATTAGCGCTTTAGCATGAGGCGTTCTTTTAACTTCAGTTATCCTAGAATTTGGAAGGCCGCTGATGTATCGCTTCGAACAAATTTTCTTCAAACCAATCTCTAAGCTAAGGACTGTAGTCTGCCTAATAGAACCGATCGAATAAGAGTCATGTCCACATTAAACGTTCTTGCATTCATCGAGAAAAACGAAGGAGTCTCCTGTGCCGCTATCGCGTGTTCCGCGTTTGCCAATTGGTCTTGTCGGGATTACGCGAAGCAGAGCGATACGTCGTGTGACGCTACCGTACCCTTGAAATTAGAAACATTGGTCGTGCGAAGTAACGCGCAGAGTATGCAAGAAGTTCTCTCAGACGTCGTCTTATTACGTTCTAATTAACTAGACTATAGCCTGGGGGGGAAAAAAAAGATCTTATATCGTCAACCCCGTCGGGATATTAACTAAGCTAGCGTTGGTCGTAAAATCGTTGATAGTTTTAGCGTAATCTAGGTACACACCTCGCGCCGACATACGCCATAATCGATAGGACTCGTTTAGGATAGTTGAACGACGAAACATCAAAGTTTGGGAAAGACTTGGAAGTGAAAGTAATTCTACTACGAATCTCAACGAAGCGTATGTCTCACTCTATATCGTACAATTTCCCTCGTACGTAAGAAGTGTCACGTATGCTTCGATCTACTTCGACATCGTTCCACGCCACCATTCGATTTTTCTCCACGAGTGTGTGCCGTACGGGACGTGTCGACATGATTAAAAACAAAATGCAGCTTTTACTCTTCTAAGAATTATTCTATAGATGGCAAACGGTAAATAGACAATCCTGATGGAACACTCGATAATTATAAATTCCGGGTGAATCATCGATTAAATGGTGTGCTGAAGATTGTCAAATTAGATGCGAAGCAAAGCGTCCCAAGACTTAGACAAAAATGCTTTATATATTACAATATTATATATGTATATATATACAATTAATAAAAATTCTTTCGTGACGAAACGCGCGCCACGCTTTCACAATTTACAATTATTATCAATAGAAACTTCATATTCAGTTTTTTTTTGTTATGGCCATTTATATCATAATAATGCGTGAAATTATATTCTGGCTTCATCCCTTATAGTACGACGTGTTTTAATCAAGACTAATCTCTTCACAAAAATAGGGAAGTTGCATGTAGATGCACTATCCTATGAGTATAGTGAACTATTCGCCATGTTACTTTGCATTATTATTAATTATTCGTCGGCGTTGAAGAGAGATATATTACAACAACGAAATTCTTTTACTCAAAACAAAATCAATTAACGTTTAAATATATGTTTTATTATCATTTTCATACTTTTTTTTTTATCAAAATAATACAAGTAATGGCAATTTAAATGTACGGTCAGGAAATTATGGCACTGCGGTATAATTACAGTGACGTTATTTGGATATCTGTATCTTTTTTTTTCTTCCTTTCGAACGTTGCATTCACAATACATCATTTCATTCTGCATTTTAGCTAAATCGGTGTGAACACATTCCATTCAATGTTTGCTGTTTCGCGAAACGTTTAGATGGATAGCCGTCGTATAGGAAACATTCTTAGCAGCGAAATCATATTCTTTTAGGAGAGAAATAACTTTGTAGATTATCAAGAGATACTAGATCAATCACGTGATTGTGAAATATTACAAATAAAATCGTGTGTTGTTTCTATCCTTAAATTAAGTTATATATTCTGCATCCTGACGATTTTACGTCGCCTACTTAATAATTTGAGATCGAAAGCAAACAAGAACTCGTCTTTTTTTCCCAGCTAATTCTATAGCCTCGATATTATAAGCTCAATTATTTCTTTTTTATAGAATGTTACAATAAATACAAAATATTATATGAAAGTGTATATAATCCTTGTATTATCTTAAGACGCTATGACGTTCACCTAAGAATTAAAAAAATTGTATATCCGATTATTCAAAATTTTATTTACGTTATAAAATAAACGTTACATCGACTATCGATTAATACAAGATGCATGGCTATTACGCGTTCACTTAGTTTATCTTCGTTAAGTTTGTCTTCTTTTATTTACTCTCTTTATCTCATAAAAATCTTGTACGACTTACGCGATCGCGTTACTTTTTTTTGTTACTATCTATAATATATTACAGATTTAATTCGCCGTAATTAATGGTAATGAACGAGAGTAAGTTCTAAGGAGCAGTTCTTATCTTCATCTTTTTTTTCGTAGAGTAAGATATTTGTAAGTGAAATGGTGTAACTGATAAACGGTCGACAAGTACGGCTGTTTCGTCATAATCACGTTTGTTTTCATATAAAAAAACTGTTTTTCCAAGTTTTACGTTAAATTTAAACAAGCATCTAACACGTATACGCATACATTATTCAGAAAATGTGAAACCACGGATAAGATCGCGCGCCGCAGCCTTTCGTTAATCTGAAATGGTCATATGTACAGCATTATAAATTACATTTGGTCACGATAAAAATCAGTATCTTCGAATTGTTGACGTGTGATTGAAAAGCATTTGGCTTTTGGACAATCTTGATTATGTACCGTAATGAAAACGCGTCGCATGAATGTTATGACTTAAATAACAAGACATTTCCACAAAAGAACTGCCGTACCGGTCGGCGTTTTTCCTGGGTACGTACCATCCGATCGGATAAAGAAACGTCTTCTACGTATGTCTACTCGCACGCGTGCAATCCAGTATACGTCTTAAAAATATCCGAGTAGATTCTACTTCTCGATAAAAGGCAAGAGAATTGTTCCGCTCGTGTTCATCCTATAGTATGATAACGCATCTACCGGGAATACGTACTTGTCTCGTGTTTCGATGGATTGACTCTTCGTAGATAGACTATAAACGATCAAATTCGGGGGGGGGGGGCGGTGGAACGAATTCGCGTAAAATTTTTTTCCTCCGCGCGTACACCTGTCTTTCTCTCCGCAATCATGTCGGCGTCCGTTTGTGTATTTCAGGAGACCTACGGCAACCTACTGAACTCTAGAAATCTATGACCATCTGCGGCCATAGCCATGGCTCGATAATCTCGATCTGCACTTAAATAATAAATAGATAGAGAGTCAAAATTTTATTATATTATATATATATATATATTTATATCACGTACTCGCGAACTCGCTTGATAATAATCGTGACGTATCTTACAAGTATGTATTATACACATTATATATCTCTGTAAGATCGGAACGCCTCGTGTATCGTATACCTAAAGTCGTAGTTTGCTTTCTTTTCATACTTTATATTATATACAAATTGTAAAATGTCTTCTTAATGAAAAAGTCGTGTCGGTCTGTGTATATCTCTTTCTTTGGTGTGTATTTATATTTTCTTAATATTTTTCTCTCTCTCTCTCCCACGAGAACGTGAATGTAAGGTGTATACATGTGACATTCGTATTTTCTTCCTTTCACGCGTTCTTACATCCTTGCCCACAGACGACACTTCCATGCACACTCGCTCGCACTCACTCGCGATTTCGCTCACCGACATTCGCACCCCTTCGCATTCGATCCCTTTCGTCCTTCCCACGCGAACATTTTTCACGTGTCTTCACGAATTCCTCGGTTGCAAGATACATAATTATCCCTGCACAGCCTTTTGTACATGCGTGTCTTTTCAAGGTCAGTTCATCGCGTAATCGCACCTGCGCGACGTGTGATTCCACATTTCTTATTCTATTATATATTTTAAAGAGGCGGACTAAGTATGAGAATATTAGAAAGCGAGCGCAAAGATTATACTGTTCATTCCAAGCCGTAGTAGATGTCTGAAATGTGACTCTAGTATATATATGTATACTTGAGATTCGTAGAATATGCGATTAAATTTTTATCGAGAAAAGATTAATCTCAAATTGGCGAATAAAATTGTAAATGTAAAAGGAGATGCGAGAACCTGTACTAATTTTTAGGATAGACACGTTATTCCAGTAAATATCCTTACACATGTAATATTCTTTCTCGAGGAAAATATAATTTCGGCTACAAAGGATCAAAGGTAACTCATTGTTAGTTACGGACTAAAAGTAAATCTACATCGCTGCAGAGCTATCACACATATAGAATCTTATCGCACGTCGCACTTAGTGATGCCGGCGAATGACACAGCCATTTATCTAGAGCGCCAGAACGGAAAGCTTCGTCTCGGCATCTTGAGCGCCAATTCTCGCTTTCTCACTCGTCGAAATTCTCACGCCTTACTCGATGGTGGCACAGACGCATCAGAAACTCATTCATCGCACATTGAGTATCTTAATAATCTCGATTACATGAATGTGAATTAAACTCGGACGATAGCGGCGTGTCGCGAATGGAATAATTATACATACCGCGCGGGTTCGCGCGTCGCGAAACGACAAAACGTTTTCGTTGAGGAGAAGCATCCGGCGCCGTCGTTATCCCGGTCTCACGATCCGGATTAAACAGTTCCAGCGATCCAATATCTAATCGATCCCAATCTCTCAACTATCTATACGAAATCTTACTCGCGCTCGACGAGAGCTGAACGCAAAAAAGAGAGAGAGAGAGAGAGAGAGAGAGAAAAGGAGAGAGAGAGAAAGAGAGAGAGAGAGAGAGAAAGAGAGAGAGAGAGAGAGAGAGAGAGAGAGAGAGAGAGAGAGAGAGAGAGAGAGAGAGAGAGCGAGAAAAAGAGAACTCGTGGCGGTGATGATAGCGTCTCGACGACGATTGAAATTCGTTGAAAAGTCGCCGGCTGCCGGGCAGAGGCACACGCTCCCCTCAGACGGACACCCGCCGCGGCTGCTCGTGGTAGTAATGCTGCTGCTCATCGAGAAGTGTCACACTTCTCGCAGCGGAGCAACGTCAAATGCTGGCGCGGTGCTGATACAGCGGGAACGACAGCAACGGGGTGAGCGGCAGCGGCCGCGAATCGCCACCCCGCACACTCGACGACGCCGACAGCTGTTGCATCGGCAGCAAGTGCGAGATCTTGCCCGGCGAGCGGCGCACCGTGAAACGCGGTCTCCGCCGTTTCCTCTGGAAGCCGCTGCAGCGGCAGCTGCACACCGACGCCTCGTCGTCGAACGACATCGCGTTGCCGTGATTGCCGATCTGGCCGGACAGTATCGAGCCGTTCGCTGTTATCACGTCGCCCTCGAGACGCACCGCGCCCTGGGCCGCCTAAAGAAGCAAAGATGCTCGATTAATGTTCTCGTGACCAGCGCTCGTGGACGTTCGTTGCAATGGAAATAGAATGTCCATTCAACAATGCTATTTTAATCAGTGGACTACTCGTTTGACTCAGCAAGATAAAATGTACGGAGAGAGTACGAAGGTGCCACAAACCATAAGAATTTCATGAAGAAAGAAATGACAATTAGGTAGTTGATACTAAATAATCGGCAAAATGATGAATGAATAAATATATTTTAAAGATAAGAATGGCTCACACACATACCTGTAACGCTTCGGCTTCGTCTCGTCTTTCATCCTCCGTGTTCATAGTCACAAATCTCAAAACCAGCAAATTAAGCGAGGCCGCCACAATCGCCAAGCCGAAGAGAATAAATATTAGGGCAAACATCACGTATTCTGGCTTATTGTTGAGCGCGTTGTCCTTCTGCAGCGCGACCATGTCGCCGAAACCGATTGTCGTCAAGGTGATGAAGCAATAGTAAATGGAATCGAAGTAGGACCACCCCTCGTACCTGGAGAACGCGGCGGCTCCGCCGGCGATAGTCAGGCACGACAACGTCGTAACCACGCAGATGAGATTGATCTCCGAGGCCTGAAATACATCGAGTGTTTATTTATAAGTCGAAATTGTATTACATATTTATTATATATGTCGTAAGAAACTTCAAAAGGACAAGAACGAGTAATTTAATCTTCGATATTCGAGAAAAGAAAGTATTCGGTACTCTCGAGGAAAATTTATTAGATTATATTGTTCAATTTGAAATAGAGGAAATATACGTAGGTCTGTTACAGATTAACGTTATAATATTTTTTGTTGAAAAAGAATGAAAAGTCAGTTTAAATAAAAGCAACATTAGTTATTAGATAATTTACGTTCTGAGTTTGCGTTAATTTTATACAACTTTTACATTAAACAAAGTGAGTATTAAAATTAATTCTTATATCTATAACTTTTTAAAATTCAATATAATCTACGTTTATTTCGCACAAGATTCTGCTTAAAATTCGAGTTTAATTCAACCGCTTGCACCTGGATTATTGCAGTTCCACTATTTGTCGCTATTTTGAACAGAAACACAATTTCACACACACACACACACACACACGCACACGCACACGCACACGCACACGCACACGCACACGCACACGCACACGCACACGCACACGCACACGCACACGCACACGCACACACACACACACACACACACACACACACGTTTAATTAACTTTTATAATCTGCTGTTAGGAAATTCCTTGCCGATTTTGGTGCGGCTTGTGTATATTTTCGAGAATAGGACGCGACTAAATCCCATTTGCATCGTACACGGAACATCCGACGACGAAGCACGTGGCTAAGCTTACCTGGACGTCCCTACAGTTTAGAAGCGTCTTTACGCCCCGTATTACGACAGACGAGAACTTATTCAAACGTTCTCCTATACTCTGGAACATTACGAGTCCTAATGGGATACCGATGATCGCGTAGCACATCGTGAACAATTTGCCGTATATGGTGTTCGGCGTCGAGTGTCCGTAACCTGAAATATAAATAAATTGTGGAACAAACTTTAAAGGTTCTTCAGCTTTTCCACACAATCGACGGAAAATGACAGTATGACACCCGGGTCGTAAATGTAATCGCGACGTTTCGTGCCATGCGAAACCGCAAAACTTCACGCAATGTGAGCCCGCGTATTCTAACACGATGAAAACGGCTAAATCGATTAAAACGCATTGACTGGCGAATATATCTGACGATCCATTCGTGGGTTGCCTCAACAATCACTTTCGGTTTCAAAATTACGGTCATTTACCGAAAAGCTCTCGTAGAATCAAAAAATTATTATTTTTTTTTTAATTAAAAAAATAAACTTGATATACGCTCAAAACAATGTAGAAAAATTTCGAATGTAAAACAATTTTTTGTTCTTCCTATTTACAAAAAAAAATTGGCACTCTTTTAACACTCACAAAGAGGAAAGAGATCCGAATTGCGAATCAAACTTGCTTTTTCCAAACTGTCGCATTTGGGTGTCTGCCAAACGGGTTATCGAGCAGGTTTTCGATGCAAATGAATAGTATAACGCAACGGTAGTTACGCGTAATAAACTCGGTTTGAACAGCCGACGGTATTCGGGGCAACGGGGTAACTTTGCAACATATCTACCTATCGTGGTGAGGACCGTTGTGGCGTAATAAAACGCGCCGGCGAACTTCCACTGTTGGCCAGCTTTGTGAGGTTCCGTCTTCAGCACCACTGTTTCCATGATCTTGAAGTCGTCCTCGCTTATATTGTATTTTTTTATGACCATTTTCTCAACGTCTGCGAACAAAACGAGCGCGCTAATTAAATTGACGCGTATCTCACAATACAGTACGAATGATGCGCAAACTATTATTTATTTTTTATTATTGAGAGAGAGAGAGAGAGAGAGAGAGAGAGAGAAAGAGAGAGAGAAATGAATATATCACGGAGCTAAATAAAATGATTAATGCGACCTCTGAACTTTTCAGAGTGTGCTTTGAAAGCGTCTGTCGGAACAGATGCCTCGCACATCCGGGTAACGATAACTCGATGAAAATTACGTGTCAGGTACGCGCAAAATTGTTCTTCCCACGAATAAAAGCTGCGGTCGTCTTTGTAAAGAAAAAAAAAGAAACAGAACAATACGCGAATCGCTACTTCATTCTACTGATACCAGGTTTCATATAAGGCTCGCGGGAAACGGTATTTATCAAGCGTTTTCGAGCCATCAGTGAGACAATAGTCGCGACGATGTAAGATCGTTCCCCTTTGACGACAGTGCAACGACATTCTTCTATTGGGGTTGCCTCTCTGCATAACGTACACCCTGTCTCGCACAAGTGCCGCCGTCGCCGCACACACGATTGCACTCTCACTAAGCCTCTCATTCGTACATAGCGTTCGTTGTTCGCTATACGGCTAAGTAATCTACGCGAATGGCAGTAAAGGGGCTTGAGGAAACCCCAGACAACACAAATGCCTAGAAACGTCGTAGGAACGTCTATATAAGAAACACTTCACGCCTCCGATGATCTTTCGAAGTTCTCAGACGTCACTTGGACTTTTCACTTAAAGCTTTATCCATTCAATAAAAGTTCTGTTAAAGTCAGATTAAGAGAAAGAGGAGCAATTGTTATATATACATATGTATATCATTGCATAAAAAACCGAAGTGTGATAAAGTTGTGTAAATCAAAACATAATATTGAGAAACTTTACAACATATCTTTTCTCTTTTCAGAAAAAATGAAAACTTTTCTCTTTTGTTCTCTTTTCATTTTTGAAAAAATTAGAGTTTTAAATTAACTCTATATCACGCGTCATATTCTTATTTATCATATTTTTCCAAACGTGATTAAAAGTTGATGAAATTAATTTTGCAATATACATATATATCATTAGTTGTAACTCGAGTCATTAAAAACTGCGTAAAAATCCAGTCATTTTAAAAACGACGTTCCGCATGTATCTCGAAATATTTGCAAAGTAAGAGCGGCTCGATATTACTTACCATCTAACGCTTCTTTGCGTAATTTCTCCGTCTCGGACTCGAGCACGTCGAAGATTGCAGCACCGACGAGGAGATAGGTAAGCGTGAAGACGATTAATGATAAAGTCCGGACGTTTTGCTTCTTCATTCTCTAGTGAGCCACATGCTCACTAGCAGGGCCCCGGCCCTAATTACTTGCATCGCTCAGTGAGATACGATTTGGGTTGCCGAACCCATGACGACCCCCTTCTCTCTTCTCCTTCCAAAGTGATACTTGACGGGGGCCCCTCTCTTCCTTACCGAACGCTACAGACTTGACACGCGGTCCCTTGTCTTCAGGATATCTGCTTCCTTGCCGTAGCAATCGTGCAGCCGTTTTCGTTCATCTGAAACTGTCGCGTCTCCTTGGCCTATCAAAGCTAAAACAGGCATCGTGCAAAAAAAGAAAAAAACGTTATCGCTCTGATGTACAACGATTTATTAATAAAAATCAGATCGACAATAAATTCCTAATAAAATAAGAAATGAGAAACCGAAATGTGCGCGGTAATTGGAGCACCGAATCGATTTCATGGCAGCCAAAAGCGAGCCAATGATGATACGGACAAAATTTACGAATCTGCTCCAGCAATGGTTCGCGTTATTTTTAAAGATGTGGGTCACTTAAGAATGAGCCACGAAGATTGAAATCGATTTCATATTGAACACTTTTTGCCTCACCCCGAGTTTGTTCTTTTGGAATCGCTTTCCCAGCTTGAAATTCAGATACCCGACGAAAAGGTATAATCGTTCTAAGCGGTCAAGCGAGAGAGATGACCGGTTTTAAGACTTCCCCTTTTCCTCATTGACGTAGTGAGACGAATCAATTTCCCCGATGGGGAAAAATATGCTGATTTATGGGGAAAAAATTTAGCTCACCTGCAACCTGTTCCGGGTTCTCCTTGAGGTACGACGAAGAGTTGAGCAGAATGATATGGCAGTGCTTTCGCTGCTCCCACTGCCACGTTCCCTCCATTCCTCAGCTTAGCAACACACGCTTTCAGAGCCGACTAAGCAAAAAAAGATAAAATTCTGATGAATGACGAGGCACATTTCGCCAGAAAATTGATTTCTGATAATACATTCGAGGAACATTGCCGGAATTTATTTCGCCAAAATTTGCGATATTATATATATTTTTCACTTGAGATTCTATTCTAATATTAAATTTCTTTTTCGTCGAAAAAAAAAGCATTGGAATTGAACGCAAAAATTTAGATCATGACAAAAATATGGAAAGCATATATATGTATATGACACACATACATATGAAATATTTAATATATTAAGAAGATTAGAAAATATATAAAAATGTCCAAGAAAAGCAAAATGAAAATTATCGTAAGTACCAAAACTACATGTCGGTGGTCGATGAGAAAATGATTGGACAAACGATTAGATTTGTTTTGGATGTGGATTAAAGTGGATTTGGGATGTAAGAGTTTCAGACTGGCTTTTACCGGGATTAATTAACCGATCCAATTGAACTCTTTGTTATTCCTTAACTTGCTAATTGCTTTCGGCTAAGCGTTATTTGAAGAAACAAATGTGTAAAATCTGTGTTAAGATTAAAAGATTTTAATAAGAATAAAACCCTTATGGTGTAAAATAATCACTGATGATATACATTATTATTGCAGGATATTCAGCAAGTCTCTGATTCACGTATATTTACATTGAATATATATATATATATATATATATATATATATTCTCCATAAATATTAAATATATATAATTCTACGATTAGATAGCCATACAGTAGAACAATTTACACTACGAACACGAGCGATGTTTCCCATAAAAGATTACAACCTGCGGTAATTTTAGTGAGTTCAGTTGCGCGTTTATTCATGAAACAGGAAACTTGGATCAGCGAAATATATTTACCTGCATTCGTAACATTCAAAATTCAACTCATTGGAATTGTGTCAATTTTAGTTGTCGATTTCCACTAATATCCTCCTTTCACATACATGTCCCGTGTTTTGTAAAAGTTCGTCTTATGCATATATAATTTTCAAAAATAAAAAGGAAAAATGAGAGAGTTACTTTGTACATTAAATATATAAAATATTCCAAATTCTCACTGCGTTTTTAGGGCAAGCTTTCACACACATACACGTCTGCAATAAATATTGAATCCATCACAATACAAAAATTTGATCAAAAATAAAATTTGAATAATATAAAAGTTATTTAGTTAATCGGAAGAATAATTAATGAATCAATTCTCTCAGATTTAGGACGTGACGTAACAGAGGTTTAATAAAAATTGGGTATATAAAAATAAAGAGACGCAAAAAGAGAGAAAATGAAGGAAAAATTTCGCAAGCGAGTAAAGAACCTAATAAAAAAATTTGAGATAACTCATTATTCATCCAATTCGAGATCAGTTCTAATAATTCCATAAGCAACGAGTCTAACAACGTCAAATCAAATCCTCTCAAATCTCCCTCTTCTCTCCTTCTCGTAGTTTAAATTAATGTTTGAGCGGTAGTCGGTTAGAGATTGGCGGACTGTATTTTATTGAATTTATGACAAATTGCTTCCGAAATCCCCAATCCGTTATGCGAACAACATTGTGAAGCGAGGAGGAGAGAGAAAAGGGGAGAGGAGAAAACCGTCTTCGCACACTTAACCCGTGAAAGAAGAGATCGCAGAAATCCCTTCGTGAATCAAGGTAACGACCGTGATTAGAATCACGGTGATTCCTTTCACAAGGGGGAGAATCTGCTAAATACATTTAAACCTGATACACGCGACATTTAGCGCCGATAATAATCGATAAATGTACAAATCTGACACTTCAAAGAGAATGTTCTAATCCGCGCGTTCGCATCTAATCGAATTTTTCCGTTCCAGTTGATGTCAAATAGAAAACAGGCTAGCTCAAGCCCGTTATAGATTGATTGCGTAAGTCATTTCTTGCGAAGAGAAAAAAGATAAAGATTAAATATATTAATTCATTTATTATTCCGGATTATCAATTTAATCGCTTCTAACACGATTTTCAGTGTTATATTCAAAAAATTACTGTGCGGGCATAGACGTAGTACCTTGTAGTATTTTGTCATCTTTTCTCATGTGTATTATAGAGAATAAAAATAATAAAAAATATATATATTTGTCATAAATTTGAAATTGCTTTCATATTTCTGCCCTAAGCACAAAATTTTAGTACATCGTAATTCTTAGCCAGAAGCGGATAAATTCCTTGGAGGGTGTGGAACGTCCCTTTCAGAGACGCGGACCGTCCTGACGGATGTTTTAAAGGGTGCGCAAGGATGATTGATGATCTCATGTCTGCGCGATTTTTGTTACTTATCAATGTAAGGAAAACAAGGACACGCATTTCTTGCGCCGGGAGAATATATATCCCATATCCATAGCCCAGCCGAGAAGGTCAAGGACCCGTCACTTTATAGGGGAAGACACGTCGCAATTCTGCGCTATCCAGGCATTATCTCGCGATAGGATCTTCATTGTTATACCCTTGGATAGGTCACGAGTTTAATAACACACAAGTTAGATACAGTACCGTTCGCGATGCTCCCTAATATCGATTATTGTGCGCGCGATTCTGTAAAGGGTTGTTGCGATAACGGCTTATTTGCTCCACTGAATCAACGGGAACAATAAGCCATAGTAGACAAGTAAAGGACGATACATCCGATCGCCCACGTGGCTCTTCCCCAAAGACAAAGAATTTTCCCAGAAGTCTACTGATGAGAGACAAATCGGTTTCTCATCACCGTCAAGATTTCGAATTTGCTTAATATGAGAAATTCTAGAAATCTTGTTACGCGCAACGACAAAGAGACCGATCTGTTTTAGATACACTCGACACTCGGACCTTGAAAAATTGAGCTTTAATACTGAATATAATACGATTTTTTACACTATATTATACTCGATGTTAAATTATTTCCAACATAAAAATGATATAAAATAATATCAAAGCTAATACGATTTAAAATTGAATTAAAACACAAATTGAAATTAGAATTCTGATAAAAACCAAACTAAATGTTTCGCCTCTGCACCTGCTACGTCTATTAAATCCTGTGAAATTCTGTTTGAAAGAACATGGGAATGTGTTATGAGCTTTTTGCGCTGATAAAGTTTTTGCAACTTGCAACAAACTCCGTGCAATCCATATACTTCTGAGGCAAAAAGTTCGATGGATATCTGTGAATATCTTGTTTGAACATCAAATAAGTACCATTCTAATTAATTAAAAAATTATCACATGTAGTTACAATCAAAATATCATTTACAGAGATAATAACATAGAAAAAATATTACAGACAATAAAAATATATATATCAATAAAATATATAAATAATCTTATACAAAAATCTTATACAAAATATATACAGATTAACGGTTTTATACAATTTGCTAAAAATGTTTAAAAAAATATAAGTCAAAAGACCGTCATGATCTTAAGTTAACTTTGTCCCCGCTTATAAATGTCCTCACGGAAAAATAATACGTCGCTATATGAATAACGTATCCCCTCTGAACTTCGCGTCCCCTCATTTATTCTCGCGAGTAAGCTCTAGCTAGGAAATTAAGTATATCAATAAACGGACAAATCGACAGCGTGCGTCCTGTAAATAATCGCGAACCTAATCGAAATATATATATATATATATATATATCGGAGGATTACAAGGGTCGGTCGTATTTTACGTTACATTACGCGCAAAGTTACGGCGAGAGAAATCATCTCGTTGCCGCGAGCGCCGTGGGAATCCGACGACTTCGGACAAATGATCGCGTCATGTTTATCCTCATACGAAATCGCGAAGCTCGCGTGCGGTTACCTCTCCCACGGGTATTGCGTCACACATACGACGTTACAGTTGTCTTTGACGGGGTGTTTTCGCGACCGGTCGTCTCGCAAATCAAATTTTCATATCAGGTACGAAACGTATACGGAATGCTTTGGACCTTGTACAACGATATTTTCGTCACTCATGATAAAATTGGAATTTACGATGATCAATGTATTTGGTACAACACATGCAGCTTCCATTTGTTCAAGAAAGGATTTTTAATCTTGAAGTACTAAAAAAAATGTTCTCGCTCTTTCCAATAATTCTCGGCTCGCTCTTTATATGGATCATTCTCGTGACCTATCAATATATATAAAACGAGAAAGCTTTTGATAATGAGAAAGGGAACGAGAAAAAAGAAAATCCTCCTCCCCTCCTTCAATTTACAACGTAAATTACGAAAGCCAAAGTAGGTAATCAACCTGATATATAGCATAACGTGTTACATACGTATGTACATTAAATATGCGATAGAATTAGAGTGCGCGCAATCCTTGCTTGCGCAATTGCAATTCCTTGAAATTCCAAGAAATTGTGGCAGGACTGCCCGGTGTAATATCGAAATTGCACGTGCGATGGGGTAATAGCAATCGATTGCACGGAAATAGAAGGCCGCTCTAGTTCGTACGATTCTCGCGAGCGCAACATCCGGTTCTTCCGATAACTTTTAGTCCTCACAGATGTTACTAATAGTAGACTCTGTACCTTGGTGTTCAATATTGGGATACATCGATTAGCGAAACCCACGCGGTATATGCATAATTAATCGAATTATCAATCAAAGTCTCCATTATCGTCGAAATGTATTACGGTGTGGATATTAAAGCTGAATTAAAATTATTACATTTTCCTGTGAGAGCAAACCAGAACAAATCTCGTGTGTGTATCTCGTAATGCAATAATTTTCAAGTGTCATTAAATTATTAATTAATTATTTTAAAAATTCATTACAGCTACAAAGGTATAAAAAGTACAAAAGTACTGTTACACGGCTCGCTATAGTTAGCGTATCAAATGATCGGCGACGAATGTGAATATAATCGTAGAATATCATATAATAGTTGTTCAGACACAAAAATGAGCGGAATATGTTTTAAATCTCTTTTATATTTAATAAAAAAATAAAAAAGTTTGCAACATATGTACATGCGTATACATATTACATTTGCAAATGATACTAATACGATATACGATACTATAATAATGCAGAGAATACATGAAATATTATCTCTCGCGTAAAATACGAGCGTCCGAGAGGATGAGCCGATATCTCCGATCTCATCTCGCAGATATGCGCCCATCGTGCATTTCGTGGCGGGCGAATGCTAGAGTCATTTCCCTTGAGTTGCGTAGCGCGAGTGGGTGGGCTATTATTCCGCCGACATTATCGGCATTATGTTCCTCGATGGCCACAAAACTTGCGCGGATCTTCCGTAATGAAAGGAGACCAAAGAAGACGAAACTCCCGGCGCACTTCGCCGTTGATCCTTCCTGCTCTTCGCCACTTAAGCGGCCACGCACTGACGCTTTCGTAAGCACAAAAATACAACCTTACACGCGCGCACCTTCCCGATTCAATTACATTAGAGGACACATCCGGGGACCTTTCTTCTCCCCTATCTACCCGGATGATGCGTGTTCCGGGTTCCGGCTCACCTTCGCCGACATGTTACAGCCGCCCGGCCCTTTTACGCCACTTTTTTTCCTCCCCTCCCTACGACGCTGCCTTTTAAAGTGCCGCGCAAACCAAGGCGCAAACCCATGGCACGATAAAGTCGACGAGTTTCATAAATAAATACATTCCGCTACAATATGCTCGCGAGTACCTTTTAATAAACTTTTAGTATTCAGCTTATGTCGTCTCGAGAGGAAATACATGCATTCAATGATTAAATGTCGTATAGGTGACCAACTCACGATTTGTGATATTTGATTGACGCAAAATCATACTTGCAAAATCTATATTTTTCTCGTTCGAATGAAATATTATATAGAGATGGCAAGGGAGTTGTTAATTGTATACATATTGATTATGACACGCTATTCAATCTTCGTTTGACAGCATTTCTCTCGTAAGAGAAATAATGTCGGATTAAAATCGCTTTCTACTACTGCAAATGATACAAGTTGATCTGCAACAGTTCTTCGATTTATCCCCTTCTATATACTATTCTCTTTCGCAAAATCACTCAATCTCATAATAATTCAAGTTATATTGAAATTTTAATGCAATATAAAGTATGAACTGCTTATAAAAACAATTTATTAAAACATAAAATTATAATTTCAATTATCTTATTATACAACCCTTTTATCTCGAGAAATATTTTCAGGCTTAAGCTCCCTCAAATACCCGTGGCATTATCAATACAAAGAAGCGCACAGGGTTGAATCTCTATAATTAAACAGCCTGACTACAAAAAGCACGCACAGCACGTCGCGTCGTTTAAACGCTTGGAAATTCCACGCGTCATCCGACGCAGCTACACGTACACAGTCTTTTTGTCGTCGTAAAGCAGGCATAATTTCGAGGAAGGGGTTAGTAACCCCTATACGTTTGCCACGATGGTGGGAGGCACTTCGGCCTCTTTTCAGATCGACTGGACCAGTCGAATGATTAATGAACAGACACTGAAAAAAAAACTTTCATCCATCTTTCGTTCCCTTATCCATCCCCATTCTCCCGTCTGTCTCTCTCCCTTTCCCTTTCTCTTTTTCTCGTCCCTCCGCTTGTTTCTCGTACGTTGCCCCACGTTTGTTCAAGGACGCGCGTGGTCATCGGATAACCAGCAAAGAACAAAAGTGCCGTGGGATGGATAGACGGATTTATCGTGGGGTATCATTCGCAGGGTGCGCTTGACAAATTTTGGATTCCCTTAACTATATTCGAGAGTTCATTCTCCCGTTTCTTTTCCTACCCACACTCTACGGCTATACGGCCGTTCTCCACCGACATTTCTCATCCGCCGGTGATGGATAGCCATGGCATGAGAAAATAAAAAAATAAAAAAACGTCTTTGATTTATTGCTAACCGATCATCTCTATCTTCGGAAGAAGCGTGCATACGCGGCGCGAGTAATGGAGCTCCGAAGCGCTGTTCTCAAATTATCCCGTTGCATGCAAAACACGCGCTGGGAACTCAAAAGGATAATGTGTAATATCGCGCGTAGATTAATTATCGCGCAGCCTCGAAATTGCTTCTGGTAATATTCTAATATATTAGCGCAAGAAGCTACCGATATGAAGATTTAGATTTAGAGGACGCGAGAGATATTGTTGCTTGTACGTTGTTAATCATTTGATCTGCATTAATTTCGAAACTTTATTTCAATCCTTTGCGAACGATCCTTGGCGGAACAAAAAGAAATGGAAGAAACGACGCGATTCTTGTCTTGTTAAAAAAAGCAATGCATTAATTTAATGAAATAGTACTATTTTTTTCGAGCGTAATGCATTAACGTTTTTACGATGAAATCCTTTAGAAAATTGCCATCATTGGTAAAAGAGGATAAAGCGCAAACGAGATCACTGAAACGATCAAGGCTATTACTTTATCGTATTTAGTACAAGTGGTCGTATCAACTATATAGCTCGCTTACCGCTATCTTTATCAAAGGCTTTAAGCGACAAAATTTTGTGAGAGAAAATGTTCGTCGAATTTCACAATATTCTCGCCTAATCTCAAGTACGTGTTCAAATGTGAGCAATTTATATTTTTGCGTTTTAAACGTTATAATGTCCAATTAACATTTTTTTTCTTATTAATTGAAATTATTCATCGAAAACAACAATATTGATATATGTACCAAATACTTTTTAAAATATTTTTTTACTATAGTTTTTTCAATGACAAAAAAATCGCTCGCTTTGGTCGGGCCTGGAAACGAGAATTTAATTACTCGGAATGCATCTGAAAACGTGCAGTCGCTGAAAAAGTGCATTTAAAGCCTGGCACCGCCCAATCCTCGTTTCCCGCGAGATAGTCCATTAATTAGTGAAAGAAAGGAACATTTTCGCGGCCGTGGTATTTCGTCAGCTTAATAGCCTGGACATGGTCTCTGGGGCATCACCCTATCTCATTCAAATGCCTACACACAAAGCGCCAATTTAGCGTTTTCAAAGTTTATATATGTGTGTATTGTTTTTGTTATTTAGAAAATAATATTTTAACAAATAAAAGCGGAATATATTTTCGAAAACAGATATTTCCAAAATTAAAACGTACAAAGCTATTTTTTCAAAAAACTAAATCTAAAATATTTGATAAACCTTGTAAGTTTAAAAACTTCTTGAACAGATACGATAAAATGACCCAAAGAATATACACCTATAGTTTTATTAGGCTTCATCAAATTATTGTACAAAAAAAAAAGATTTAATTCTATTCGCACAGACGACAAATTATTTTTTCGCGGACTTATTCCACTTCCGAGAATAAAATTCACTTCTGGACTATCAATTTGCCCGCGTTATCCACAGTTCATAGCACCGAGTTCTCTCGTGATTTTTGCTATATATGTCCACTCTGATTTCAACTACCGCTCTCTCGGCACGTCCATCCTTCGCTGTTGACCATTTTGTCCTGCTGTTGACCGCTATTCTAACTGTCGAGCGACATGACCAACTTCTGTACGTCCGAGTGTATGTCTGTGGCACGTTGGTATAGCTACTTATTAATGGAAAGACTTGTTGCTCCGTCACGACACTATAACAATTGCAGTTCCATTGTAGTTTACGCAGCTGTCTCTCTCTCTCCGATTTCGAAAGGGATGTACGCGGAAGTTCTTACGCGTTAAAACAGATAGCGAATCGAGATAAATAATACCTAGTACAATTAACTTAACTTGTTATATATATATTCTACTTTAGGAGCATGTTGTCGAAATAGTAAAATATACAAGATGTCTGAGACCACCCGTACCCGTACACCCCTTTCAAAATGAAAGGAAACGGTTTTTATCAAAAATCTAAAAAATTTTAATAAGCATATGGAGTACGCTCTATCGAATGGTGGTACTTTCATCTTCCGATACTGACCGAAAATGAGCCATCTATAGATTATTCTAGATCAAAATTGAGATTTTTAATATAAAAACCATTTCCTTCCATTTTAAAAGGGGTGTACGGATGGTCTCAGACACCCTGTATAACCCTCAGGCTTTAAAGCCCATATAAGCGACGGAGGGATAGGAATATGTTTGCAATTTAAATAAGATTACGATAATATACATAAACATAGTACCTAAATTAATAATAATTAATAATATAAGTATAAATGGCAAGATCTATTAAAAAATGTTCTATAAATTCTCTTAATCCAAATAATGTTAATGTTCGTGAGTTTCATTCTTATATTACATTCTGTATATACTTTTAATTCAATTCCAAAGGAAAAACAAACAGCCGAGTGTCGTTTCTTTCCGCTTGAGTGTTCCTCTCGACTGAAACCGTCTGCCGGTGTCAGTACATTTTACGTACGTTGGTTGCAACAGAGCCAAATGTATTTTTCATGAAGCCGCAATAAAACTTGCAGCGACGAAAGCCAATAACGGTAAACCGGCGGCTCGTGTAAGGCATATATTCGTATACTCTCCCGCACAGTAAACCGTTCCACCGCGTACTTTTCGTTACGAGGTGTGGAAAACTGGCGAATTATCCACACACGTTTAACTTATTAATGTACTTTAATTAATTAGCAAAAAACAATTGGGACATATTCTTGCTCCGACAGACAACAAGTTGCGTGTCTAGAGAAGTCGCGTTTATGGCATGACTAACGTTAACAACGTTAACGACGTACGCGCGTTTCGTTTTTCATTATCTTAAAATATACCATCGTTGCGAGTAATTAATATCTCGTCTGTTATCATCCACTTAATAACTCTGTTTAATGAGCGCAATATTATTCATAACTAAACTAAACGTTGCTCAGTAAAACGCGTAAAAAACTATAGAGCAGTATCTTTAAACAGGAATGCATTCTTCATCAAAAGTTTAAACTAAAATATTTAGAAGATGTCTAGTATAATTAAAAAAGATTAAATTATTTCACGCTAAAAATTTAAAAGATCTGAAGAATTAATCTTCGAGCTTATAAACTGCATAATAAAATCTCACTCCCCACGTAATCTCGAGCAAGCATATTTTGATTTTAAAATCTTGTTACACGAAGATATGTAATAAATTAATAAGTAGCAACACACACACACACACACAAATTATATTCTTTAATCGTGACTTTGCTACAAGAACATCGAATATGCGTTGGACGCGTATAATCGTCTTATCACATTTTTTCTTAATTTTAGAATTATACAGAATCATGTTTCGCATTAATTCAAACTTCGTCGTAAGGTATAAAAAAAGAAAAACTCGTTTAATGCCATTTCTATTTCTATTCCATTTGCTAATTTATTATCCGATGTGCAAATCGCGAGATGTAATTTAAAATAATTTAATTCAAGATCTTCATAATCTCGTAACATCTTGGTAACTATTCGAACACGATGTTTTATGATGTGATAAGGAGAACGAGAGAAAGAGAAAAATGAATCGACATAATTGAGACTTTTTGCTGATGACAGAAGCAAGGAGATTTTTCGGTACGAGCAGAACCGATGGTGGGCGAAAGATATGATGCGGGATAATTGGAAATGATCCATCGACCGACCTGGCAGTGGCAGTACGGCATTAATTTACAATGGAACTGATCTAAATTATTTCCGTTCTATTACCACGAGCATAATTGCGAGGCCGTTAAACAAAGATTCAGACGAGCCGTAGTTAATCTTGTCATCACAGTGTACATCACAGGAATCTGTATCTATTACCCAAATCTTTCGGAATTAATCTCGAATCTGGAAAATACCGGCCTTGTCTTAAGATTGATGAATTTCTATATACAAAGATACAGAGCTACGAAGATACAGATATGGATTGGTATAAGCCGCCACGATCTTATTATCTTGGAATAACATCGTGCGACGAAAGATCATTTTCGGTAAACGTAACTCGGTAATGTGAGTTTACATTAGATATCTATGAAACTGAAACACCTATTAAAACTGTATTATCAAGTTATATCTCATATTTAATTATTAAAAACATTTAATTTCGACAATCATGTATGTACATTACGATCATTGAGCGATATACAAAAACAATTCCTTGAGTATTTTCATTGCCACGTTTAGCGCTAAACGCAGCAGTCTGGATTCTAGTCTCTTGCTTTTATTGCGGCTACTCTTATATTAGGCAAATAAGATTCTTAACTAAACAGCCCAATTTGCTGTTAAATATATGCAGAGATTACGTGCCTTACATATGCATTAGCGCGTTTTTTCGCGTCGTTAAAAAAGTCCTCGTCGGAGTAGATATTGTTTCGTCGGTTACGTCGTCGAAGTAATAATGGGCTAATGGCTCATGTTGCATAATAATCAGGAAAGTTTAACGTCAAGCGCCGAGGCGTGAGAACGAGACGATCGAGACGGTGGTATGGAAATGCCGTGGAAAGTGTACGTTTGGTTGAAAATACCGAAAACAAATTCTCAAAGATGACATTAAAAAAACTTTTTCGCCGATTTTTTCCTCCCTCCCGCGGCAAATTCGAAGAAATCTAAATGTATGTAACGTTCTGAAATTGTCATATATATATATCGCATTTCAAACGTGGATTTCCTTACGAATGTGCACAATCGATTTTTGCTCAGCAAACACGTGACGCAAGTGACCTAATTACGGAGATACTTAACATTAAAAATTAGCCTGGAAATGTATACGCTGAAGTGCATAGCTTTTTGAGCCCTGATTTCTTCCACAAGCGAAAAATCTCATCTAAAGAGAAGAGTTTCTCGCATATAAGTTTAATTAAAATCTTTCCGCAGTTTATTCTCTTTTTATTAGAATAAGGAATATCCACTTTCTGGCTGTTATGCTAAAGTTAATAAACTATATATTAGAATAAGGGGTTACTCAAACTTAAGTAAAAAATAAAATTATATCATATTTGATACATTTGTGAAATTAAATTTCGTCAAAAACTATATATTTTTTTTTTTTTTGTGTCCCTGAAAAATATAATGTCCCAATATTAAAATAACTGTCATCACTTTTCTTTGGCCATCTAACGTTTATCGAGTATATATATATATATATGTAGGTCTGGAAGTATGTTCCGGGACTTTTATTTTTGATATCGGTATATTCCGGGACATTTGGCAGTTTCCAGGACTGTCCTGGAAAAAATTGATGTCCTACGGCATTTTTTGGGACAGTTTTTTGAATCTGATTACATATATATGCGTTATATTCCAGGACTGTACATTTCAAAAAACGTAAACAGTCCCGGAACATACCTCTGGACCTACATATATATATATATATATATATATATATATATATATATATATTGAACTTATTTGCGACATATATATATATATATATATATATATATATATATATTATATATGTATCAAACTTATATTTATGTGCGAGAAACTTTTCTCTTTAGATGAGATTTTTCGTCAAAAACTACATACATCTTTAAAAAATAGTTTCAAAAGTTTATGTTTCAAAAGATATTAATGTTTCGATATTAAATTAATCATTTTTTCTCTATCTAGCGTTTAGATATCGTACGTGATACACATACACACACGATGCGTACATATATATAGGTATATCTCAAATCGATCACAGAGGTGAAGGAATGATGTGACAGAAGAACAGGCGCCTTGGCGCCCTTCTTAGAGTTTCCCCCGGACCAACAACGACCGAATATAGCTTCGCTGATATGGAACCTAATGAACCAATTACACGTAATAGGACCGCCGCCTTCGAGGAACGATTGTCTCGGCTTTCTCGGTTGCTTCAAGGACTCTCGCTATGCAAACAATGGCCTCGACAAGGAACGTTGCAACGGCCTGCACTCGATCGGTATCGAATCGCGCTTTTAATTGGCGTCGAGTACTGCTCGCGGAGTTAAAAAGGCGGAGTTTCCTATACGCGACGCATGACGACATTATAAATTAATTAAGCGCGTGCTTTAAAAATAAATTGGAATGGAATAATTGGAGAAGTACATTGAAAATTTCGAGTCGGAATCAAAACGGAATAAAAGCGTAAATTAATTAACATACTAAATTTGGGATGTTATTTTGTTTCTTATATATAATAAAGAATAGAAAATCTCCAAAGAATAAGATGCTACATTTTTCCAGTTACAGAAGAAATTTCTAAAAGAAAAATGTCGATAAACGTAGAGATGAAATAAGTCATCATAGATTATTCATTAAAAGGACTTACTTATTATAGTTACTTGTTAAGTCGTCGCCATATAGCGCGTATATTTCTGTACATTATTGTGCCTCTCATACACTCGAATGTCCCTTTTGCGAGATAAATGGGCATTCAGGTCGTCGTTTAACGAATAAAAATTCTAAATTTTACAAAGTTAATACCATCAGTATTGACTTTTAAATAAGATCAAACTATGAGAAATTCTTCATCAAATTAATTAAAATTTTCTGACAATATAGTACAACAAAATTATTTTTAAAAATTAAGCAAAACTATGGAAAGTATATATAATCCTATTATAGTTATCAATATTTATTTAGTCTTATCAGTATATCTTAATATCTCTTCCTATCTCAGCTAAGTCCACAAAATCTTTGTAAGCTACAGTTTTACTCGGAATTTCGAATCTAAAATGCATGCGTATACTTTCATTTGAAAATTTGACCTAATTATTGCTCACAATAAATTGCTGCCGAGCTGAGGTAATGCCTAGAGAACGGACTAATCCAAGGCCATAGCAATATTCTTAACGCTCAGTAAATCGGATCTCGTGATGGAAAATTCGTGTCCCAGAGTATCCGCCGTCACTCGTCACTCACGATCCTTACGTTAATTGCTAGTGGAAGCTCGCTGGAATTCTATGAATTGAGCCTCACCGGCATCTTTCCAAAAGAACCCCAATATATAGCTTTCGCAATTCGTGCGATGATTCCTTCTTAAACTCAGTCGGCACGTCGCGGCATTAGTCAGTACTTATACCGTAGATGGGAAAAATTTGCTGATCGAGGGAGAAGAATTTTAAGAGCTCGTCGCAGGTAAAACGGAAAATGAAATAAATTGTACAGCCAACGGGAAGAAAGTTCCGACGGCTTTTTCACTCTCACCCTCGCACCCCGCCCCCTCTTTCTCCCTCACACACACATACCCACACACACACACGCGAGTTGTTATCAATCTCACGCATACCAAGTTAGAGCATAAAGAATTCGAGGGCGCGTCGTTACTTTTTATAGCTGTGACGTTTTGGAACGTTCACGGTGAAAAAAGGCACGCGTGCCTGAATGCCCATTTATCTCGCAAAATGGACATTCGAGTGTATGAGAGGCACAATAATGTACAGAAATATACGTGCTATATGGCTTCACGGCAAACCGCAATATATAAAGAACCGCCTCCGATCATTCTCCAAGGCAATATTAGTCTCATTAATCAGACCCGAAGATCATCTCTAGATTCCAGAATCCTGACTAACGTCAACTGGGATAATAACTTCCGTATCTTCTTGATTACTTAACTCCAAGTAAAAAATAATTTCTTCTTAAAAGAAATATTCGTATAATTTCTCAATAGCAAAATAAACACAATATTTCTCAATAATAAAAATTTTAATTTTTTACGCTTATAATTAATGGATTAAAAACATCTTATAAGCGAAATAAATATATATATATTGTTACATAAATAAACAATTTATTTTTCAATTAAATTTAATATTTTTATTGCTATCCAAGTTATTATAATCTATATGTTATTTATATCTTATTTATGTATATCTTATTTATTCAAACTACAAGAAATCAAAATATTTTTCTCGAGTTTGCAAGCACATTTCAACGCGTCATAGGTTTGCCAAGACTTCGGCTTGAAAATGAAACTTTTCCAGATACATGTTTATTTAGTCTTTCGCGTTTTGATGCGCAAAACTCAACCCCCATGTTTGCGATGCGATTCTACAATGTCGTTGTTACCATGTCGGACAGACTCTTCGTTTCTTTACGAACGGCTGAATCTTGCGAGGGAAATTTCGCAGTTAATGCTAAAGCCAATATATACACCGCAAACTTTAACCTTCCTCGTCATTTAACAAGAAATAATTTCCTCTCTTCTTTAATTAACGCGTCTTTTAATAGTAAATTATCACTATCGCAATATTTATCCTGCGATAATAATAATCTATAATAAATTTTATGTCTTGCAAGTTCAAAAATCAAAACGCCAAGTCGTTATTTGGAAGATGTATCTTCAAATAATAACAACAAACGATATAATGCAATAATTTCCATTTTCATTCGTTTTCCTTGCCATAATTTTACAAATTTATTTTAACTCTCGATTACACATAAAATCTAAGTAACTTCAGTGAGTTCAATGTTGTTCGATTTACGGAATGCTAACAAAATTACAATATCAAAAATGTACAAAGATATAACATCAAAAATATATCTCGTTTCTATCGTTACGCAAATAAACATAGAAAGTCATCAAAAACAAATCGCAGCTTTATTTTGATAAAAACAATAAAGTAATTATTTTTAATCGCAAAATCACCAAATAATTTTTATATTCCTTTTTACGTTATTGATTTTCGCGTTGGATCAACGGTTGAATATCTACGCTATCCAAGAATATCCAAAGCGGAATCCACTCTGGTTAATGAAGTTTTGGAATTATTTCCATTGAGTCAATCGGAATCTTAAATGCTCCTTCATATAGTCCTACGGAGGGGCGGATATATTTATAGGATATTGCCTCGCAATCGCGCGAGCGCGCTGCAGCTACTCTCCGAAATTAGTAATCAAGTTCCATTTCGATAAAGGATTTGAGCTTGGATTATTCTGTACGAAGCTCCATGCACATCGCACATGTACTGTACTATACGTAATTTTGAAACCTCATCAATATCGTTAAACCTATATATAAGCCTATAAATAATGTAATAATGCAAATCCGAAAATATATTTGGATATTCAAAAGCGGATATGTAAAAAGCAGATTGTAAAATTAGAATGATTCATATGATTTCTTAATATCCTATTTAATAATTTATTCAGCAATATTTTAATTGCAATTAATAAATTATGTGACACGTGTCGTACAATTGATGCAACAATAATCATGTTTGTTTCTTTGTTAAGCCCAAGTTGTGGCTCTGATCATTAATTCTGCATATAGATGATTAGAAGTAACATATCAATTTTTTCTAAGAAAACATCTGTTATTTGTCAAAATATATATAGTCTCTCGACTTTCACAACTCATTAAACGCTGAAACTAATAGTATTTTGAATAAAAATAAATTGCGAAAAAAATGAATGAACAGTATTCCACTGATCGGCAGAGTGTTAAAACCTGTTTTCAGCAGAATGCGACACCGTTTCCATTTTAACGATACATATAACTTTGCGTCAGAAAGATCGGCTTCAAAGTTTGAGCTAAATAACTCCGCTAGGTGTTGATTTAATCCAATCCCATCGCGCAACGCTTAAGCACATTCGTCGGAGGCGAACACATACGTACACGTACATGTATGTATATGCACATATGTACAAAACCGTATACCGTACTCGACGTCCTATGGCGCGGCGTTTTAGGATCCTGCGGCGTGTACCACGACGAAGGATGACAAGGCGTTCGCGGGGTAGCCGGAAGAGGGTGGCTCAGGAGGCCGTGGCCCATTTTCACGCAATGACGTCAAGCCGTATCCCCGCGTACGTCACCGGATTCGGAAAATGTAGTTTTACCAGCCATGGGAGACCGCCGTGCGTGATCGGCACTGCCCATTGCACCCGAAATTTATACTGCATGCGCATTTTTGGTGCATGCGACACGCGCGCAAACGAATATCTGCAGAATCTGATTTTACATATTTAATTTAATTTCTAATTATCTAATCAATTACATAAAGATATCTTCCTCAAAAGTAGAAGCATATTCAATTTGTGTTGTTATTTATTTGTATTGTATTTATTTACTAAAGCGTCAATAATTATTCCCTGTAAATTTTCGTTTGTCTTAATTTCTCGACATCAAATTAACACAGTATGTTTTCTTTGTAAAATCGTTAACATTTAAAAATAATTTTTTAAACTTGTGGTTAAACACACACACACACACACACAATTGAGAGTTGAACTTCGAACTCTCTATTCGGGAGTTCGGCAATTTCAATCAAGCAAACATTAGCTGCTATGTATTTACCTTATTGCTTTTACAATGGAACGGAAATTGCAAGTTTCAATACTTAGAGAATTAGCACTAAGATTTAACAAGGAAACAGAAACTTTGCTCGAACTGTTGTAGCAAGTTCGAAGAAAGCAGAAAATTGGGTCAGCGAATATATATGTACATATTATATATATATATATATATATATATATATATATATATATAAAGAAATTAAGAAAATCAAATTTCTTAAGTTTTAAATTCTTTAAATCCCTAAAGAAATCCTAATTAATATATCTATGAGAGATAAATACATATTATCACTGTAATATCTTCACTTCGCAGGAGAGTTGAATTATTCAACAGTTCTCCATGATTCGTCACCTGCTGTATTTCTACCCTTCTACGTGTAATCTAACCGCACGCGAACGATGGATGCATCGACAATCGAAAACAGGTGCAGTGGGAAAGTGTTTCCTCAAGGGCCAGATCGCAAATTCAAGTTTAGTAACATGCATTTGAACGCATAAAAAAAAACTGAAATTATTGTACGATAATACATGCCAGACAAAAATAAAAGAATAAAAATTCTGTTCAGGAAATAGTCATTAAACTTACATCATGTATATGCGATATTACCACAAGAAGTTACAAAACTGACGTTTTAAAATTATTAATAACGTTCGCGTGTCAGATTTGAAGCGGGATCTTCTTCTATACAAGTTTGTTGCGAAACTTTAGAAATTTTTTAGCATTTTAATACGGAATATTAGAGTCAAGTTTTCCGAAGAAATCCTTGTGTATCACCTTAAGTATTTTCTATGTTCCAAGCTGCATATTCAAGCATTATACAGAATTAATTAAAAGTGGTATAAAATTAAAATTTCTGAGCATGTATCGTATTAAATATATATATAGTTAAGACATTTTTAAATGTAATAAAGATTATTACAAAAACACAAAACGTACAACGTATGTCATATAACAAAAATCTTAATTACATAAGTCTCTGTAGAATTATCAATAAATTATGTTTCAAGAGAATAAAAGTAATTCAAATGCGTAAGATAAATTATTCGGTACAACGATTTATTAGCTAAATGATATTGAAATCACATGCTTTTCTACACTCGAAAACACATGTTGGCTGCGCCACTAATGTGGTTCGATAGAGTGATAAGCGAATTATTCGCTGAATTTTAATTAAAACGTAACAGACAGCGTAACGACATTAGCATTTAGCACACACTCGCACTTTTGGTGTACAACGTTCGAGGCATCAATTCAATTTATGAGTATATATCAACAATTATACAATGATATACTAAATATACTTAATACACAACGTAATATTTTTTTATATCAAAAACTGAAACGGCTTATTTTGAGAAAAATGTCAAAAAATCGTTTTTTTAACTATACATATAGTTAAAAAACTTTTAACGAGCTAAAACTTTATTCTTGTTAATTTCGAATATTATATGTTAAAAGATATTAACAGATGAAAATTAAAGTAACTCTTAAAAAATTGAAAAAAAAAGTAAATTAAATTAAAAAGCGCTCAATTAAATTTCGATATAGAGAAAATATCATTTGAAGGAAATATCACTCGGTTCAACAAATATACGTTCAGTATTCTATACAATAATTTACTTTGTGGCGTGCGTACATCGCGCTCGAAAATTCTATGAAAATTGTAACAAAATGGCTGCGAATTGGCCGGCTTATGTAAATAAATAAATTCAACGAAACGGATTGACTGCTCGAAAAAAAGTGGATTGCGCTGATTGCAGTCGTGCTGCAGCTTCGCGCCTGTATTGCGAGCAAATTCGACGGGTAGGCGTTTATACAACTAGGACAGAGGATTTGATTCGAGTCTTCTATATCCCTCCGTATCTTCCTATGGATGTATTTGTACGATTTATGATGGATGTGAAACGGGAAGATTTGTAGAAGTTGACTCTTTAATTACGACAAGCCAATTAATTCGAAGGTATACGCTGTTGAATGTCAGTGTAATGAGTTACGCAATTCAAAAATGGAAGAAAGTATCGTAATTTACAATATAACAATATTTCTTTATAACATAATACGCTTTAATTTTTGTAATGTAACATATTTCTTATTTTCATATTGTTGATTTTTAATTCATTACAAATGCAAATGGACAATTCTTACCGAATTGGTGTCTGAATAAACGTGATACTTTTCTGAAAACTATTCGATTTAAAAAGACAATTTTGTTTCGTCGCGGGTATATGGTATTAGGAAACAATACAATTTGTTTCAGTTTACTGTCCGTATAAGACTTTTCCGCGTAAAGATACATCGAGCAATAGCAGAGGAACTAAGGTCGTTGAAAAGTCCATTGCCGAGCCGTATACAACAAATAAAGAACAGCTGAGTCATGGTTCGTAGTAACACCTACGCGCGTGTTGTAAACTACCATGACGCTCATTCGAATTATGAATGAGCTATGTACTTGCCGAAAACTTTAGAACGTTATAACTTGATAAAAATTAATATAGCGAGATAAAAATAAAAACACCCGGCGACAATACACCGAGATATTGCTGGTTTTCTAAAAAATTTCTTAGATAATTGAAGATATTATAACATTTGGTATTAATATAAATTGGTAAATTTAAAAGCTAAAAGTCAGGGAAAAAGCTAATTAATATGTTAAATAAACAAATCATTAGAAAAAATGAAGTTCATTCTTGTTAAATATAAATTGTTATAGAACTTTTATATAAAATTTAGTAAAAAAATAAAATTAAAATTTCTTAATCTTTTAAATTGTTTCTAAGATATTTTGACGACTTCTCGTTGTCATCGCATTTATCTTAATCCAGTCCTTAATTCACGTTTCCCATTTCGAAGGAAAGACGCTTGACGTCTCTATGTAGCTTGCCATTGGTATGCAACCCGTTCGGAATCTGTACCGCGGCTGCGGTTGCATAGCAACCCCTCGTCGAGAGAGAGACGACGAAAGTAGCCTCCGGGCAAAACTAATGAACCGCGTAGAAAACGGAAACGATTTCCGCGGCCTAATTCGGCGGCAGTTTCATGGTAGACGGGGTAACGTATAAAAATAAGAAGGGGCACGTAGGAGATGAGGCTCGATGGTGTGATAACGTGCAGCCGCATTGCGGCACACGACCCACCATATGCTTCGAGCCGGCTGCATCGCCGAAGTGGCCGGTACAGACTTTTCTTCTGCGCTTGAGCCTCTTCCCCAGTCGTGCTAATATTACTACCACTATTGTGAGCCACCCCCCACTGCGTCACCTCATTCGCACAACCACTGCTGTGCGATAGCGTATCTTCACATCTGGCTCGAGATCTGCTCTCTAAATGTGCGGAACGCGCAGGTAATCGCCACGGTAGGATTGATGCTCCACGTTAAAAATGCATTTTGCAAGATGGATTTCCGCGATGGCAAAATCTCGTTTATCCACGTGGCCCCTCAAGCAATATCGCTCTGTGATGGAGAAGAAATGTATAACGTATAACGTAGATTTGTACATTAAAATTTTTTAATGTGGAAAATTTGTTGACGTATTATCGTATTATCCTTACACGATGTCATATTATAGTTTACAAGAATAAAAAGTATAAAAAATAAAAAGCATGGCATATTGTACGAGATAAAACACAATTTAAAAAATGTTAAACACATTAATATATAATGTAATAAAATTATATTAATGCGTAGTTTAAAAAAAAATTAATAAAATAAAATTAAGTACCAGTATTTTTTTCAATATTATTATACGTTTTACATTTTTAACCGCTATCTGTTGTTTAAAAAATATTTACATTTAACAAAGAATATAAAGTGCACAGTTTATACAATTTTTAAAAATATAATATCCTTCTCTCTCTCGTATTTTATTCTTGCTTCAACTGTTACATATCACTTTTAATTAATGTTAGCAAGAAAGATACTTGTTACTGATTAAAGAATTATTATTAATTTTATTTTATATTAAAACAAACGATGATTCTTCTAAATAACAATTATATTGTAATAAACTGATATTAATATTGTTAAAAAATCAATTACACAGCCTGCGATTGCCTTGAGAGACCATTCGATGACGACGCCTTGATGATTCCGTGAAATCTCTATCGTTTCTGTTATTAAATACGATTTCTGTAGTTCTGTAGCTGATTAATGGACGTATACGTGTTGACATATGTATTACGCGATGTACAGCTGTTCGCTGCGCATATAATACGAGCGTACTGAGTTAATTGTTTTAAAGTGTCTGTAAGCTCTTCAACCCATATACACGTTAAACATCCGAACGATTTTGCCGTTGCGAAACGAGACGGAAAGTTATGCGAGAAATAGCGACAGGGAAGCAAATGCGACGTCGCTTGTTAGGCTCATTCAATGAGCAGCGCATCAATGAGTGATTTAAAAAAAAAAAGAATCTTATAATTTGAGAAATTAACTTGTACTTTTGAAAAATCGAGTATAATTTCAATTGTGAAATATGCTTAATAAAGTTAGATGAAAGAAAAAGATATCTGATAATCTCTTTATTAATTACGAATATGTTATTAACATAATAAATAATGAAAAAGGAAGCAAGTGAGTCTAGTAAAATTGCGAAGGATGATATCAAAGCGGCTTATCTTATATTTGTTTGATATTAATTCATTTTTCTTACTTTATGTTATTGTCTTTTCTATTACACGGCTCATGCATTGTGACGACTTTCCTTTGAAAGAGGTTTTCTCTATTAAAATTTGATAAAACGCAACATAACGAAATCATTTTCTTGCTCTGTAAGAATTCTAAAATTTGCGTTGTTACATTGCTTATTGTTTATAGAATTTAACGATTAATATTTAGTTGCCTGTTACGATCATCAGGATATCGAAGCATGTATTAATCAGTTCTCATCACTAACTATAATTTCAACCTTTTGAACGTCTAGAACGTATGTAGTTCTTCTTTTTTTTACGTGACAAACACATCTAAACAATTTTTTAAGGATTACGGTCTAAACAAAGATCAAAATAATTGTGTATATAAATTTTATCTATCTCGCGTATTTTCAACGTAAACAATTGCGGCTTAATATTGTGAATTTTGTAGAATTTGAGATAAAAAAGTTAAGAAATCAGTGGAAATGTAATCAGAGGGATAGTAACACTTTTTTTAATCAAAACAGTTAAAAGTAATCTTTTAATTGAAAGAAATTGTATGTATTTGTTCAAGTTATTTATTGATTACGTTAGTATTAGAGCCCTCCCAGAATATAGTTAAGAGGGTTTTCTAAAGGGATTCACTTTGGATTCGTTTCTTTTTTTTTTTTTTATAGAATCGCGATTTTTATAATATAATAAACCGTTATTCCATTCTAATATCGCTGGAGTTTAAACAATTAATATCTATCCGCCTGTCGCGAGATAACGAGTAATACGATATGAACGCGATACAATCGAGGCGATCTGTAATGAATTGAATCCTTACGTATGTATATACGCAGGCTGGCTTCCTCCAGGCACACAAATAGGACAGAATAGGTAAATAGCAATTGGTGAATGAAACGAGACAGGTAAAGAGGTGGGCGTATGGAGAACGACGCCGTTATCTCCTGTATTAAACGGACTCGAATTCGCTATCGATCGTGGCTTGTCGAATTAACTCACGCGGTTCTCGTCGGTATGTGCCTGTGTGCATATGCATGCGTGTATTCCGTGTTCGCGTATGCAGCATTTCCGATCTCTCCAGAAACAAAATCGTATTCAAATGTCGGACAGATAGTAAGAGAGAGAAATTATGCGCAGAACAATACAGAGAGAAAAAGAGAGAGAATTAATTAACAATATTTAAGATAATTTACAAAATTGTTAAAATAATAATTGCAATGTATATGTAGTTCATATACATAGACGAGAGTTGCATTGCAACTCATTATGATATATTGTTGCACAACTGATATAAAAATTAAAAATAGCCAATATAATAAGCTTACAATTCTTACAAATCATGTTACATGCAATAATTCTATTATATTAAATTAAATAGCGGACGTATAATCAACTGCAATCAGAAAGCAATAAAGGTAATATAGCTGTAAGCTATATGTTAATTATAACTATAAAGAAAAACAGAACAAAACTAAGATAAAATTCGAAAAATTCTGCGAAAAGTAGACACTTTGTGAATATAACAGTTCGATAGCATCGATTCGATAATCGTGTTTTTGATAATTGCGCAATAGCGAGAGCATACCTATATTCCTCATCAATATTCTTCACAAATCCAGAGCATTGCAATCGCTACGAAACGCGATGTCGTTCGTGTTTTCAATTTAAAACGTATCGAAAAGCGAATTCCCCGTCACGGCACGCGGGGAGATTGGCGACGTCGGTCGGTATATATTATAAGAAGGAGAGGAGCGGTAAGATGATTCGCAAAATGCGATTTGATTTGATTTCTCGGGGCGAGATGAAACGCCGGCGAGAACGCGAAGATGACCGAAATACGAGTCGATCGCGTCCAATTAATCGCGGCAGGCGATGCATATGCATGCGCGCGTATACGACCCTGGAATAACGTCCGTCCCGGCTATCGTTCCCGCGCTAGTTATGTATTTATGCAATGACATTTACGTGCATATAACCGGCACACGCCTGGCACGATACGCACGTACGCACGCATGGGAGAAAGCATTATATCTCGGCCTTATCGTTACGTCGAACACGCATAGCGGGAATTCACGCTGGGAGGTTTTAGGTCGGTGAAAGAAGCACGCGGCATAATTATATGACACGGAACGATGTTATCAGGATATCAAAATAATATTTTCATATTTTCTAAACTCATCACTGTTTTATGAACAACGCACAGATATCGTGCAATTAGCTCCGTTTTCTCCTAATATTTGCTGCATTTCAGAGATTACTCCGAATAGAACGTCGCCATTATAGCGCGATCGCAATCGCTCGATGCGCAACTGATCACGTCGACGGACAATAATTTGCCGTGGTATTTGCCGCAAAACGCTGCAGATTTCCTCGGGGAATCGAGACCTTTAACGATTACAACCGCTCCCACGTGAGGCAGTAAGAGAGGGCTTTAAGATGACATCGGCTTCGCTAACCAATCATGTTTGTTACATCTATGAGATGCATACCATAATTATCGGCTAATTACGAACTATGTCAAATAGGCTATGTGAGGTATAATAATTGTGCTTTAAGCCGACTGTTTGATGAGATCTTCAAACCGATTAAAGTCGAAACGTATTAAATGTGATAATTTCGAAAATCACGGACACTGATGCAAGACTCAAATATTTAGATATATTATCTAAAAATATAAAGTCAAATTATATATATTATATAATGACGCCGCCCATCAGTAAAAAGTTTGTACGGCTACCGTTTGTATAGAAAAGTATCGAGGCATTGAAACTTTACGTGAAAGTTACCGTTTCTGGGTATTGTATATGCGTGTAAAAAGAACAAATTTGGAGAGAACAAAAACTCAATAGTGCTCAATTTGACGTGGGTCATCCATGTACACGTGATCCCGATTAACTGCGTTTGAACGGAATCGCGTGTGTTAACCGAAAGCAATTATTGCGCTGCGCGTAACAACGGCACCGGCGATTTCAATCGGCCGATTTGAAAGCGATTCGCTCCGGCGGCGCCAAAGGTAATCGCGCTTCCTAAAATTCATTGCGTTTACAGAAGAGATTAATTCGGGCGATCGCCCACTAATGCGAATTGTACTTGGTTGCTTTTTCGACATGCCTTCGAATAAATTCAGACAGCATTAAAACTGAAATATTAATATTAATACTAAAAGGCTGGAATATATGCGGTCACCGAAAATATAAATGTCATTTAACAAAAGCGTTATGAATAACATAGCAGTCTCGCAGCGTTCACGGGGCTGATTCTGTAACTCTTAACGACAGTTTCGTTATCGTTATATATTTGCGTTGCGCAGATATCATATATGGTAAAAAAGCTGCGCAACGATGAATACAACGATAACGAAACTGTCGTTAAGAGTTACAGAATAGAGCCACAGGAGTCACGGAAATTCCGCGAGCCAACATTTAGATGCATATATAAAAATATGAGATTATCAGATAACTTAATATGCTTAACTAAACCAATAATGTCCGTCATTAATGTTTGTATGGCCACCGTTCGTTAGTTTCTCATATATATATAAAGTCACTTTTCAACAATATTCAACGGTGAAAATAACGTTTGACAACAGCATTAGACAATATTAACATGTTGTCTACTCAGCAATTTTTGTTTATTTATCGTGTATATACTACAGTATAAATTTTTATTATCATAAATATATAAAATATTGTATAATATAATTACATAAGACTTTATCTTCACGAGTAGTATGAATTGTTTACTTTTTAATTTACGTTGTTATCTAGCTTTATGTCATTTAACATTTTGTAATAAACAATACTTATTTTTTACAAACGTTTTAAAAAATTTCGACAGCCAATTACGGATGTTCACCATGGCAGCCTATGTGTTATGTTATCCTATAATATAAGACATAAGAGATATGGGGGAAAAAGGATTAGTTTCTATACAGATAGCTCTAAATGTCTCATCTCATTCGGATGCAAGTGCCGTACAGCCGTTTGTCTGCAAACACAATGGATTAGCGTAACCTTATTAGCCATCAAAATTAATGAACGATATTGTATCCCAACTAATCTCTCGCTAAGATACGCGCAGCACGTCGCGACGAGAACCGCGAACGCTGTGCAGCACGACGTAATTAACGATGACATGCTTACCGCATTTATACGTTTCTTACGCGGATCTATCAGATAACAGATAACCCGTCGCGCAAAAAGGTTCCGCGGATATACTTTTATACACGCGGATGCACTTTTTCTCGAATATAAAAATCTTCCACCAGCACGATTAAGAAGTTTCAGTTTTTCTGAACCATCTCGGCGAACTGATTAAGAGCTATCGAGATGCTCGGAGTTCATTAACGTACGCTCGCGCGTCGTTACGATCATTCGCGGTTTTAATGCGCGACTCTCGTGCGGAAGTGTCGCAAGATAATTATTCGCTCAAATCTATATTATTTCGCGGCGTTTATCGTCGCATTAAGGCGGCGTCTGGTCATCTTCCGACCGGATATTAAGTCCACCTCGTCGACTTAACGACGTCGTTACGAGCGCTTTACGGACACATTCGCGTTTTCGCTCCTGCCTTACACGCACGCATCCGTTATAATCCTCGCTCATAAATCGCAACTCTAATTTACGAGAGGGCGCACGAAGAGATGCGTTGGGTAATAAAAATATATTAACAAATCTCTTAACGTCAAACCCAATGCGCAAAATGTTTGTGTAGAGGAATAGTTGAAAGCCGTAGGGTGGCTCTTAGTTAACTAGAGATGAATCCGAAAGATTGCCAAGATATTCCGATAATTATTCGGTACTCTGTTCCGTTCTCTTCTGTTCTACACATGAGTGTTCTGTATTCTGTGCGGCAGATCTAGATACACCGCTTATATACAAATATGAGTACGAAATTATATCCCCGCTCACGTTAAGCGAGCCAATGAGCGGAATAATCATCGTCTTAGGGCCAATTTCCACCAACGTCGGTTAACCGTAAACTTCGGTTAAACTCACTCTTCATCTCTTTCTAACTGCCCCCTTAGAAAGAGACGAAAAGTGAGTTTAACTGAAGATTACGGTTAACCGACGTTGATGAAATTGGCCCTTGTTCGTCGCTTAATCGGTAGCAGAGCGGATTAATCGCGACAGGTGAGTCTAAGACAACTGACCTTGTTGTGGAGCGAAATTTGAGCATAATAAACACGCGAGCAATTCGCAAAACAAAAAGACGCTCGTTTACACTAGTGAAAGTCGCGAATGCGTGGCTTCACACACTTGCTAAGAACACTTGAGAACACTCTGATAAATTGTAGCACGTGCCATAGTGCGTACTCGGAGGCGTTATCGGCGTTCTCACACGTTTGTTTTAACTCTGCAAAGGACGCTTGGATATAAGTAGCAGAGAAGCTTCTTGCACAAATGGAGGAGAGAGAGAGAGAGAGAGGGGAAGGTACTTAATATAAAACGTCTTTTTTAAGAGTTCAAGTATAAAGCGGAAAATAGAGAGAGAAGAGTCTCTTTATACCTTATTCTCAATAATATTTACTCATGTGCATGTATAAAGAAAACATTGCTATTTAAAATAAAAAAAAGGATAAAAATATATAATTAAAGAAATGTGAAAGAATAAAGGTAGGACTAAATTGCGACGATAAAAATATACATTTTCCACCGTTAAAATTAGTAATGACTACACTACAAAATCATCAATCACGCAAACTGATATACAAAAGAGAAAAGAGTAAATAATTGTAAACTACAAACAATGTGGATTCTAAACTTGGTTCTTTCTTTTCCGTCTCTTTCAACATATATAATTATATTTTATTATTAAGAAACTACTATTAACGTTTTGCTCATTTTTATCATTTATTCAGAGTTAGAGCATTTGTGTTTTCAGAATAGGAAGTGTCGTCTCCCGCAGCGGGAAATCGAACGAATCTCCGTTTTTCTTGGAAAAAAAAACCAGGGCAATCCTGATTCCGATTGTACCAGGATGCGACATTTGGTGGACGCGCTGTTAGAAGCGATGTCGCCGCGTGCGGCGTGCCGCAACGGAAACGCCGTTCGCATCCGTCGCCGTCGCGCGCGCGGACGTGCCTTGAGAACGGGGAGCTGAATGGGGGATGCATTTCTACGTACGAGAAGTCTCGCGCGCGCCCTGCGCGGAGGGGATGGTGTGGCCTGGTTTCATTGAACCTGCCTGCACCGCGTACAACACCTCCGTGCCGTACGGCGGCCCCCGCAACCCCGCGGCAGCCCCCGCGCACCCAGGATCCCACCCGCGAACGTTCGCAGTGCGGAGCGGTGCGCTCGCGACGTCGGGGGTCGGCGGTCAGTGGGGGGCCGGGGGGGTGACTGGGCCGGGTGAGTTGAAGCTATGCATAGCCCGCGACGGGCTATATATAGGTCGCCGTTTCTATAAATAGAACCTCGGTCGCCCCCACCAGCGCCACCACCGCCGCGGAGCCCCGCATGAGCTGCGGCGGCGACGACGGTGGCGGCCATGAGGGGCGGTCGGTGTACCATCCCGATGTATAAAAGTTTATGGCTAAATATACAACCACCCCCGCCCCGTGCCCGCGCCCGCGCCCTCGCCCTCGCCCTCGCCCTCGCGATCCAACCGCCGCTGCCGTTTTTACTGCGGATCGACGCGCCGCTACTGAAAATATACTCTCTACTCCCGATGACTTTGCCCGCTAAATGGACAGCCAGGATAGTGGGTATTCGCTATGCTAAGATAGTTCTTAGACAGCTCGAAAATTCAGATCATTGATCCTGGGAATGAGCTTTGTAATTGGATATGATGGATATGAGATCATGGAAAGGCGGCATTCTTTTTTTTTTACTACATTTAAATTTCGTTTAATTTCTTTAAAAATATTTCTAGATTATGATGCAAAATATCGTACAATATAGAATAGACCTCAAAGCAAAAAAAATCCAAATATAAACAAGTATTTAAAAATTTTCACCTATATATTCAAGTTTTTCTAGTCATACACTGTAAAAATATATTTACAATAAATAAAAATACTTCTCGCAAAATATACGCACAAAATAAACGTGAATTCTCGGAATCTTTGTATTTTCCTTAAAAAAAATCAGCGATCCCCATGTTGAGCTATGTCACATTATATATTTGCTCAATTTTCATCCCTGTTGCAAAAATAAAATTAAGATCTGACGTGTTAGATAATGCTCTTAAGAAAGTTTTTAGAAGAAATTTCTAGACTTTCGCGTGGGGCGGGCTGTAATCATACGCTGCGCCGTTGTTGCTGGGTAGGATGCGATTCGAGCCACGTCAGCCGTGAGATCAGGTTTTTGCAGCGTCCGAGTTTCGTGGAAGCGGTGGGTTTGCGCGATACACCGCGCTTCCGTTTTTGCGGTCACGGAAGGTTTCGCATGAGCTCATTTATGCAGGGACCGGCTAAGTGGAAATAATCCCTTTCTACGACGCGAAACCTCGAGATTTATCAATCGCTTGAGGACTCTTACGTCGATACGTTGTCTCCATAGCGAAAACTACTCCTCGTCTCCCTCGCGCTTCTATCGAGCGCTATTCTATTTTCTTTGAGTTTTGCGGAGAGCCTTTTGGAAACGTCAACCGTGTTAGCCTTAAAGCGAACGGTTGCACAATACAATATGTTTTCGTTTGCTGCAACTTCAGAGGAAGCTTCTTTTCGTACTATTAAACTATATTTTCCTTCCGGCGAAGTTTATCTCTGTCCCTTTTATATGAACTCTAATAAACTCTTAAAACTCTACATTTACTCTGACTTTTTCTCGGATACCGCGGTTTTATCGGAAAGACATCTAGCTTAACACAATTTTCAGTTTTCATAAATTATTATATATTAAATTTAGCATGTACCACGTGTGTAAATTGAGTCCAATAGAAAGTGCACGGTAAAAACACACTGCATCGTTGACGTTAATGCTAACGATAATTACCAGTCGTTCGTTTAACAAACGAATAGACATGATGTAGGTGTGATGTAGGACGTTCTCTTGCTTTATACATTTATGAAGCGTATAAGAACAGACTCGTGTGATCATCTCGCCCTCTTCGTGAGTCACGTCGAATGTCAAAGAGAGAACTGACATATTAATTTTCGCCGTATCGTGCGAAAATGTATAACAGAATGTATATTTCACGTCAAAGAATACAGACATTAATTATTTCGTTAAACTTTGAATTAACGTCATGTTCAAGTACATTTTTTTTTTTTTAATCAACTGAAGGAAAAGATTAAATTATTTATCAATTGTTCCGAAAAAGGTTGGCTCATTCTATTGCAATTATTTACAGCAAATTATTGCATTGTAATTCAATATATTACTGAAAATTTTCATCCATATTTTAATCAGATCTCAAATAATCTGAAATAAAATAAAAACACCAATTTCTACTCACTATACAAGTTCTAACTGAATAACACGCACGCTGCTTTCCTCGTTTAATTCATTATGCAAATAACGGGGATAACGCATCATGCTCAAACTATCCCTATTTAGGGGGTTCCCGTTTATATGTGACACACATAATGCGCGGGACTGATGTTAATTGAAACTAACAGAGAGCACTATTCTCCACCACACTATAGTGTCTAAATAATAAATTAAACGACAGTACAGAACTGGAATCAAAGAATGATATAACGTAATTTATATTTATATAACTCGATTCATTTATATTGTAAAAGAAGTAGAGTGGCAAAGAACAAAAATGTACACTCCTTTGTAATTATGAAATAATATAAAAGAGAAAAAACGCCCCGACTACCTTTAATTACATCGTCGGACTATTTATGTTGTCAGTAAGGTAATTTCTTATCTTCTAATTACAGTTTTGAATTATTACCTTAATTAACCAAGAACTTATTTAAGCAGTTATTTGGAGTTTTATTTGTCTGATACATAAAATACTTTCTCTCTCTCTCTTTCTCTCTCTTTCTATCTCTCTCTACTATGGGAAAAGTGTCAGGTATATATATTTAGCGTTAAATCATGGACCTCTGGCATTCCTCTCCCTTCTTTTAAATAACTACAGAGAGTTTATAGGCTGGGACCAAGATAGTCACCCCAAAATATCCACGTTTAGAAATAAATATCAAGCATCTTCGTGACTTAAAAACACACAACTATAGCAAACAAATAATAATCGTTTGTTGTGAGAACTAAGGTGTGGAATCTTTAATCTCGGATTAGCGCATGACGGGAAAATTCCTCGAGAAAAAAAAAACAGAAAAAGGATGATGAATGATGACGCGTTATCCGGAAAAAAAACAAAAGGTTATCCAGCACGAGTCGCGTGCATGGCGTAAAGTTTTAATCGACGATCAACCGAAATCCTCTCCGGCTCAAACGATCCGAGGCAGCGACAGCGATATCCTAACATTTAATGTATTGATCAACCGAGGAGCAATAAATAGAGGCAGAGCGAGGGGTGTCGTGAGCCTGATTAAACTTCATTCTCCGCTAATGGTTTATAAATAGGCATCTTTTTTTTTCTTTGCCTTCCATACGGTCACAACGGACGGGAGAAGTGCTCCTTCCATTCCGCTGTCCTGCCTCCTCGCCTACACCTCGCCTGCCGACCTCGTCGATATTTTCCGATATTTCCCCGCCGATTTTCCCAACACGCGGCGCCGGCATCGGCGACGTGTTTTCGCAGGAAATTGCGTATCGACACTTTAATGGCGGCTGTTATTTAATGCTCTTGAATACGGAGATTTCAAACGCCCGCGATGATGCTGAAATCACGTGGCGATGACGACAACGATCCGGTGTGCATTAATTAAAACGGATCGCGAAATAAGTGCGCGTATTCGATAGCTCTTAATTTCACTTATTTACACAATTCTATATCCAAAAAGTCCATTACGTATATATATCGCGTAATCGTCATTTTGCAAATATTTCCTTTTAAACGATCACAAAAGGATTATTTTTTTTATTTTCGCCGTGCGCAAACTGCTGGCAAAATGACATTACCATACGTGAAACTGGGATTAACCGAATAGAATGCAAATATGCAAATGCAATAATTGCATCAGATATCATGTGAAACAAGCTTCAAACGTTGTCTATCTCTTTAATAAAAATACTGTTCTCTTTTAAAAACCATAAAATTGATATATACAGCGCAATTATGTATTTGCTATTATATTTCGAAATACATGTACTATTGCTAGTTCTCTCGTGAAAATATCATCAATTCAATAAATACAACACTTGAAACTTAAAGAACTTTGAATAACGCGTTATTAAAATTGAAAAACTCTCTCTCTCTCTCTTTTTCTCTTTTTTCTTTACAGAAATAGCAATTTTGCTATTTGAAATATCTATTTTATTATTCATCATTACTCGAAAGTTAGTCTTATTCGTCAGCATTTCATTTCCATAATGAACTATGAACTTTGAAATGTTACATATGCGGTGCACACGTGCATATAGAGATTCTTCTTCTCCCGCACGCGGGCCCCGCAAATAGCCGTACATAGGGGCGTAGGTCGGATCGATCGTGGGGTAAAAGTGAAAGGACGCCCTAAGGGGTGGCCGAGAGGACTATGAAATCGTGCAACGAGTCGGTTGATGAGAAAGAGAGAAAGAAAGAAAGAAAGAAAAAAAGAAAGAAAGAGAGAGCGAGCGAAAAAGAGAAAGAGAGAATCGAAGATCGTTTGTTAGAAAAGAAACGAGGCGCCAAAATCGAGAGTTGTCCCGAAAAATCGATGCGTATCGTGTTGAAGATAGAGAACAGACATTTCATTCCCTCAGATATGAAACCAAGATATCTCTCCTAACCAGATCGAATTAAGAGACAATTTTACTTTTTTACATCCAATTATCATTTGATGAAGTGTTTAATATAATCTCTTTTGTTATTTGATCAGTAAACAGTAAACGTCTGAGTTTAATAAAACCTGCTTGCATCTCTATTTTCTTTTAGATTTTTCAAAAAATATGCTACATATGTACAAAAATATCCGATATACGATCAAATTTAAATTCTAAAAAAAACATTTAAAGACAAAATTTAAAAAAATATGAAAACCAACTAACCTAACCAACATTATTATTTAAAGAATTATACATTTCTTGATTTAAAGATAAATATCATTGTCACGCCCACCGAGTGATAAAGTATGTTAAAAGATCTAAAAGAATAAAGAAATTCTCATCACGGTGACGTATTAATTTACATATACACACATTACGTGTCTATCTCACATAACGTGTCAAATAAAAAAGACATGGTTGCGTTAACGTGACTATTCAAAGGATAGAATATACTTTTTTTGTAGCACTATTTTTTTTATTTTTTACTTTTTTGTCTCAACACTCTTTATTTTTGTTTCGCTGTCATATATTTAATTTTACTACGCAGCAAAAAATGTATAATTAAGATATCGGAGTCCCAATTAAATCTTAGTGAAATTGACGAGCGACGGTTATTCCCAGAAATTCTACCGAACATTATTTATAAGATCATGAAAGTGTATCACATATAAAGGGGATTGGTATGTAAGAGATGAGAGCAGAGTTCTGGATTTTCTCGCGAGAGATCGTGCGTGGTTCGTACCTTCGCGACAATCTAGTGGATCTCGTCGACGGATGACGGCTTATGCCTCGACTGCGTCATTTCAGTGGATTCGATTTCGCCGGTAAATCCAAGCAGATGACACAAGGGAAACGGATGAAAATGTTATATCGAACAAGGGGGAAAAACGTCGCTCCGACAGTCAAACAAATTCTCGACCTAAACATAGTGAGTGAATCGTCCCGCGTCATCCCGTGTTTATTTCGTGTATATAGGTCAACCTGCAGCGTCGCAAAGCGCATTTAAAGCGCGCTTTTAAGAGGAGATAAATGACAGGACATGATTATCGTATCATATTTAACCAGATTTGAATTCAAACCAACACACATACGCCTGTATATGTTTCAATACTTTCAATATAAAATTTTTCTTTAAAATATGTTTCTCTAATAATCACCAATTTGACAAATCGACAAGAGATACAAATAAAAATATTAAGACATTTGTTTTTAAAAATTTCTCTCTCTAAAATTTAAATAAATCGAATAGACTTCAACAATCAGCAATTAAAAATGTATATTAGAGTTAATAGACATATAATTGTTAAAAATATTTAGCTAATAATTTAAAATATATAACTAATACGTTAATAACTAATTTATTCAATATTCCGGCATCATTCTCAAAATTTTCCAAAAATTTTGTTTTATCCAAAAAAATTTCTCTCAATATGTTTTATATTTTATATCATTTTAGATAACTTATATAAGGCCAATTCCTTTTAGTGACACAAATCGACACAAGTGTTGTTCTGTCTTTGTTATTCATCGAATGCCAAGAAGAATAGAACGATGTTTGTGTCGACTTGTGTCATTAAAAGAAATTGGCCCATAATAAACATATGATAAAATTGATATTCCTATTTTGCCGTCATCTAAAATGTATATTTTTCTGCTGAAATGATTCTCTTCACGTTGATGAGGTAGCTTTCAAAAGAGCTATATGGCTATTACTTTCAAATCAGAAGTGATTGCGACCTGTACTCATTGTACGCCGCATAACCGGGTCATGGCTCCGTGATTTTTGGCGTATAAATGAATATAATTCGTTTAGCCATTTGGTCGATATGAGAGGAATACACATATTTTCTGATCTTCGCATGAATTGTAGGGGTGCAAAACGAGAACCGTTCCGAAAATATTCGTCCATTATATATTTCTCATAAAGACTACATATTCAAATGTAATTAAGGGAAATACCTAATCATCTTGTTTTTCTCATGAAAAATTTATAAGGGAAGAGAGAGGGAGAAAGAGAGAGAGAGAGAGAGAGAGATTTCTGAATAAAAAATCGATAAATTTGTTCGTATATCGTAAATATGCAAATTAAAAATGTAGGTCATGTAATTTCATTGCTGCAATTTATTGCTTTTTAAAACTAATTTAGTTCAAAAAAAGAATCATATGTAATATCGCGTTAAATCTAATAAATCTTAATAACAAAAACATGAAAGAAATAAGGAAAAGCTGCCAATCACCACTCTCAAACTTTCATTTGTGAAAACAAATAACTTAACCCCAATTACAATTTTCTTTACGTCAAAATGTAAATAAGAATAAATCAGCGCTTTCTCTCAAGACTAATAATAATTATTCAACAAATTAAAAATTCATTATTCGCGAATGACGTGTTCGCAAGAAAGTTTCATTAAATTATTTCCTTTGATGAGTTAGACGCTCGTAGCTATGGTGGTGCAAGGATTTCCCGGTGCGAATCTTATTGGACAGGTCCTAAGACAAATCACGCAGCCATTGTCAAAGGCGATAGTGAAGCGGGTAAAGAAACGACCACTCTTAAGAAAATATGTTCTGATTCAACTGGGACATTTCTATTATTGGTTCGAGAACATGATAAAGTGGCGAGAGATTCCAGTCGTAGCGAAAAAAAGACCTATTGACGACGATCACACAATGGAATTAGGCACGAAATTACTACTCGAGGTAACGATAACAATTATGAGACAACGCGCATTACTGGAGTATTAATTTTATTTCGGTTAAACTTCACAAAATAAAACGCGGATCTTTTCATCGCTTCAGGCATTAGTCTTTGGACTTTTATGCAGCGTACTCGTATACGAGACGCGAAGGGCTGCAGAGAGATCGCGCGTCGTCGAGCAGCTGAGAGCACAGCAGTTCAACGATTTAGAGATGGAGAAGGATCGGCTGATGCGTCGAGTCGAGGATCAAGTCATCTTGACGAAACGGCTCAAAGACATCATTGTGGAGTATTCGAAAAAAGTCGAGTGTACGTTGCCGAGAGATCCCGAGGAGGAGAAAAGCGAATAGAATGCTCCGCTTGATTTGACGCAGACGCGGAGATTGCGAAAAGTCAGTCGCAGAGAAATTTTAAAGGACATTCGTTGCATCGTTAAAATATCGCATTTACATGCGGTGGATCGCAAAGATAAACTCTTTCTCTCTTTCTCTCTCTCTCTCTCTCTCTCTCTCTCTCTCTCTCTCTCTCTCTCTCTCTCTCTCTCTCCCCTATCGTCGCAACTTCTTCACGCGGATAGAATTTTCCGCGTTACGTTCTCGGTGAACCGCAAACTGACGAGCGATCCTCCGTGGAGCGCGGACTCCGCCAAGTTCGACAGTTCGAACTTTGCGCGAATATTCTTCCGTTCTCGCCCGTCTGTCGTTATACGGTTGACATTAGCATTCGTTAGCATAATGAAGTTATTTTCACCGCGCGTGTCTTCGCCACGTGTCTGACTCGCCGCGATGGATTTCATAGCGAACGCTTGAACGCGCGCGAAATTTGACTTTCAGCATCAAAATCGACAACGACGGAGAAAACGTCATTAGAAGCAGGCGGTATGGAAAATGTGCGCGAATAACGTTAATTCGACAAGTGAAGAATAGATTATCTGATTTCGTGTTCACGTCATGGAACATTGACTGATAATTCGAAGGTTTACACATTCAAATAGTTCAGATTCTGTAGAATAACAACGATGACACATTTCTGTCAATATAATATAATAAGAATTTAGTCGTAAAAATCAGAAGATCGCAAATAATTATTTATGGTTAAATCATTTTTGAGAGCAAAAACACAGCTATAAATTTGTCAAGAAATCCAAACAGGACCTGGGTTTTGTGATTCTTAACGACAATGTCATTAAGAGTTATATTGTCGTTACGCAAGTATAATATATGATAAAAAAAACTGCGACGACAATATAAATAATGATAATGACAAACAACTTTACGTATGCGTTTGTACAAGAAATTGCAAATTAAGTACGCTGTCAGTATCCTTATTCTGTAACGACAGTGTCATTAAAAATTACGGAATAAGGATACTGACAACGAAGTTTGCAATTTCTTGTACAAACGCATGCATGAGTAAAGTTGTCTGTGTGTGTGTGTGTGTGTGTGTGTGTGCAATTAGTACGTATAAGCGTAAGATCACCGGAGCTAAAACGATTCACGGAAAAATATTTCCGGCAGGAACACGATTAAGAATGTACTTTGCATTGGAGAAGCGGAACTTTTTCTCGATTTTCTCCCTCGGCAATTTTTGACTGAAACGTGCCGTTATAAAAAAAAAAAGAAAAGATATCTTTGGAATTTTGCCTGAGAACGCCGAGCTCATCGCTAAACTCGAGATAACAAATCAAAGACTTATCGCGCTCTTTCGCACAAGTTTGACACGGCCCCGATGTTTTCAAAGCAAAAAGACATTCATCCCCTTTAATCTTCTGAATATCTATACATCTACATTTTAATATATTTATATCTTCATATTTGTATATATATATATATATATATAGTATTAAGAGATATGTAAATATCGCGCTAGAGCGACGTATAAAATGTATATATATATATATATATATATATATATATATATATATATATATGTAGGTCCAGAGGTATGTTCCGGGACTGTTTACGTTTTTTGAAATGTACAGTCCTGGAATATAACGCATATATATGTAATCAGATTCAAAAAACTGTCCCGAAAAATGCCGTAGGACATCAATTTTTTCCAGGACAGTCCTGGAAACTGCCAAATGTCCCGGAATATACCGATATCAAAAATAAAAGTCCCGGAACATACTTCCGGACCTACATATATATATATACATTTTATACGTCGCTCTAGCGCGATATTTACATATCTCTTAATACTAAATGTGACAAATTTTTGCAAAACTTTTGTGAAAGATACGCGCGGGCGCACTTCTTTCTCTAAACAGAATAACATTATTTATTTACATTACTAGTTAATAAAACGGGAAAAGAATAGTTATTTGTGCAACAAGTGCTGTATAAGAAAATGAAAATTCCCGGGTGCGGAGTTGACGCACGAGCCGAAGGCGAGTTTACGCACGACTTGCATACTCTATTTTATGTTACAAGTGCGTGGAAAGTGGTCTATCACGCACGCGTAGCGTGCGCAATGGGCCACTTTCCATGCACGTGTTACATAAAAATCCTTGTCTAGACATTATCGTACAGAAACTAAAATAAAATAAAATAAAATTGGAAATATTGCGATATACAGTAAAGAACATCTCAGTTCTTGATTTTCTTTTTCAAGTTACATCAATAAGAGGCACGCTAACCTAACCTAACCTAACCTCGGAACCGTTCCACGTGGAATATTACAAAAAACAGGATAAATGTCATACGTACGACGCGAAAGAATCTTAGACACCTGCGTATGTGAGGAGAGAAACGCCGATCGTATATATCCAAGATCTCCGAGCATTCGCGAGACTCTCGAGAGAACATTTCGAGTTTGGTTTGAAACAAACGTGAAATTCGATATTGATGTTTCCGTGACATCGCGACCGAAGAAACCCTTACGAGGGATCCGTTTCTCGCGCGATACACAGCAATTCAAATCGGGTAACAAAAGAGCGACGATGCATCGTGTACTGTATTGGCGTACGATGAATAAAAATATTGACAGGATTTCCGAGATAAACTCGCGAAACCTTTCTATAGCTCCTCTGTATTTCCCGAGAGGGTAAATTTTCGAGATAACATGTTTGAATGAAATACTTAAAATAAAAAGTACATAGAGCAAAACACTCGCTATTTCATATGTCCCTGCATAATATATTTATCTCTTTTTAAGTCGTAATTTATATTTTTGTTTAGAATTACATCATACATCGTCAGACATCGTGATATATAATAATTAATGTAACGTCAAAAAGATTTTCATTAAAATAAAAAATCACAGAATCAAATTTTCTGATCTGTTGGATTAATCGCGATGGTATCTCAAGATTAATGCCCAAGGATAATCTTGTTTGCAAAGTCGAATAATTTGTTTGTGCCAAATGAATAATTCTGTCAGAGTAAAAAAAATGAACGAGCTATCTTCTTATTCAGGAGAAGAAAAATAGTATCAGGGACGGCTATTACAACCGCGTGCTGAATCACAATCAGATAATTCTTTGACGTTCATTTTGTAAAGTGAGTAGTTAGGCCTTGTGGCGATAACGCCAGTCATTTGACTTTAGTTACCGAAATGTTAATGAGACACTAATTTCCTACGAAGTTATCCTCGTTATCTCCCCCGCTAAAGTTGTAAAAGAAGCATAGAAAATGTGCCGAATTGAAAAATGGCGCAAACATTTATTCGATCAACAAAGCTCTTTTCTTTGCACAGGTACGCACAAATTGTATCATATAAGACATTGGTTTTAACAACAATTTCATGTAAATAACGATAAAATTGACTACATGTTTATCTGTAACTGTATCACAAATGCAGATTCCATATTGTTTCCAACATCATCAGCTTCGTTGATTTCATTTTGTTGAAATCGAGAAATTTGACGACGAAATCGTATATAAAAATAAAAAATTATCGTATATTATCATACGTGATGCAATATGATTGTTTCAAAGTACTGAATTATATTACGAGTTATTTCTAGCGTCCTACTTCGACATTATAACATTCATCGATTTTCTCCATCAATTTACGTTCCGATAGATTTGACGTAACTCAAAAGCGCTCTACAAAAGACAAACTTTCAAAATCCATCGTTTTATATGCAACAATCTAATAGCGTCGAAAGTCATTTCAGTTTACAACAATAAATTATAAATGCAATAGTCGCACAGGTATATGGGGAAATGTGACGTTGAACTGAGATACATGTTTTGCACGCGTGATCGTTAAAAATAATTTTCCGACCTGGGTGATATATAAAGCAAGTTAGAAATAAAGAACAAAGTCGTTAAAAAACGATCTTGTTGAAGAACCATCGAATCTGCCATTTCGTCGAAGTCGAAAAGCTAAATTAATATGGATCACAAAGCTTTCGTTAACTAGATTTTCATGAGATTTTCATGAGACAATAATCCCTTTCAGTTTACTTTAATCGTATCCGATCTTAAGGACGGCTTCCGCGCTAAAGTTCTGGTGATTAGGAATTAGCAAGTCGACCAGCCCAGTCCCTTCTATACAGCCATCGTTCTTAAGCCTCCAGAATGCCTTTTTTCGGTCAATAAGCAACGATGTCTGAAAATAGGTCAAAGCTGGAGCCATTAACAACATAACCTCCAGTAATACTTTGTCACATGTTATATTATTAATATCACAAATACATAAAAAAATAGTACTTAATTTTTATTAAGGATTATTATATTTTTATTATTTATATTTTATTATATTATATTTTTATTATATATATTATATTAATATATTTTATTATAATATATTTTATTATATTTTACATAAAGATAAATTTAATTAAAATAAATCAAAATAAAAGTTTGTGTGTTACCCATTTACATTACATTTTATTAAAAATTATAATAATTTTTAGTTTCCACTTTCAGCTAAAGATTATTAATACTTTGATGATAAATTAATTATTTGTTTGTATTTTTTATCTGTTTTTATCTCCTCTATACATTTTCTTTTATACATTTTTCATTTATTATATACATATGTACGTTTATTAATATGTTAGTCGTGTTGCTAACGAACAATAAAAGATTAATATATACACATATTATATATGTATATGTTATAAACTATTGTAAAATGTTTTTTCTCAAAAGTTCATTTTTTTTTTAATTAATTTTCAACTCGGAACAACAGCCAATAATATCCGATTAGTTTTCCAAAAATAATTTTTCGAACAAGATTGATCTCTCTTTTTTCTGTACGAGACATCTTGAATTAGGCCATAGGCATTCGGGTCGATGAATTGATCTCTCCGACGTCATAACGGACGAAACTTAATCTGTATACCCCACGTAGAAGACGTCTTTATTCTAGTAAGAATAACGTTCTGTATAATTTTCAATTTTTCCCAGAAAAATATATCTAATTATAAAGATTATATTTCGTTCTATAGTTCATCTTTAAACCTCTGATTTAGAGACAATAAAAAACAGAATTTTATTTCCGTTGTACAATTAATGTTTATCAATTCTAATTAATCAGAGAAGATTTCTTGTGCATTACAGCAAAGGCTTGAAGGATTTTAAATTAATGTGCTCACTTAAATATCTGAAATATTTAAAGCTGCACGTTCCTTCCCAAAGAATATAATTTAAGAAGATAATATTAAAGTACTGACTTTCTCAATGTAATCACAAAGTTAAAAATGCTATACCCTTGTTAGAATTACATAAGAAACTAGTTTACTTTTAAAATTCCAAAATTGCAAAGTCCCTCATTTTCCGTTTTACATAATAAAGAAGCAATTTTTAGGAAAATGTTAAATTTAGATCACATGTTAATCCATGTATTTAAAGATGCATGCCCAATATTTGCTATTTCATAATACATTAAAAAATTAATTTGTGAAATTACGTGCTTATGCTATATAGACTTACGTATAAAACTATCTGATTTGTTCAAATCTCTCGGTTACAATTGTCGCAATTGAAGGAAAGAAAGACGAATATCGCGGTGTAACTAGCGACAATCAGCGATTACTTTAACCTCTGACCTTCCTTGTGCGATTCTACGGTCGGGTGAACAAACGGCAAGATTTATGTGCGGCGAAAACCATTGAGTGCAAAACCGGCCTTTTGATCGCGGTAGTGCCCTTGGACTAACCAGTAAAGTACTCGAGCCACAAAAGCGTTGGCATGATGTAATTTGTAATGTCGCATCAACCCCTTCAATAACGTTTGAATATGAAAGAAATTTATTGATTCCTTTTTAGGCCAATACTGATGTGTGAACATAAGAAATTGAATAGTAAACAAATTGCCACGCAGTAACGACGAAAATAGAAAAGAATGGGTATTATGTCATTATCAAAGTATTAATAGCCGTGTAGTTTATAAACATCTACAAAATAAAGACTTTTATGACCTTGAATTAATTTTGTGGTAAATAAGTAACAAAATGCTATTACAGTAGTTAGTATATATTAGATTAACAATAAAATAATTAGTTATAAAATAGTTGAACTAAATTACGTATTAAAAGAATTTAAAATCTATTTCATCTTTATCTAAATCTGCTTAATCACTTCAATCCTTTTTAAGGTTAACGAATGGGATGAGGAGAAAATATGACAATTTGAAGAACTGTGCAAAAGTACGTTCCGTAAAATAAAAGAAAATTAAAGAGAATCCATTACGCAGCCATTTACTTATGCGCCAAGACAAAGACGTCGTTTTTAAAGTACAAAAAATATAGTAGATATAAATATTTATTACATTAATTATCACATTATAGTATTATAACATACCATAATTTTAAATAAATGCAAATAAATTAGCGTGCGTCGTCGTAATTAAAATACGGCATCAGTTTGCACGAAGTCGAAAATGACCGTATTAGAGGAAACTTGCACATTCACTGCTCCCTTCAACGTCACACGTTGGCATGCCTTCCCCTCTCCCCCGTTAGATTCTGTGTTTTATTTGTGTAACATGATAAATGCGTTTAACGTCAACGCCGCGAGGTGAGAATGGGACAGCCGCATTTAGCGCTAAATTCGGAATACAGATGGAAGCGAGGACTGGGGCGGAAATGAAAGTATGAGAACGAAAATGGGTGGCTATTTGCTCGCCGAATAATACGTTGAACTTGCGGCATAATGGACGTTCCGGGATAAAAAGGCACGGACAGACATAACGCGGGCGGCTGAAAGAATTTGCGACGGACGCTGACTTTGACACCTTACTGGCGTTGAAACAATGTCGTAACTTCAAATTTTGCCGGGACGTCGGCAACCTATTCGTAAGATTACATCAGTCGGCCCTTCATTCAACAGAATTCGGCTGACACGCCCTACAAAACGTACAATGACGTCAAAATGAGGATAAAAGGGGGATTCTTTTACCACTCTTTTACCTGGGAGATAAAGCACAGTGGTTCCTACACCTCGCACATATGTGAACTGAAGGTGTTGAAAGAAAGAGTGGTAATTACGCAAAGATAGGAAGAGCCACACTCCCGATTTCAATAACTTTGAAATATGTTATCAAGGTCATCACCCTGAGTAACCTTCAAAAGGTTTTAGCCGGCGCTGCATGGGTCATTGTTTGTTAAAAAGTTATTAACAAAAAAAGTTTAAGAAATATAACAGTTTGTGTCAGTGCTAAGGGAAGTAATTTGCCGATATGAGTGTAGGCCCACCCCCATCCACCCTTGCTTGCGGGGGAGGGGCAATAGTCGTTCCCCCACCCACATGTGTTACTGTTTATACACGCACATATCAGCAAATTACTTCCCTTAATACTGACACAAACTGTTATATTTCTCAGTTATATTTGTCAATATCTTTTTAATAATCAACGAGAGTCGGCTGCAAATTTTCACAATATCACTCTATGTGATGACCTTGATAACATATTTCAAAATTATTGAAGTCGGGAGTGCCTATCTCTGCATAATTACCGAAAACATTATGCTTTTTACAGTTAATAAAGCAACATATATTTCTTTAGAAGAAGAATAATTATCTTGTTAAAATTTGTAATCGGTCAATAATAATATTCACGTTACACTTTAAGTAATCAAATGTAGATCAATCATTCTATTGGCGTCCAAAACTTTTTCCCATTATTTCCATGTAAGTTAGGAAATTATAAATGTAAATCACTTCGAGTTCGAAGGATGGCGAAAATGTCATCCGGTACTGAAATAGTGAAGACAATGACTCGAGACGCGACGAATGAAATTAGCGACAGGTATATTTCTGTCCAAATAAACCAGGCTTCTCGCTACTTCTTGGTACTACAAAAAAAATTCGATATGACATTACGCCACTGGAAATATAATTCTCGAAGGGTTGCGTTATAAGCAGCGAAAGGCGATCGGTACTGTTCCACTCAATTATACGTCCCCGCTTCGCTTTCGCTTTTCATCAAACATCATTGAAATATTTGTTCATAACATATATTTGTATGCTGTTCTACAGATTGTTATCGTACTTTTTTCATTGCTGCGCGTACGTATAATTAATTTTATTATTTAAAAAATATACATAAAAAATATCTCTCATTCGCGTCTTTTAATAACTTGAAGAAACTTTCTGAAGAAACTTTCCAATATTTTACGTCTCTTAAAAATAAATTATTATTCATAATTAATTAATTATTAATTATATGTTGTTCCAATAATAAAAAGCTTTCTTCCGCTTTCTGTTAATTACGTCATCGATTATTATCGAGAAGCTGAAAGAGCACGTGTAGGAAGTGTGTGACGCAACTCAAAATAAAACAGTTCATAAACTTTACATCTTTTCTTTTAGCGATGTTTTATCGATGATTTTACGGTTCAAAAACGAATGGTAGGTAGGGGAGACCGGGGCTCGTTGGCACAAGAAGCAAATTGGCAATGCGTTCCGTTTATGTATTTATAGCGAAAAAACAATGGAAAAGTTATCACAAAATATTTCTTATATGACATAGGTACTTTTCACAAAGTTTTATTTTAATCAAACAAGTATTACAATAGAAAAAGAGAAAAGTCTGATTCAAGAGGTGACAAGTAAATTTTCGAGCGTTTCAAAATATCGTATTAATGTTCTTCAGCTTGAGAAGTAAATCAAAGTGACGTATCATTAGTTAAAAGAAAAGTTTCTGTTACTATACGACATGTTATTTTGACTAACAATAGTAATTTATTGTAATAAAACGACTAAAATAAAACGTATGTAGGGATGGGGTATGTTGGCTCATATCAAGACACGCTTAGCTTGACTTGTTGTTGCCGTGCGCGCGAGACCTGTTTGAGCACGTGATTCACTATCTACAATGCTGATAGAAGCTAAATATATATTTTTATTAATATTTTTATGATGAAGAAAGCGCTACATCTAAAATAGTTCACAATTATTTTTCTGCAACAACGTTTTGATATTCGATCATTACAAAATAACTTTAAAAGATACAATCTTTATCAAGAAGTACGTATGTGTTACCCGTTTTGTGTTTCTATTACGTATTCATTAATTTAACGTGGACTTTTGTCGCATAGCCAACTTACCCTACTATCGGGGAAAGTTGGCCACAATGCAGCATGCTCATATTTCATTTATTACAAAAAAACTATACGGTATACAGGAGCGTTCCTAGCATGAAAATGTAAAGAAAGGTTCTCTCTATCATATTAGTACTGTTTAATCATGATAATTAGTTGTATAAAAACTCAAATGCCGAAATTGTAAAAACGGTGCCAACGAGCCCCGGTCTCCCCTAACATAATTACTTGAGCTCGCGGATATTTCGGTCGCATTTCATTAATAAATATCAATCGCCCCCGCTTCAACAAAAATTATTGCTGTAATCGACGTATTCGCGCATGCAGATGGTGATATCGTTTGGTATACAGCAAATGTCGAAACTCGTGCGCCAGATTGCAATAGAATTGTCCATGCATAATTCAGGAAAATTAATTTGCCGCTCGCGTCGACTGCGCCGATGATTTTGCAACCACATTATCACCCTTCTCTTTACCATCTCTCACCCTACTTCACCGAGTTCTCCATCGCATTTCCTCCGTCACAGATGCAATTTAATTTCATTAGTAGTGGGCGTTTCTAACGTAACCATTTTGCTCGTTTAAAGACTACTGTTTACACCGTTACTATTTTTAGAGGATGTATTATAAGATCGGCTCAAACCCGCAATATACAATTCTGCAACGTGTAATATTACCTTGATATCGGAGATATACAGAGAAAATCCAGAGCAGAATTAGAGAGAGAGAGGTAATTATTTAGTATTTTGAGAGATATAAAATATAAGACAAATGGAAAATAGTAGTCATGTTATATTTAAAACAAATCACAAATTCAAATATAATTGATATTCGCGTTTGACGCATTGATTTAACTGCCAAAAACATGTATTTATTTTTCAATATTTGTTTGCGTCACAATGAAAAAAATTGCAAAGATAAATAAAATTAATCGCAAAAAGCGTAAAGAATATAATTAAAAACAATACTTTTTTTTAAATGTCTAAAACTATCTAAAAAGTGCTTTCAAAAAATTAAAATATCTTATTCTTTAAACGTTTATAAATCTTTACCACGTAGACACATTTACTATTTAAAGACTTGTAATTTCTCTGGAATAATAATTTCGCTATAACAAATATCGTATAAGTAATCATTAAAAAAAAATGCAATTATTTGCATTGCTCTTCCTGTTTTGTTATCTATTAATTTGGAGGAATGTTTATTAAGAAATATTGATTCTTATTATAAATAAGTCTTCGCTATCGACAAATACATCTCTGCGTCACGTATAGTGCCGTCACAACGTAACTTCAGATAAATCGAATGAATTTTTAGATTCGTTTTCATGTCCCAGGGCGAATTCTCGAGAAAATGCCGGAAATTTAAGTCCCATCCCATTATAGGTAGCTTCCGATATCTTGTTGCTGCCACCTACTATATAGATATTACTTATTGTAGATATCTATTGCTGTTTATTGACGGTGATATCAAAGAAACGTCTCTCTTTCTACTAAAAAAACTGACGCGAGTACTTCCCTCGTTCTCCCCTTTTGTAAGAAAAATACATCTAACACAGGGCATGAAAAATATAGGTAAACTGAACGACGTATACCTATTTGTATTTTAATCGTCATATCGTCATCTTCACCGAACGTTCGCCAACCTCTCGAAACTCTCGTATTCGCAACCGATTTTATTTCGCACGTCGTAAATTACGTCAATTATATTTTCAGTCCTGAATATTATATCACTATATTAAAGTCCCGGGCCAAAGCTCTGGATGACAGTGTACGTGAAAATTATTATAGAGATCTGGAGAGCAGTTAAATGACGAAATTACACTGTCGCTGGAACTCGCCAACATCTGTTCCCAATTTCCCATTCTCTCGCCCGACACCGCGTTCTTCGACCTCCGAAATCTCCGTATAGCACCCGCGCCGACTGTCGAGTCTCGCGTGGAGAAGTTCGCATGGAGAATAATGTGTCCAGTCAGCCGAATCTCTCCCGGATTAGCTGTGTCCTCCTGTAGAGCGCTTTCACGGTAACGATAACGGTTACCGCGATCCCGTCGCGGTAACGTTTCTTCCGCACGTATACATACGTAGAATACTCCGCGATATCTCTGTCTCCCCTGATGCTCGAACGAAGCGTTACGTACAATCGTTTTCATCGCTCGTTTTCACCGACACTTTGACGCATTCGTTTGTCTTTCCGCTTTATCTCTTTGTGACGACCGTTAGTTGAGAAACGAAATTATTTACGAGAAACGAAATATTTACGTGAAAAGTGCCGCTTTATGATCGCACAAAATGAGGCGCGCGATACTTGGTAATTTTATTCTCGCACAAATAATTTTATATTCTACCGTACAGCATCACTGTCGCATTTTTTAAGCCTGTTTGTTAGGAACAGTACAATTAGGACTAATTAGTATAGTACAATTAAGACGAAACAAATACTGACGTCGCGCGTCGTTTCGACGTCTAATATCATTTAAATAGTTAACTTGTAAAATGTAGTGTAATGATAATGCAATGGATGATAAAAAAAAGGTTCTTAGACATTGAAACTCGTCCTTGTTTCTTCTCATTGTATTGAGCACACGAGTATATCATATTATTCAATCGTGCGTCATAATTAAAGTCTTGGAATTATCAAGAGACACGGTAGTGTCTCGCGCCAAGTACACGCGGAGCGAGACCGACCGTGACTCTTTTACGCGACGCGACGGGTTGCGAGTACCCGAGATGTTGAGATCTCGATAACGAGTGAACGGATCAAGTTCTAAGTAGGCTTGATCGATAGCTTGGGGTCCAATTAGGGGGGGGTTTCTCTCATAATATTCCGCTACGTGCCTTACGAGCGGAGATATTGCGACGCAAAGTCCAAATGTGAAAATTTATTTTTAAGATACTCCTCCTCCTCCTCCTAACGCCGCGATCTATCAGAGAAACGTCACTTTCACTTTTTCGACGCTGGCGGCGCAGGTATCGCCAGTTTCGATATCGCGCGCGTATTTCGAAATTAGGTCGATAGACTTATCGGTCAGGAGGAAGATTTCTATATTTAGGTAAAAATTAGGTATATATATAATAAATATTGAGTCAACGGAAAAGAAGGTTCTCTATGCTTGGCAGAAAATGCCGCTAGGGAATTTTTAAGTCGATTCTTATGAATCAAGCTTGAATTTGATGTCTATGTATCCCAGGTTGCCGATGACGAGGTCCAGATAGTGCGCTTTATAGTTTTCGGTGTCCAGGTGTAATAATACGTTGAATTCGATGTTTACGTGTCCCAGGTTGCCGATGACGAGGTCCACATAGTGCGCTCCGTAGTTTTCGGTGTCTACGTGTATTAATACCTTGAATTCGATGTCCACGTGTCCCAGGTTGCCGATGACGAGGTCCACATAGTGCGCTCCGTAGTTTTTGGTGTCTACGTGTATTAATATCTTAAATTCGATGTCCACGTGTCCCAGGTTGCCGATGACGGGATCCAGATAATGCGCTTCATAGATTTCGGTGTCCAGGTGTAATAATACGTTGAATTCGATGTCTACGTGTCCCAGGTTGCCGATGACGAGGTCCACATAGTGCGCTCCGTAGTTTTTGGTGTCTACGTGTATTAATATCTTGAATTCGATGTCCACGTGTCCCAGGTTGCCGATGACGGGATCCAGATAATGCGCTTCATAGTTTTCGGTGTCCAGGTATAATCGTACGTTGAATGCGATGTCTAGGTGTCCCAGGTTGCAGATGACAAGGTCCACATAGTGCGCTCCGTAGTTTTCGGTGTCTACGTGTATTAATACCTTGAATTCGATGTTCACGTGTCCCAGGTTGCCGATGACGGGATCCAGATAGTGCGCTTCATAGTTTTCGGTGTCCAGGTGTAATCGTACGTTGAATGCGATGTCTAGATGTCCCAGGTTGCCGATGACAAGGTCCACATAGTGCGCTCCGTAGTTTTCGGTGTCTACGTGTATTAATACTTTGAATTCGATGTCCACGTGTCCCAGGTTGCCGATGACGAGGTCCACATAGTGCGCTTCGTAGTTTTCGGTGTCCAGGTGTAATAATACGTTGAATGCGATGTCTACGTGTCCCAGGTTGCCGATGACGAGGTCCACATAGTGCGCTCCGTAGTTTTCGGTGTCTACGTGTATTAATACCTTGAATTCGATGTTCACGTGTCCCAGGTTGCCGATGACGGGATCCAGATAGTGCGCTTCATAGTTTTCGGTGTCCAGGTGTAAACGTACGTTGAATTCGATGTCTAGGTGTCCCAGGTTGCCGATGACGAGGTCCACATAGTGCGCTCCGTAGTTTTCGGTGTCTACGTGTATTAATACCTTGAATTTGATGTCCACGTGTCCCAGGTTGCCGATGACGAGGTCCACATAGTGCGCTCCGTAGTTTTTGGTGTCTACGTGTATTAATATCTTAAATTCGATGTCCACGTGTCCCAGGTTGCCGATGACGGGATCCAGATAATGCGCTTCATAGATTTCGGTGTCCAGGTGTAATAATACGTTGAATTCGATGTCTACGTGTCCCAGGTTGCCGATGACGAGGTCCACATAGTGCGCTCCGTAGTTTTTGGTGTCTACGTGTATTAATATCTTGAATTCGATGTCCACGTGTCCCAGGTTGCCGATGACGGGATCCAGATAATGCGCTTCATAGTTTTCGGTGTCCAGGTATAATCGTACGTTGAATGCGATGTCTAGGTGTCCCAGGTTGCAGATGACAAGGTCCACATAGTGCGCTCCGTAGTTTTCGGTGTCTACGTGTATTAATACCTTGAATTCGATGTTCACGTGTCCCAGGTTGCCGATGACGGGATCCAGATAGTGCGCTTCATAGTTTTCGGTGTCCAGGTGTAATCGTACGTTGAATGCGATGTCTAGATGTCCCAGGTTGCCGATGACAAGGTCCACATAGTGCGCTCCGTAGTTTTCGGTGTCTACGTGTATTAATACTTTGAATTCGATGTCCACGTGTCCCAGGTTGCCGATGACGAGGTCCACATAGTGCGCTTCGTAGTTTTCGGTGTCCAGGTGTAATAATACGTTGAATGCGATGTCTACGTGTCCCAGGTTGCCGATGACGAGGTCCACATAGTGCGCTCCGTAGTTTTCGGTGTCTACGTGTATTAATACCTTGAATTCGATGTTCACGTGTCCCAGGTTGCCGATTGACGGGATCCAGATAGTGCGCTTCATAGTTTTCGGTGTCCAGGTGTAATCGTACGTTGAATTCGATGTCTAGGTGTCCCAGGTTGCCGATGACGAGGTCCACATAGTGCGCTCCGTAGTTTTCGGTTGTCTACGTGTATTAATACTTTGAATTCGATGTTCCACGTGTCCCAGGTTGCCGATGACGAGGTCCACATAGTGCGCTTCGTAGTTTTCGGTTTGTCCAGGTTGTAATAATACGTTGATTGCGATGTCTACGTGTCCAGGTTGCCGATGACGAGGGTCCACACAGTGCGCTCCGTAGTTTTCGGTGGTCTACGTGTATTAATACCTTGAATTCGATGTTCACGTATCCCAGGTTGCCGATGGACAAGATCCAGATAATGCGCTTCTAGTTTTTCAGTGTCCAGGTGTAATCGTACGTGAATTCGATGTCTAGGTGTCCCAGGTTGCGATGACAAGGTCCACATAGTGCGCTCCGTAGTTTTCGGTGTCACACGTATCCCAGGTTGCCGATGACGAGGTCCAGATATCGCGCTCCGTAGTTTTCGGTGTCTAGGTGTAATAATACCTCGAATTTGATGTTCACGTGTCCCAGGGTTGCCGATGACGAGATCCAGATAGTGCGCTTCATAGTTTTCGGTGTCCAGGTGTAATTGTACGTTGAATTTGATGTCTAGGTGTCCCAGGTTGCCGATGACAAGGTCCACATAGTGCGCTCCGTAGTTTTCGGTGTCTACGTGTATTAATATTTTGAATTCGATGTCCACGTATCCCAGGTTGCCGATGACGGGATCCAGATAGTGCGCTTCATAGTTTCCGGTGTCCAGGTGTAATCGTACGTTGAATTTGATGTCTAAGTGTCCCAGGTTGCCGATGACAAGGTCCACATATTGCGCTCCGTAGTTTTCGGTGTCTACGTGTATTAATACCTTGAAATTGATGTTTAGGTGTCCCAGGTTGCTGATGACGAGGTCCACATAGTGCGCTTCATAGTTTTTGGTGTCTAGTCGTTTCTTCTCTCTCTAATCCAGTAAGTCAAAAAAGAAGAAACGAGCGAAAACGAGCGACTGCTCACGATTGCTAGGCTAGCAAAGTATCGGCTGAACGCACCCAATGTAGGACACGTAGATATCGAATTCGAGGTATTAATACATGTAGACACCGAAAACTACGAAGCGCACTATGTGGACCTCGTCATCGGCAACTTGGAACACGTGGCCATCAAATTCAAGGTATTAATACACCTGGACACCAAAAACTATAGAGCGCGTTATGTGGACTTCGTCATCGGCAACCTGGGACACCTAAACATTGAATTCAAGCTTGATTATAAAAATCGACTTAAAATTTCCCTAGCGGCAGAATTAAAATTATGTCATGACATAATAAAAATCGCTGAATTAAAATTATGTCTAGACATAATAAAAATTGGACAAAAATTATGTTTAGACATAATAAAAATTGGATGAATTAAAATTATGTCTGACGTAAAAATAATTATCAAAAATATCGATACCTGGAAGATATCGGTACATATACAGTTGCGAACAACATTCAGTAAGACACGCAAATAAAAATAAATAAAGAATTTTACAGTTAACGACTTATTAACATTAATCATGCTTTATTGCGATTATGTTTTATGTTGAAATTGAAAAATATATACAAGGTGTACAACTAAAAGGGTTACAGATTATTATTTTTAAAAAACTGAGCAAAATATTAAATTGTTGTTTTCTTTAGAAATAATAGTCCGTAACACTTTTAGCTTCATACCTTGTATTATATACGGTTTATGAGATTATAAGATATATTGTTTATAAGATTAAGATGCGTAACACTACAAAAAGGCGTGATATCCGTACAAAATTACCTTTTTTAAAAAAAAGTAAAATGAGCGCCAAGTACACGCATAATAGTGTATATGTATTATGTTGTTACCTTGTTATGTTTTTACCTCGAAAAAAACAAAGTGGTAGTATTATACCTCCAAATAGCTTTATCCTGTACATACTGTTTATACAATGCGTAATATACTACAAAAAGGCGTGATATCCGCACAAAATTACCTTTTTTAAAAAAAGGTAAAAAAAGGCGCCAAGTACACGTATAGTAGTGTATATGTTGTTACCAAAAAAAAGTGGTAGTATTATACCTCGAAAAAACCTAAGTAACAAGTGGTAGATCTTTATATCTCGAAAAATCTCGAAAAAATCTAAGCAGTAGTATCTTTATTTCCGAAAAATTATAACCCAAGTGATACACGTCACAAAATTATGTTACCTTATCAAAAAGAAGAGTCGCGCTTCAAGTGATCTATTACAATTACAAAAAAGAAATGATATCTCTTTAAGTTAGAGCGCCAATTACAGAGAGAACATGCCTCAAAAAATAATTGTTGCACTACATTGAAAAATCTTTACATTGTGTCAATTAGAAAAGAATGTATAATAACAATTTTATAAGATTAAAAAATTTTATTTAAATTTAACAAGGGAATACAAGATATTTAAATACAAAGTTATTTACATGTGTATTTTTTAATGGCCACAAAGAATTACAGAAGTAACAGTACAAAATGAAAATATTTTATTAAAATACATAAATTTTTCTTGTAAAAAAACTTGGCGCTGCTATACCTCAAAATTTTAAATAAATAAATAAACTTATTCTATACTTAATTATAAGCCGCATTATCCGCCGTCCGCGTAGTCACGCACACCCATATCACTCACTCCCACATCCACGCTGATAATCATTTAATATTACTCCCATTGTATTCTTTTCTGAATTATTTTTATTTATTGTTGTCCTTATTTATTTAAAAGGTCTAGCAGCGCCAAGTTTTTTTACAAGAAAAATTTATGTATTTTAATAAAATATTTTCATTTTGTACTGTTACTTCTGTAATTCTTTGTGGCCATTAAAAAATACACATGTAAATAACTTTGTATTTAAATATCTTGTATTCCCTTGTTAAATTTAAATAAAATTTTTTAATCTTATAAAATTGTTATTATACATTCTTTTCTAATTGACACAATGTAAAGATTTTTCAATGTAGTGCAACAATTATTTTTTGAGGCATGTTCTCTCTGTAATTGGCGCTCTAACTTAAAGAGATATCATTTCTTTTTTGTAATTGTAATAGATCACTTGAAGCGCGACTCTTCTTTTTGATAAGGTAACATAATTTTGTGACGTGTATCACTTGGGTTATAATTTTTCGGAAATAAAGATACTACTGCTTAGATTTTTTGAGATTTTTCGAGATATAAAGATCTACCACTTGTTACTTAGGTTTTTTCGAGGTATAATACTACCACTTTTTTTTGGTAACAACATATACACTACTATACGTGTACTTGGCGCCTTTTTTTACCTTTTTTTAAAAAATATAGGATACGCTATAAAATATTTTCTGACAAAAGAAAACGCAATTTTCGAATAATTATCATCATCCGCACGCTCAATCCTCTTAAACTTAAACTTGAGCATTAACTGGAACGTTAGATAAATAAATGTTTGTTTGCGTGCACGTCATCTCCGAGCGTGCGCGGTCTCTTTCTCAATACTGACCGCGCAGTTCATTTGTTTGATTCCTCGTCGTTCCCATCGTCCATCCTATATCCACGCGTATGTTATATATGACGAGTTCCAGCATCGACCACGCGGGTTCCTTTTGTGTGCACGAGAACGGAGTGGCCGGCGTGAAGAGGATTGGCTGACGCTGTCGGGAACAAACCGGGAGCGCACGGCGCGGGGGAGACTCGGCGCGGAGAATGGTTTGAGAAGAGTGCTGCAGTAGGGGCACGAAACAGGAAGAATACTGTGCCTTGGAACAAAAACACGCGAGTTTCCTGTGGCCAATGGACCGATACGTTTCGTAGATCCGAACACTCTATCTTTGCCCCTATAACTTTTTTTCTCCCGTCATTTAAGGGTTTGCTTTTATATTGATCTTATTGTCGCAAATTTTGATCGAGAAGCCTGAACACGAAAAGGGAGATTCATATTTCGGAAAGTTTGAATTACTGTCGTTTGTAGTACAAAAAAAAAGAGAGACAATAAAGCCTACTTTTATGAGAATAAAAAGTTTCGATTTCTTTTGTGTTTGCGCTAAAAGAGAAAAAATATAATGCATTTAATTGTACTGTGTTAGAAAAATATATTGATAGAAAAAATAATTCATTTAAAACTTCGCGTATTAAATAAACCGCATTCGATTAAAGTCGCCTGTCAGATTAGCGCTGCATCTATTTATATAAATATAGGTTTACGTGCACACATACTACGCGATTAATTAAAAATAAAATAAAATATAAACAAAAATATATCTGTAAAATAAGAGACTTCGAGAGCGATTTTTTAATATATACATTTTCATGAATTTTTTATTTGGAACAAATGACACAATATCCGTCCGTGGCTAACTAGCTATAATTAGACGACAGAATCGGCTGAGTAGGTGATTGTAGTGACCACTAACTGGAGCCTCGTAATCGCCGGAATCCATTTCCGTTCGTGCCGCGGTTTCATTGTGATAAAGTACACCTTCCCGCCCCGCTGCGAATCTCCGTTTCTTCCATCGACATATCACGTGGCCAAAAGAAATTATGCCATAAGAGATCCATTAAGCATTTGTTGCTTCAGCCGCGAAAACATAGCGCGAGTTTACCGTCCCGACTAAGAGCTTTTAACGGGCAAAAAATTTCCACACGTCTGCCTCCGCTAACCGGATTGTACGCGAGAATTTTATAAGGTACCTCAGTCAAAAAATTTATGATGAACTCTCGGAGGACCTACTGGCGCTCCTATATGATAAAAGTTTTCCCAGACATTTTCATTTCCAGAAAATACGAGAAACTCGAGAACAATTCTCAATATAGAGTAGACATTCATTAGAAAAATTGCGGATAATAATGAAAAATCCTATCTAAACTTTTTGAATTTCATAAAAATATCCCGATTTTAAATTATAAAAATCGTTTGATCGACGATATTGTCAGAACCATCGAGTGTCCTTTTCAGCTACAGGTGGTGCAATAAATATGCAGTATATTTTTCATTTTTCATAAAAACTACATTGTGCGTCACAAGTTTTTAACTTTCAATATTGCAATATTTCTTGATAATTATGTTTTATGTTAAAATTATATTAAAGTAATTGGCCATAATCGTGTAATTTTCGAAGTTAAATAATTCTGTAACTAAGTAATGCCTCAACATTGAAATAACTATTGCTTTTCTTAATTTCAACTTTAGTATCTGTTCGAAAAGATAGCTAGCGATTCTATTATACTTTTTTAAATTTTACGATAAAGATTTAATAACACTTCGGCACTGATAAAGCAAGCAAACTGTCCTCAGAAGCGCCGCAAGAAGTTCCGCTTTATTTTCTAATCACTCGTGAAATATCTCTGCCGGACGAGTAAGAATTACGAGCCGCACGAGATTTACGAGCGGTTGCGTTTGTTTGCGGACAGTCGTAACCGCGACCTTAGCTTTTCTTTAGCATCGGTCGGTCGCGAGACCGGATCGATATCGGCCTACGAGAAAGAGCCAGCATCCATTCGAACGCGGTCTGTTCGGTCTCTTACACTTTGCTCTGTACTCTTCCATTGCTTTGCCGTTCCCCATTCACCACGCTTTCAGTACCCCAATCTACCAAGCTCAAAGGTAGCAACGAAAGAATTAGTCATTCTATGGCTGCGGTTCATTTGACGCTACAAATGCTTCGAAGCATTCCTCTTCTCTTTTCTTTTAATGAAGAAAGAAGGAGAAGAAGAACGCTCCAAAACATTTCTAGCATCAAGTGGACCGCAGCCTATCTGTCGTACGGCAAGACAAATATCAGCCAAATGATCGTCATGTAATAAAGACTCGAGACGAGCTCTACAATTTCAGATTTTAGATGCTACATTAATTGACTCGATTTAATTGATAACTCGAACGTCAATAATTTCGCTCAAAGCACCGATTTTGCAACATTACACTTGATTTGAATAATTTAAATTAAGTAATGAAAAAATTATGATTAAAAAATATAAAAATAGTAAAATCAATATTGGAGATAAAGCAATCAATCTTAAATTAGATCATCTTAGATTGCCCAGATAGTTTGACGATCTAAGAAATATTTTTATTTAGTTTAATTATTTTATTTCTTTAACCTCAACCACATAATCTCTCTCTCTCTCTCTCTCTCTCTCTCTCTCTCTCTCTCTCTCTCTCTCTCTCTCTCTCTCTCTCTCTCTCTCTCTATCATCTTTCTCTTATTTAGATCACTTATAATGTAACATAGAAAATTAGGACAAATGATTGGAATGTTTCCATTATTCGATTTTTAGAACATCGAGATATTTTCCAAGACAGATTATCCACCTGCTGTTTCAATCGTGCAGGTACAAGCAGAATAATATCTATAAGATATATGTATCATCTTGCGGAAGAGAAGAAAGAAGAGAAAACGTTCTTCCCTTCATATCATATTCCCCCTTCTCATTTATAATTCACGGCGGATTTGAAGGGGACCAGTATCAATGCGCAGCTGTGTATATTGTCTTTGACGACGATCTCCAAATCTCTCGCCGGTAGATAGGACTATGTGCCGTGTAATAATATAAAAATTTAATTTAATAAAGTAGACAAGTTTTGGAAGTTCGTACTACATGGCCATGCGAATAATTCAATTTTCCGGATCGATATTAACCACGTGCTTAATTATTTATCTGACCCTGCTACAACATAGATAAGGGTGTGGTTTTGTTGGCGAATGACCACACCCGAATCCATTCTTTGTAAATCATCCCTCTTTTATGCATGTGAACATGCAAGCGGCGCACAAAACAAATATATACATATACATATATGTATATATACACATATATAAGATAAGGTGTGAAAAATAAATCTTGTATGCCATATAAGATTGTTAATAAACGTCAATCTTCAATTATTTGTTCCTAACTATTACATTTTTATCCCTCGTAAACACTCACAAACTTCAAGAGACTGTGTAAATTTTAATTGAGTTCACCCATCTTTTATTTGCATATCTACCTCGCTTAATAGTTTGCCATTCTAGCTGAGAATTTTGCGCGTAAACGCAAACTTGCTCTCGGTCGAATGGACCGCTTTTATCAATTTCCGAGTGCACGATCAGATTAGAGATGCAGGCACATCTCGCTCGTTTATAGCGGCGAAAAAAGCAGAAGCAAGAGTCATTATTGTGTGCATCGGCAAAGAAATAGAGGTAAACAGCAAGAAACAGGAAAGAAGAAACACGAACACGCTTTCGTTCCAAACTAATTAATTTTTATTTCTAAAAGAGATAAGTCAAAATTAGGAAGCAACACGCGATATGATGAAAAGACGCAATGTGATAAAATGTCTCTTACACATCTTATCGACTTTGAACAGTTTATCGATGCAATTTGTCGATGCGTCTATCGATATTCCTACCGAGAAAGTCGCATTGAGGATTTGGTAGATACAGAGAAAACTGCGATATATCGTCGACTTATACTTGCCCCCAGCGTCGATATTTTCTATTCATGTAACTCCGCGTGCTACAGAACGTGTTATACGAACGTATATGCTCGGTGTTTCCCGCATATTCCCAACAGATTATCCGCACATAAAGGAAAATAAGCTAGATCCATCCGTGTCCTAAATTTCACTAAACCAGATAATATACCGGATAAAGCGATTAGACAAAAATTGACTTCCATATTTGTATCCAACGTATCAAAATTTAAATAAAATTATCTAAAAAATCTTTAAAGGTTTACACTTCTGTAAGTAAACTTTGTTTTAATAAAACTTTAATCCAAAAATATTACATTCAAGATATATGAGAAAAGAATAATAAAAAAGTTATATTGGAAAAAAAGCGACATATAATTTTTGCTAGCGACAGATTTTTAATTAATCAAAAAATGTATAGTCTAACTGCAATTAGAGATAATTGTATATGACACTCTATATGTGTATAACTCATAACACGAAATCGTCTTTAAGAGATCAATCATTATATGAATTGTTGTCATGCTGCTATATCTCGATAATCTAATCCTTGATGCAATCCTAGTGGAAAATAATTAAAGATAAGTAATCTAGCGCATTAGGTAGGTAAGCTATCGATTTGTCGATTTTGCAGTTCCAAGCACTTATAAGTATACAACATGTGGCAAAACTGTTTCGCGCGTACTCCGTACTTAAAAGATTCTACATTTTACTGGCCAAAAAGGTATAAGAATATCCTTTTTATTAAACTTAAAAAAAAAAAATTTTTTAACAGATGAGTTGTAGTAATAAGAATTGTAAGTTATGTTAATTTAAAAAAATATATGTTTCAAATAGTCAGATAGTTACATCATGTCACAGTTTACATGCTTGTCTTATTTTTAAAAGCTCTGGAAATATTCAAATTTTTATTAAAAAATTGCTTGTGAGCAGCATAAATTGAATATCATCTCGAATATCCGAACTATGTAAAATTAATCTCTTCGCAATCTATAAGACATATTTTTTTAGTCACGCAACTTTAAGACGTGAAATATTTACTATCCCAATATTAAAACGTGAGAGCAGGTCATGTTACCAAAATATAGATACAAGATTCATATATAGAACGTAAGATTTTTATAACACTTTGATATTTTAAACTTTGATAAAAAAAATAATCCCTTTTATTTCCCAAGTTACGAGTGAAAATAAATATACCATTGAACTATATGTATATATAATGCATGGCTCACAATAGAATTTAAGTTTTCTCCCAAAAAGTTACGGCTATTTCTTTCGAGAGTATTTTTTATTCAGTGAATTGGCAACTTTGTAAGTGAAGATTATTCAATTTTTGTCAGACCCACGTACCCGTGAACAAACAAGGTTCTTTATAACTAAGTTACGTTGATATCGGGGTTATGTATAACTAATTCTAAATTAGCGACACGATATCCCTGCCTAGGATTAATTCTACCTACCTATCTATTGCGGAGAGTGACGAGGAAAATTCAGTTAATCAGATTTACCACTAACTCGTGTTAGTACGATTCGTGTAACTTCAAATGCGATTTTGTGCAACATTATTATGTGCAATATTATTACTGAATATCGTGCACAGTGTATCGCCTCTTCAGGAATCGTACATTGTTTCAGAACATCTCAAGAATTACGAAAAAAAATGATAGATCCAACTCTTTGATACACTTTGTCTCCCGGGAAGATAAACTAAGCATTCGCTACCTTATATAGAGAGAAATAAATTGAATATAGATCTCTGCAATTATTCGTGACTAGTGAATGGAATGTATTATAATAAAGTGACAATTAAAACGAGCATACAAACTAGGAAAGAAAAAGAAAGCATCGAGTATTTATAACTATACCGTTATATGTACTGTCGTAATTATCATTATAATCGGTAAAAATATCACTATTAAAATTAGACGTAATTAATAAATCCATTGTGTACCAAGTGACAGATAAGCCTAACACAACTCTGAATTATGACAGATAAGACTATACTTTGACAGATAAGCCTGATGACACAAGTATGTATTATGACAGATACTTTCGTTACATAGAAAGCATCGAAAAGGACTAGCAGACATAATGATGTATCCTTCATTTAAGATTGTTTGATCAATTGTTTGATCAAAACTTAAGTCTTTTTCCGATGATACAACCAAGGATTAAGTGCTCGACGGATAAGTGCAAAAAAATAATATATCGATTTACAGACATTTTGACCTCTTCTCAAAGAAATTAAAGACATCGCGAGTGTCCAAATATAAATTCAGAAAAAAATAAATCAGAAAGTTCTAAATTATATTGTTGTGAATTATTATAGATATTGTTTCATATATTCAATATGCCGCAATAAAAAATCAATCATCATCAATAAGACAGAATTTCATGTCATTTAAAAATTGTTATTATTAAAACAGTATTTTATTCTAATTACCGCGTATAAAAGATTAATATCACCATGACGAATTTCAATAATAATCATTCTAATAATATACGTTCTTTTCAATTTTTACAAATAATTCGTTTCTCGGATATATTTCACGCTAATTGATTAATTAAGTTGATAAAAATAACGCGTTTGAATACAAGTCAGAAAAAGCTAAAAAAGTCTTTGCACACACACAAGTGATAGGTTATTATTCTCCGCAACAAAGATCATCATCGACGAGGAATTATTATAGGAAAAAAAAGAGATTATAGTGTTCAGTAATCTGAGCGGATCACTAAGCCGATAAATCTTCATCGCATTTCGACACGCCGCGATGTAATAAATAAATTGGATAAAGGAGAGATATATGTGTATACCAGTTATTCAAACCTAGTATAAACCCATAAATTTTTCTCGCATATCCGTCACGATATGATGTCCACGCGGGCGATTGTTTCATGTTCCCCTTTCTCTTCGACATCCGCGCCGTGAGCGATCAGTGCTATAACTACTCGCGATCTGCGCAATATCTTCTGGATGCGTTATCTAATTTGTGATAAGCCGCTTTTCAATTTCTGAACGGTTCAAAAGCAATCCGAGCGAAATCGTAATAATTCGCATCCGTTGTATCTTCGTACAATTTCAACGCTTGTTTTCGCGGTTACATTTTTTTGAAGAGCCCGACGAGTCAATTTAACTTATTGAATGACATCCGCTTCATTGATGGACGCATGAACTGCAAAATCAGCATAAAAATCCATTCTTGTCGCGCACCTTTCAATCGTATTATCGTATTATACGTTATTATGAAAAAAGGGCAAATACACACACACACACACTCAGGATGATGGCGCTCGATAATCAACTCATATTTGATGGTCAACTACATTTCATGTTAAATGATCTACAGCAAAAGAGAGAGAGGAAAACAAAGAGAAAAAAAGAAAAAGAGATAGAGAAAGAGAGAGAGAGAGAGAGAGAGAGAGAGAGAGAGAGAGAGAGAGAGAGAGAGAGAGAGAGACAAAAAGTGAGAAAAGCGGTTGAAAAGGTCGAGTGGCAACCTACACCTGGAGTCGCCAATATCGTTGTGAAAAGTTGAATGCTCTTAAGAATACTTTGCGAAGACACCTGCACCTCAAGCATCGTCGAGTTTACGAGTTTACGGAGGGCGGCGACATCCCTGGCTGCGGATTAACAAGATGTTTCAGTGATGATGCATGAAAGAAAGAAAGGGAAGAGAAAGAAAAAAAGAGAGAAAGAGAGAGAGAGACGCGTAAAACCGACGGAGGGCAAATCTCTCAATGGAAGCCGATAAAGATAGCTCGATCTTCGATTCAACGAATTGATCTACCAATTGCGAACTAAATGGATTTGATGCAGCGTCTGCAGCGGCCCTTCGTTTCCTAGACGAAAAATAATCGATGTCGCGACGGTCGATTATTACAAATTTAGTCGATTAAATAGGAAATTACGAAATCGATAGCGAGCGCAAATATAGAGGCTTCAGAGACGATTGGAAGCCGGACCGAATAATCCTCCGGCGACAATCGGTCGATCTAAACGAGCCGCGCAAAAGTAAGCGCACGAGGAAGGGCTTCCTATATTCTTTTAGCGTTAGAACCGCCGAGCCCGACAGTGCCGGACGCGAGCGTAAAATCTTGAACGGGACGACATGACCTATCCTCATCGCAACGTAACTGGCGCACGCGATATTAATAAACTTATAAATCGAGACACCCCGCCGTCCGTGGCATGCAGAAATAAGCAGTAGCTACTAGCCTCCCCTCGACGAGAGGCTATTGCTTAACCTTCGAACTTTAATATTATAGCGGAGCAATGCTCGCGTCAGGTAGTAGCGTTAACGGGTCTCTAATCAAACAAGCTCGCGGTTAGACGCTCAGAAGCTGGAGCGAGGCAAAGCCTTGAACAGTGTTTGCCCCAGCGGGCGAGGCCTGTTGACATTCGTCCACTCCCTGCTCACTGATAGATAGGCAAAGGACATTCCCAACCAACCAGTCTGTCGAACGGAACGTCTGCTCGACAGCAACGAACCAATTAATAAGAGAAACTTGCATTTATTGACAAAATTGGGATATCGAGAGGATATTGAGAGGTGAACATGCGTGATCATAACAACGGATGGCATAACAAGAAAGCTAATAATAATTACTGATGCGCTTCACCATTGCGTTCGCGCGTATAGAGTCTAATCTTCTTACACCGTGGAACACCAGATAATATGAAGAGCTTAGAGCGCATGACAAAGATACGTCGCAGACGTAAAACAATGAATGAAAAGCAAAGAGATTCCTCTGCTGAGATCTATCTATTTCTCAGTGTATGTCGTATCGTTAATCCTGTGCTTCGCACAGGAATGACAAAAATATTAATATCGGAAATAACGGACAAACACTACCGTCAGGAATAAAAACATACGTTTTCTTCAAAGCGGAACATCGGATGGCTCGAAGAAATCTCAATATTAATATCGGCGAAACGAGGGAGCGACATTTAGAAGATTATTAACTCTTTCCGCTTCGTTCAGTAACAAAGTACAACCTTTTGCAGCCTCTAATTAGATTATTCGACAAAGTTATAAGAGAAATGTAAAATAGAGGATATGCCAAGCATAATTAACATCAAAATAATACAATACAATTATTAAAAGACGATTTGTAAAAATAATATTTAGAAAATAGAAAAAAGAATATAAGATACTGACACCAAAAATAAGTTAAATCGGGATATTATGCTAAAAATAAACATAAAAATTGAAAACAAAATTATAAAAATTTAAAGATGTATATATATATAAATTTTTTTTAATTAGATTGAATCGTGAGAGGCAATTAAGTATGAAACAGAGTCTACCATGTTGCTCTTTCAAACTTCGGGGCTTAAGCTTGAGACGAGAATTTATGGCGAAATCAGTTCCTATGTACAAAATGTATATATATATATAATTCAAATGTTATATCTTATATTTTCATTTGTGCAACTTTACTAACAATGTTTCCCGGTAACGCTTCGAGAGACAAACTCGTTGACCTCGGCGATCCGCCTTGACGTTAAACGCGAACAAGAGTTCCATTTGTGCCGTAGAAACTTCCTAATTGTCGAGGTATATAATCCGCGTCGTCGGCGTATTTAACGCAAGTTTATCGACCGGGTCCAACTTCCCCGAGATACATCTGCCTTTTATCAGCCTTTGTTTAGCCGGCTTAGCACGCGGTCTCCGGGCGAAGTTACCATCGAAAATGACGCTGATGTTGAAGCTTCGTTGCAGTCCATGAACTTCGCGTTTTATGTAACTATGAACGATAAAATTTATTAACTCATAGAGTTTTTTCATAAGAATAAGGCCGAATTAAAGACTGTAGAAATTATAAACGTTGAAAGACTCTAAATTGCAAATCTAACTGTGTAAATTCATAATATAATAATAATAATATATTATTACTTTAATTTTTTAGATATCGACCTTATAAAAAATATTGCACAAAAAATATGTGTGTGTGAATTATACATATATTTCATTTTATATTATATTTATAATTATATTAGCTTAATAATTATAAAAATTATGTAAGTTGTTAACTGTAAATAAAAATCACGTAGTGTTAGAGCCATTAAAATTGATTTAAATCATAGTTTATCACAATTTTATGTGTATATGTAAAACTATCTCAATCCACTGATTTTTATTCCTCTTTATTTCATCGGTCATTGATAGACAAGCTCGATAATTCCAATTACCGTCTTACTGAGCTAACGCCTATCATCGCGATTTCAGATCAGGAAACTTCTTCGTTTCCCGTCGCGCTCGCCATAATAATTGCCAACCGGATAACAGAAACGATTCTCGGCAATCTTTTTTTCTTTCATTCCAGCAATTATCCTTCTGCAGGAGGATTTACGGCCATCGCGTCGCCGTCGCGTCGCATCGTTTATAAGAAAAAATTCGCATCGAGTGTATCGCATATTTAGCATCTGTTTCTTAGAGCATTTTATGTACAAAAATTCATTAACAAAAATTGAAATATTTTTGTCCCGATTTTATGAAAAACGCCATTTTTTCCGCAATTTTTCCACAGGTTTAAAACATGAATATCTTAGTTTTTTTATGAAGAATTAAATTATTCTGTAATAAGAAAGAAGAAGTATATATGGCTGAAAAAGTATAAGTATATTACATTTGCAGTTCTAAAAAATTGATATCCGTTAATATTTCTTTTCTAAATATTATTACTAAATATTAATAATGCTATATTTTATCCTATATTTCCTGTATTTTTCTTATTTTTTGCGTTTTGACCCAAAATCAACTTCAGCATGACCATCGTACCGCATCGTCGAGCTTCCATTGCCGTATAATTCATAAATTAAAACAATTATCAAACAGTAACACCTGCGGTTAATGGGTGCCATCTTTATTTGCGATATAGTTAACGATCGTAAAAAGTAGCTGGAGTAATAGACTAAAATATCAGTACCTATAACCAGTGATTCAAACATCAAATAAGGCCAATGTACAAAATATATTTTTTAATAAAACGTTAGCAAAAAAAGAGAAAAAAACAAGGAGAAAAAGTACTATTTATTATCCTATAGGATAATATCTATTATATTCTCCTCGCTTATATTAATCTATTATATTAATTATATCCAAATTTTATATTATTATATTATTCTAATTTATATTTATCGAGATGTATTGGTTGTATGTACACTGATTATACGTCTTTATGATGTGTTTGTCACACTTATATTTTACACAATTATCGTATATTTCTTATACTCAAATAACATGCCTCAATATTTAACAAATGTTTTTATGCAATTTCTTAAGAAATTTTTAACCAAAGATTCAAATAATATGGTGTATATAGAATAGACTAATACTTTATTTAGTATTATTCTATTCTATATTCCATTTTATAAGAAGAGTAAATATATTAAAAGCTCTAACCCAGTGTTACCATTTATCTATCAATTAAATTAATTTACTATTCTAATAATTTTAGTGCGCATAGCTATAAACTATATGTTTCTAACTGTTAATTGTTACATATACGCACACACAGTAACGTTCTCTTCCGTTTATCTAATCAAGCGGAAGCAGCTATCAACTCTACATCGTTATTCGCTGAGTTATTCGTAAAATTAACCATCAATTCGTTTTATAATTTTTCGTATAAAATTCTTTTTTAGGGAGAACGCGATGTGTACCGAAAAGAAAGGAAACGTGCATGCCTCAAATATCCATCAAAGGGACTTTAAGGGATTTGCGGATCGCACGTCCCTTCCCCGGATCTCTCTCTCTCGTGCGAATATAGTATAAATATATTAAAGGGAGAGAAAAAAACAGTTCACACCAACAAAAGTATGTAGAGAAGAAAAAAAAGCGAGACACACGCGTTCGACACAAACGTGCCCGTGCGTGACAATGCGAATCATGCCGGGCCGGTCGGCGTGTCCACGCTGACGCACGCGAGTATGCAGATATCGAGAAACGATATCCAAAACCACCCCCCGGAGACACGGCTATACGTTGATGACGTCACGGGAGACGCGCACGCGCGAATCTCGGTACGTGTTGATCGTTACCCACCTTCTGCAGCCAGGCTGCTGAAGGTGCGTTCACACGCAAGATGCCATCGAGGATCGCTCGGAGAAACTACGATATTTGCAGGGATAATGCAGTGGCGTAAATATAGAGGAATAAAGGAAGGACGATGCAGCATCCAGCGCGCGAGCTTTGAGAGAGAGAGAGATACAACCGTGTGTGACTTGTACCAGGCTAGTTAATTTACTAGGATTACAGTTTCTCGCTAATTACGAATTCGTATATGCTCGCGATTTTGTATGTAAGAGGTTGAACGCAAAGGTCGGGTGTAAAGCCGATACCAGCAAAGGTATATACACACTACCGGTTAATTTATTAAAGCAACGGTCTTTTAGCTGTTGCAAATTGCTTTCAACAGCAGGTCTAAATTAAAGTGGGAAAGAGGGAGAAAGAAAAAAAAATGAATATTTAAACTCATGACCACAATCTTGCAAGTGTTTCAAGTTACTTGATGGTACGACGTAAAACGTTCTGCAAGGCATTTACGACCATTTCTTAGAAAAAACGGAAGAAATGTAGCAGAAGAGCGTAACCAAGTAATAAAATTCCTTTTTTAAAATTTACACCAAGTGAAGGATAACGTCAGGGCAGAGTGATTAAAATAAAAAAAAGGTTACGCCGTGCCTTATAGATTCGTTTACATATTTACGACGTTAGAATTAATAATAATATGACAGGATATGATACGATAGGGATAAAAAATCCAATCGCAGATGAGGCTAAGATGAGTAATCCTTTTATTGTTCTAGTTTTTAAGTAAGCCAACTGATTATCCACTCGTTATTACTTTCGATTGTGCTTAAAAATACGTTACATGCTTTCTTATGTTTTCTGACACTTTATTATAGTTTGTACTGAAAAATATAGGTCAACATTTCTTAAAGCCGGACTCCGAAAGATCCAAAGTTCAATCTTTTTAGAGAAAAGATTTATATTATCTATATATACAAAACAAAGTCGGGTTAGTTACACCATTTATAACTCAAGAACGGCTGGACAGATTTTAATGATCTATGGTTTGTTGGATTCGTCTCCGCCCCAAATAGCATAATAACTATAAAAAAAAAAAATCTAGAAAGATCCAAATACACCAAATACCGGGGCCGGGGCGAAGCCCGGCGGGGCATGCTAGTAATTACTATAAAGTAATACATACAATTCTATATCTGTTCTGTATAATTAATTTTTATGTAAATAACCACGTAATCAGAATTTAAAGCTATTTATCTTTCCCAATTACATTGTTATTTTAATAAATTAAATTAACAATAATTAGTATAAGTAAAAATTTAAAATTGTGTTAAAAAATTTAAAAAATTTATCCTACCTCATTATTTTTAAAGAAGGCGGGAGCTTATAAATGTTACCCAGAGCTTCATTATTTAAGCTAAGCTGGCATTTGGCAGCTCAAGGATATTGATTACAAGTTTATTTATTATCAGTATTATCAATTAATAATAGCACCCCTTAATAGCAATACCCATTATTACATGAGATGTAGAATAGTACCTTACTATTTAAATGATAAACATATACCCGACACATGCATATCCGCTCTGGATGTTAAAAATACTAATTGTCCGATATCGTGTATCGGGAAAACGACGCGTTTCGCCGAACTGACACTTAAGGCAGACGCTTAAGGACATCGCGGATCGGATCGGATCAGATCGCTTCGTCGTTTGGAAATTTCCGCGGAAAATTTTGCCGGTCCCCGCAAGTTACAGCACGCTGACGCTCAGCTGAATTCCGATTTTGCACGAGGTAGACAAGGGTGCCGTTGATACAGTTAAATTTGCATCCCGTATACATTATGTAAATCATCGGCCGCTCGAAAGCGGATATCTTGGGACCGTGTTTCGGCTTCCTCGGCTTAAACCTCAAGCCTCACGATTCTCTCGATCAGCCGTAACGGATGTGAGCACCCTAAACGCGGATCATCATATCACCGGCTAAAATAGGCCCGTAAACGAGATCTAAGATCGCTTTTCTGCTCCACTAATATCTAATATCGGGCGTAACGGACTATTGCAACAGTAATGATTAATTGGGATGTCAATATTCGCGAATCGTTATGTTTGCTGTCGAGCCTTCCGCCCGGATGCAAATAACGACGCGCGCAATACGAGTTATATTAAAATCTATTCGCACGTATTCACATGCAAATATACGTTTATTTAATTTATATTCAGGATATATGTGTAAATCGATATTATGGATACGGTGCTGCGCGAAAAAGTCGATGTTTCGCAATCCCGTCGCCGTTGACGAATGCGTACGCGACCGACGCGCGGTCACAGTCCTATTTGCTCGAGCTATCGCGTACCGGGCGAAACATCTGTAACGTAAAAGGGCTAAACTTATTTTCCAGAAGCAATGAAACTGTGACGTTTACCCGAATCGCCGTTTGTCCCGCTAAACGACGACGGTTAGTTTAGTTCAGTTGGGTCACCGAGCAGGAGACAAAAGGAAAAGTATAAATGGAAAAGACGTTCGGTCGCGGGGCGCGGGAAGAGAATTGTCCTCTCTCGATGGTAATGGCTTGCAATTTGTCAAGGATTATCGTACTACCGACCGCCCTGAATCCTACTGTAGCCTTCCATCTATTTTGTATGGATCGATAATCCTGGTATAGATCATATCGAAATCGGTAATTCTATTTCTTGAACTCTCGTAATAATGATATATATCTGTAACGAACTTTTTTTTTCTTTCTCAAGAACGAATATAACTTCACCATCTATCTTACTTCGAGAAAGAAACGGTAAATAATCCAGTAATCCAATCAGAAAACAAGAGGAAATTGATACTTTAAAATTTGTGTGTCTGGCTTAAAAATAACATACGCACGCTATTTTTAGGAGAATAATTTTTCGAAAAAGCGAATTATATAAAACGGATATCTCTTACTTGCATACGACGATTTGTTTTAAAAAATTTAATAATTCTACTTTAATAACTAACTTTAACTAAAAACCAAATTAAAATTAAATTCAGGCAAAATACATGCAAATGTGTACCGAACACAAATACACAAACGTAAAACCCCAATCTTTGTATTGAAATGGAAAAACCTAATAAAATTTTATACATGAAGCTATACATCAATCTATAATAATAAATTTCATATTCTGATTTTAATTTAATAGCTTTATTATTAAGCAATTTCAAATGCCATGCAATATCAAGATGAGAAATTCAATTACAATTTAAAAATAACAGATTTTTTTAGATATATAACTCTTAAATAATTATTAATATATTTTATTATATAATTATTAATTTATTTTTAACCCATCCGGGATCGCAAAAATAATTAGAAACTCTTTTTAACAAATAGTGATACAAACTTACAATTACTCAATTAGTCACTTACGTGTATTATCAGCGAGATTTTTATTAATAAGAATCATTGATTTCTTGCCAAATGTAATATCGATTTTTCCCCCACTAAAAATAATCCCCTACTAAAAAAGTTACTTTGATCTCTACCTTTCCAATTCCCAATATATTAAATATTCCGATAATTAAATCTTATTGTTAAACAAGATCTCTGTTAATCTATAACCAACTTGAAGATAAAAAGAAAAACGAATATCCGTTTATCTTCCAAACTCAAGGATTCTGGAAAAGTCCTCAATTAATTATCAATTAATTCCATAAATATAAATACTTCGACATTCATTTTGGAACAATCACTTTTTGTTATTTCATATTTCATTCAATAAGTTTAACAAACCTCGCGTATTAATATTAAATATGTGCATAAATTAAAGAAATAATGGTTCGCGCCTGTCAACATGTTAACTTTTCTACCTTCTATGAACGCATCACGATTGATTTATCATATCAGCATGTACTTAACAGCGTCGCGTATTCTTTCCTTTATTTATTTCTTCGAGAAAACTTCTGGTTGCGCACCCTTTACTGTTCCTCAGATCGTAAAGCTTGATATCACATCACAACCGCCTGCGAATAAGAATTCTTGCGGAGAACTTAACTTTCGTCAGCTCACATCGGTAGATCTTGTAGCAAACTGGCTTATACGCAAAACATTACAATATTTCTTTATATATATATATATATATATATATATATGTAAGAATTAACATTAAATAAATAAATAACCGTTAAACATCTCTAAATCCACATCACAAGATATATCAGTTGTTTCCGAGTCTACTCGAGGATATATCTTTAACAGTAGTTGAAAAGATAATCGTCAACCCGCATATCTTGACTAAACTGTCTCGAACAATTATTTCTCCACGTTTAGGAATTATAGAAATATCCTTAAACGCAAATTTTTGTTAATGCAAATTAACACATATATATGTATATATAATAAAATAAAAGCTCCTTGATCATCGCGATGAAAGAGACAAAAGTTTATCTTATTATATTTAATGAATAGAAGAAAGAAAAAGAGAAAAGAGAGTGTGAAAGGTTGAAACTCTCTGAACCACTGCCGCCAAAGTCGATTATGACGTCAAAAGCGAGAAAGCACAAGTAATATTCTCTTGCAATATATTTCAAATAAAATATTTTTCTTTCCATCACTTATCATCGATGAAAATACAAAATATGTCATAAATTTCTATACTCTGGTTTCTCATCATGAAACAGACGTATAATTTATTTTGCACGTGCTCCTGGTTTCTAACTACGATTAATTACATTTTACAGTCGTTTATCAATTTGCAAAGTAAAATACAATTTCCAGAGGAAAAAGCAAAATTCGTGTGTGATTTTTCGACTCTGACGTCATAATCCAATATATGTAGCTTCGCAGGCTTGGTCCAGAGTTTTAATCGAAGCGCATCAAAGATAGATTTCATTACCTAATGTAAACTCAGTCGGTCTCTTCTTGCACACCCTTTCACCACCCAAGCATTATATTAAATTTCATTTCGCCATTTTTATTATCAGATCGAATCACCGCTATTACTGGCAAGCTTCCAAGTCTCTCAACCGGAGCGAATCATCTTTTCACATGGAATAGGAAAGTCAGAAAACGGAAGAGTACTCTGAATTTTTCCGATAACATGACGGAAAATTTTGCAACTAGATACCGATGTCGCTTATGCAATCATAAATTTCAAAATTTCTCGTTGTATTATAATAAAATTAAAATATGCAGGCCAGAATGTGCGTGTAAACTTCGAATATAATTTCAACATTAAGAAACGAATACTGTATGCGTATATGTATATCTACGGAATGTCTCTGTGTAGACATTTATAAGATACTATGTAGATACGTTCGGAATATTCCATACAAATAGAAGTTAAAATAAAACTACATCGCTTCAATTCTTTATTCCGACCCTATTTCGGCTGCATGTAGCTCTCGCTGTAAGTAGGTAGAAAGCGGGAATAGTGCGTGATGTTAAAATGAAGAGTGAACTTTGCATCATAATGGCGAAACAACGGAGAACAATTTCTTTTGCATCGATCTGTACGTGAGTTGCGACGTCAAGCGCGTACTACAAGAAAATGCACTCAGAAAGTAAGTGGTTGGAAAATCAATCAACATAAAGTTGGTGTAAACCATTTACCGCTATAATCATAATGTAAACATGTGGACAACTGTCTTTACGAAATGGCAAATACCCTTAAAATTACAGCAAATCTAACATATTTTATCGTACATGTTGCGTTTAGTTATAAAAAATATTTTGTAGGTTTGAATATTCAGAAAATATGAAGAGAGAATGTATACATTAACGTCGGTCTTACTTGTTCCATAACTTAACAATAAAACAAGATGTTAATTAATAGAATTTAACTCTTGCTCAATCTCATATATACGTGTCGATTTATACGATATGTCGATCAACAAAATTTGTTTTAAGTTTTTTTAAGTTTTAGAATTGAAATTTTTCTTTGAAATAAATGAGTTAAATGCATCTGCCGAGTTTCAAAAGCAAGCATTAGCGAAAAAATGGACATCTAAGAACGTAAGCCCGCAATATCACGAAAATTGCATCAAGCGGAAAAGGTTTTTGTTCAAATGACAAATTGATGCGCAAATTTACTGAAGACTATTTCGCGTGCTACTTCAAGACTGTCGGTTCTTCACTTATTTCATTTGCTCGCGAAACTTTTAGTAAATTAGCCGATTTAACTCGCCGACGCTTTTAAGTACAAAAATTTGTCAGTAAATTACTGTATCTAGTTTCTATTAAAAAAAAAAAAAAGATAAGAGATTATTATTTAACGTCACAACAAGAATGGCATGGTTAATGTGCACGCTTTGTGTTCGCCATCAAGTTCGTTATATAAAAGACAACCTAAGACGTTCGTTAAAAATTGTTTTTACACGATGCCGAGAATGCATTTTAAAAACGCCGATACTCGACGTCAAATTAATATCAATAATTCGCCTTTGCATTCATGAGTTATGCCGTTCTCGTTACGGCGATTCGTCTCTTATATATTTGCTGTTCCATTCCGAGCAAAATGAGAAACTTAATTGACGAATTAAAAATTTCTGACCGTTTGGGATAGCTGGCTCGCGAGTTTCCATCATTAGCAAATTGCAAAATTCCGTGTCATGATATGCCTCGTCTTGTAAAACAAACGATTTACGGACTCAACAACCGAACAAACAAAGCAACAAACAACCAAACAAACAAACAAAGCAAAATAATTTGTTCGTGTTTTCTTACTTAAGACAAAAAGAATAAAAATGTATACATTAAAAAAAATTAATAATGTTTTTCTTATAAGACGAAAGTCGCGTGAGAAAAAGATATCCCAATATCTTCCATCTATATAATTAGCTATACTCGAAATTATTAAAATCTGATTATAATAATATGAATTCGTAGTAACTAAAAATGTAATAATGTAATAAAATTAAAAAGATTTATTGTAGGTATCTCATTATCTTGATATATGTAGATATTAATCGACAGAATATACTAATGTATCGCGCAATCAGAATTAGTTAGAACACAAATAGCCACAACTTCTCATTCAATGAAGCAATACCGCAACAATAAGCAAATTGTCTGCTCATCAGCATTAAAACTGATTCCTGCCTACCGCAATAACTTATCAAGCGATTACATTGCACTATGCGTGTATCTATCTTTATTATACCTATCATGCGTAACATCCTAGAACGGATGTACTCTATCCTTAATAAACCCTTCACATCAACTGCGCACGAATTATTTAATCAAAATCAATAAATCAACGATATACACAAAAAATGTGACATAAATTTCTGTCATACGATCGATAAAGAAAAAAATAATAGGTAGACTGATGTTAGAATAATCTCTCTAAATTTCTTGGAGTGGGAATACTGCCACTCCAAAAGAGTGAAATCTCACTGGAGTGGCAGTATTCCCACTCCAAGAAATTTAGAGAGATAATAAGGAAAGAATTTGAATGAAATATCGTCGACGTAAAAATAACATTTATCATATAATTATTGTTCAAAATACTGTATTATATATTTTAGTATCTATCAGCACGCAAAATATTTTATGAGAACGCAGTTTAAATAAATATATGGAAATATAATCTGAAGAGTACGGGGGAAAAACGATCAACGCCCACCCGGAATAATTTCAAGAAAAACACAATTTTAAGTTTCAAGACATCAGATATCTTAAGGCCTCCGCACAATGAAAAATATAAGGAACAAGAAGCAAATATTAGCAATTAGGACTAAAGAATGAAGAATAAAGTTGGATGCGCACGATGAAAAATACAGGCAATATAAATTAATGCTACACCAGCTTTATTCCTGATTTCTTATTTCTAATCGCTAATATCTGTTCCTTGTTAATTATATTTTTCATTATGCCGGGGGCCTTTAGGAAGCTATTGATAAAAGTATTGGCGGTGAATATCGGAATGTCTAGTGTTTACTTAATGTTCGCATTGTATGTTGGACTTTGATAATTTTTCCCCATCACAAATGAGTAGACTTATCTTTTTTCCTCAGGACGGTGTATTTTTCTTATTTTCAATGAACTGTTTTTTATCAAAACAGATAAGAATTATAAAAGTTCTTTGAAAATGCCACAAGATAGCATAATCAGATCAATTTCAACAAAAAGTGAACTTTTTGTGATCGTTTTTCTCCTGTACCCTTCATCTAGGATAAGTAAATTTTAAACAAAGATACGAGAAGTGACTTGCGTTCTATCACCGTTAAAGAATCGATTTCCATTCATCGAAAAGAATTTATATACATATAAAAATACGTAACACTCCTGTAATTTAATAAATAATTGTTTGTAGCGTAAATCTTGAAAAAATTATGTTACTCGCAAAATAACTTTTTATATCACGTTAAAAAATTATTTATTTTCTAATTATTTCAATATTAATATTTTAATAAATTATATATATAGGTATATATTACAATGAAACGCAGAATTAATATGGACAACAAAAATAAATAATAAATAAGTTTACGTAATTAGAGAAACATTAATCATAAAGTTATCCCTATATATGTGTGCACAGCTATAATAATAAACCCAGTGTACCTTGACGTATTATGCCCTAGGCTTTTTGCTACGTACGTGTGCAAGGACGGCAAAAAGCAAACAGAGAAGCTGATACGCAGCGCAGTCTCTTTTGACGTCCGGTATAAATGACTCGATATAGAATTTCCTTCTTATAGAATAATAAGTAATATTAGAGACTATTAAAATCGTATGCAGAAATGATTTCCAATAAAGTCTTTGCAGTCTTTCAAGTAATATATAGAATTGCGCCAAGCATATTCCGTTCCCTTCGGTTATGATTATAAATACCGCACAGATTTTTTGCCAATGACAATTAACGAAGAAAAATGCTAAAATAAGAAAAACAAGAAGATAAAAAAGATCATCGACGCGAATAAACTCGGTCGAATGCACAGGAACGAGAGGAGGATGGGGTCAGGAATGGACATAAAAATAACAATATTGAAGAATTAAAGAACTCCTCTCGTGTGTCTAAACTGTTTCTGGAAATACTCAAAAAATAGGAATAAATCCGTTATTTCTCTAGCGTAAAAATTCTTTTTCATAATTTGGTATATGTACTTTCGAATATATCAAAATTTTTGGACAACAGATATGGCTTGTTGAGAATAATCTCTAAAGAATCGGAGGATTAATTTTATCTTTTCGATACACATGCGATACAGAAAGGTATGATCGAGTTTATTGAGATTCTACGATGTTAGGTAAATTTGAAACTAAAATTGTTAAATAATTTGAATAAGAATTTTGTATAAATATCATCATTCTACCAAATCCTATCAGAGAAGTAATGGTATAGTTATAGTTACAGATACGCTCTAAAAACCAAAGTATAAACAAAAAATACAAAAAATTTCGATATAAAAATGTATTAATGTTATTTAATATTAAAAATAAAAAGAGTAATCGATAAAAATATCGAGAAACAGTTACAATCTACATCTCTGTGCACTTTACTTGAAAATAAGATTCGTCTGTACAGCCGACAAAATACAATTATTTCTTTATCTATTGCGTTTGAGTTTATCATCGTCACGCTTTATTAAACATAATGCTGTGGAGATAGAAGAGTAGTTCAAGCGTGAGAGCGTCACGTGCGCGCACACGGATCTTCGTAACGCGAGCTTAAATTCCGGCAGAACGGGGTCCACGATGGGATTCCGGTTTTGGTGCAGCAACGTATGCTTGACATTTGACATGCGTTATTAACGTCGCTGACAAGGCACCGAGCCGAGGGTGACGATAACGGGATTAGAGGAAGGGTGCAAGGATGCGCAGCCAGTTGGGACGGCCGCAAATGCAACCGCGAATATCGTTTAGCCAGCATTCAACTCCCGACGACGAATTAGCCGCGGCGCAGGTCGCGGCTGGAAACGTTCCGCGATGCCGCGTCCCGGAAAAGTACCCGACGGCGATGCGACTATGCAATTTTCCGTTGCATCGTCGGACGGACGCGCGGGGCGCCGTCTGGACGCCCGTAATCATCCCACCTCCGCCGCGCCCCGGCCGGCATATATGCTTTTTCGCGGCGAGTCTCACGCATGGATGCGCGCGCGAATGCACAACGTGCAGTTTAGTCGCGAATTCATAAATCGCGCAATGTGAGAAAGCTTTACCGCGGAATAACTGGTATACGCCGGGCGGCGCGAGATCTTTGCGCAATTTCTGCGCGCTCGGTGCCTCGCCGGAATTGGATTTGAGATTCAATCAAAGCGAGGCTGTGTAATCTTGAAGCGGGATAAGATTGAGCTTCAATGCAAACTAGCGAAATAGATATGCGTGTTGTACGTAATTGTATATATATATATATATATATCGCGCGTATGCTGAATTTGTTTTATTGATACCATCAGGTTAATTCGGGATCAATCCGAGCTGAGTGACGTTGAAAATCAAACATATCTAACATGACAAGTGAAAATCTGAGTTTCAATTTCAGAGAAGTTTAATTTACGCTGATATCTCAATAAACGCAATTTACTTTCGATTAGCTTTCGTAGTGGAATAACGTAGCGGATTAAAATCGGCCAATCTGAACGACGGGAGCGACGATGAATATTATAAAATCTGAACAAAATTGTGAAGCTGTGGTCAGAACGGAATTACGGCTGTTTTACTGCGCATGATTTCCTGCAACACAAATCTCGGTTTTTTATTTAACGTTGCACAACGATAAAAGAACTCTAAAGAATAAGCGTTACGAGCGTCGCGCGTAGAAATAATAACCTATAACCGGATGGAATTTAATATAGGGAGCAAAAATTGTGAATTGCAGTCTCTATCTATTGCGGAATCTCTTCATGCTTCGATATCTTTTGAGGCATCTAAATCGCCAAACTAATAAACGATAGCGATAACGCCAACAAATCAAGAAATCAGGCAAAATCTTGTTTGAAACATAAAAATTTTCGAGTCATTGAAATACATCATATATCATATACGTTAATTCAATAATCTGTATGAAATTAAATTTAATTTTATCAAACTTATCAAACTAATAAATTCGTAAAGTGCAAATATCATTTCAAATAAAATTCAAATTTGTCCGAACATTATTTCTTCATGCCTTCATTGTCTCAGTCTGTTTCTAAAACAAAAATAAAACACCTAAAATTACTTACAACTTTCATACATACTACATATTCAACAGCTGTTCCAAAGCCACTTGATATACAGGTATCTTTTCACTACGAGGTCATTCTTCATAATAACGACTCTAATTTAATGAAACTACAGATAAAGTTCAATTTGTTCCTCGATCAAACATGGTACCTTCCATATCTAAATCATAAGCGCATAACTAAATAGAGAGATAATTAGCCCGCAAGCATAATATAAGATTGACTTACGCCAGATCGCGTTACTATGTGTACAAAGAGAATATTATTATGCAAGAAACAACGATTATTGCGGGCTCGTTAATACACTGACCGCGCAGAGAAATGCAAAATTCTGACACCTCTCTGTTTTCGTAAATATCCACATTATGTAAATATTGTGTGTTGAGCAATTATCTGACTGACAATTTATTTAAAGATTATATAAATTTCTATATATTCATGAGTAATATGTTTTTAAATGTCGATTAAAGATGAAAACGATATATCCGTTAAATATATTATATTAACAATATTATAATTGTCAAACACAGATAAAATATGTACAAAATTTACAAAACAGAGGTGTCAGAATTTTACATTTCTCTGTGCGGTCAGGTTTATTAACCAAGCCCGCAGTAATCTTCGTTATAATTTCTAAAATAATGTACAACTCATATTCGTCATTGTTTGTCTTTTTAAAGCTACAGTATTATATTAAAAACAGAATATATAATTTTGTTTAAAAAAGTAACAAAAAATCTCTCTTTGCACACCTCTGTTAATAAAATAGATATACATACCTATACACACATATATTATATGTGACACATATATAGATATTTCCCTTGAAACTCTTCGACTTTGCATATCATATTTGCATGAACTGATTAAAATGGGAAATCCTGTGTAATGAACCGAATATAAAAATAAAGGCATTTATTTTTGCAAAAATCGAGCCTATAATTCAACTCTTTAATTTTGCGATATATGCGATTATATATCGACGTATATATTTCCAAACCGTCAACTACGAAAAAATATTGCGAATAAATATTTCTAAACTCAATTTCCTTCGTGCCGTACGATCAGGCAATGTGTTTACCACGTAATAGAGACAAGAACGTCAGATTCGCAAAAGAGATTATACTCGAGAGGATATCGATTGGCGTCACGCGTGATCTTCGCCTACACGCCACGTTTACACCGAGGTATTCTCGTTTATTGAGTCTCGGCCCTATTCTCTCAGCCCCTACCAACAACCCCTCGTCAAGATAAATAAGTTCTTTCCTCATAAATAATACGGTAACGAAGCCCTCTTTCCTTTTTTTTTTTTATCGTGCACTCCACACGCGGCAGAGGCTAACAACAAAGGTGAAATTCGCTGACTATGCGGGTGCGCCAGTCGTAAATTTTATCCGCGAAATTAAACATTTTCTTATATAGGCCGCGGGAATGCACGAAGACGTATAGTCAGGCATTTATATTTCGCGGAAATACCCACTATACTTCTTTTATTTCGATCATGCATCAAGGCAAGAACTCTACGACCATTTTTTATCGTCACATTTAGAAGTCAAAAGGTGTGACGTACATGATCTTTAGAGATAAATAATAAATATAAAGAGCTTAAAAATTTTATCTGTACTATTGCAGCGAATATCCTGCGTTGTTTTGTAATCTTATATACATTTTGCGAATGAGAAAAACTAAGAAATGTATAATCACCATGCAAGTATATATGCAACAATTTAATTCGACACGTTAATTTCCTCGACAAGCATTAAATGACATTTATTTTTACAGCAAAGATAAACTAACGCTAATCGTACGCAAGATCACATTGTTATCAGCCGTAACGAAATTCGAGGGAAATTGAATTTAAATCGCGACGTTTTCGCGAAATTGGTATTTTTTTCACATTCAAATGTGTCAATGTGACGATTCAGGTGCACGAAATTTCTCGTTTCACTAAATTCCTCACGTTAATCTTGAAGTCAACGCTTACAAGTGAAGCGATCTTCAGTGAAAAGTACGACAATATATAGTTTCTTTGTCATGTGGCGCGGCACGTTGTGAGAAATACCCGCTCTTTTGAGAATTAACTCCTAGACCTAGACAGACCTATCGCGAACGCGATACGCGATCGCTAGGCGGTTTGTCAGCGAGGCCGACGCTTGTTACAGCCGGAGCTTACAGCCATCAGTGGTAACAGCACGCGTCGCGTCAGACGCGCACGCGACAGGACGCACCGCGCGGCGCGGCGCGGCGTCGCGACGCGACGCGACGCGACGCGACGTGCCGGTCGAGCCGATGGACGATCGTCCTTTTGAGCGTCGCGAAAATCACAGCCGATTTGGTAGCGGAGCGCGAAGCAGATTTGGAGTTGTTAATTGATCGCGCGCCGGTCGGACGCGACTGGAAATAATGAGAAGCTGAACGGAACGAACTACAGTCTCCGGCGACCGTCTCGGAGCTCGCAGCAACGTGACGAAAGAGAAAGAAACGAAACGTCGGAAGGAAAGAAGAAAGAGAAGGAGAGGGGATTGATGCGTAAGGCGGCGCTCTCTCTTACCTTCCCACGTCACGGCGAGATACACGCGAAATCCGTCCACGCCATTCTCTCTCTCGAGCACAGCACCGCACTGCACCATACACAGAGCACTTCTTGAGCAACACCTGCCTCCGCCGCGGCCGTTCGGTCGGTCGGTCGGTCTCTATCTTGTTCTATATCCCTTCGTTTCTTCCGTCTACCTTTCTCCCCTTTCCTGTCTTGGTCCACCTGTCCGTTTCTCTCTCTCTCTCTCTCTCTCTCTCTCTCTCTCTCTCTCTCTCTCTCTCTCTCTCTCTCTCTCTCTCTCTCTCTTTCTTTCTCCCTCCTTCTCTCTATCTCGGTCTATCTCTATCTGTCTGTCTGCCTGTCTCTCTCTCTCTCTCTCTCCCCCCCTCCTCCACGGTCACGCCGGCAGGAAAAATCCTTTCGTCGTCGGCCTCCCTTTTCTACGGCACCTTCTCCTAGATCACGGGGGCGACGATCGGGCCGTGTCAATGTGCGCGACGACGCCGCGATCGGGGACGACGACGACGACGGTGGTGATGACGATGATGACGACAAGCAACGGCGACGTCGCCGATGGCGAGGGCGACGCGAGACGCGATTAGGAGGAAGAGGAAGAAGAAAAGGAAGCGCCTCCCTGCGGCACGCGCGCGCGCGAGAGAGAGAGACGATCCAGCATCCAGCTACGCCCGTGACAGCGTCTGGGCAACTACTGAGGAGAGAGGATCTGCGCGGTTCCGGCGCAAGCTTTCGTTCCCGTTTTGACCAGACACGGCGCCACCGTGGACCACCCTTTTCGACGACGAGGGAGAGAAAACGAGGGTCCGGGGTGACACGCGGCCCACGAGGATAGAGACGCGCGCGCGTGTCTCTTACGCGTACTCCGGATACGGGATATGGGCATAGGGGTAGCCCCAATGATATTACGATAAATTAGAAAATATAGATATAACCTTTCTTTCCCTTTCCGTTTTCGTATCTTCACATTCATGCTTACTTGCCAATACTGCGGGTGATATCGATATTTTATGGGAACATTGCTATCGACATCCCTGAGACTACCTTTTTTTTTATTATTTCTACTTTTCAGAATGACAAGGTATCTCCCAGTAAGTTGTTTATCGCAACTTATAAAATTTGTGATTTTCTCTTCATTTGTAATTATCGCATGAATTACACGTCTAAATTGTAATAAATAGTTTAACAGCGTTATTTTTTTTGTCATAGACACAACTTTTCGATTCGATTTAATATTTATAAAAATACTTCCATGATTTTGTATGTTTAAATAAGTATCGATACACTTCGTAATTGCTTTTATCTTTAACATGACCTCTACGTCACATATAATTGCCTAATTGCCCTATTTATAATTAATTTTTTCACATCGTAAAAAAAAGAATAACTTATCGATATTCAACGAAAGCAACTTATTCATTCATATCAATTTCGACTAGACTGTCTGTGGAATAGAATTTGCAAATTTTTTATGCGTTCCCATTTCTTTTTTCAAAAAAAAGACATAGATATATCTCTCTGAAATAATGCAATACATCATGCTATTGCTAAACTTAAGATTTCACTACGTTGAAATTTAAATTTATCGCGTAAACTGGCAGGGATTACGAAATGTATCAACACTCAGCTTAAAATTTCATTTAATTAAAGTTTGTCGAGAACAGTTCGCCCCGCCGCTTCTAGATACAATGCCGATCGGGGCCGCGAAGATTACACCGCCGAGATAACACGGCATCTTGGCGAGATGAGTTCCGCACGGTCGATACTGCGTTACAATATCGGAGGCGACGTACTAACGGGCCACCGTACTGATATCGTACGTCGTTAAAAAGGCGAGGCCGCCCTTTACCCGTCGCGGCACGATCGTCAGTAAATTCGACGAGCTACGTGACGGGGCCTCGTTATACGATTTATACGACTGAGAACCCGACGTGTAAATAGTGCGACGAACAAACGATATTTTATTCGCGGAATGGCCTCGTGATCGGAATCACGAGCCAATCGGAAAGGAAATTTTCCCTTTCCGCTTCCCGGGCGATATAACAACATAATTTACATTTGACGCAATTAATTGTTTAAAAAGAATGAGATGCAGATTATAGATGATCTTATATTTAATTCTCTGACATATATGTATTATAACGCATATTATACATGTGCGTTACATACGCACGTATATGTTTCATAGTTTTTAAAAATATACACATAAAAAGTAACATTACCACAACATAAAAAATATCGGTTTGAAAAAAGCATGAATTGTTGATATCAGAAATCAGTGCGATTATTGTGAACAATGCAAGTACCACGCATGCAGTAAAATCTGTTCTTTTTAGTTGCTTATATGTATAATATTTTTTAAGACTCCCGAAAAGTTTATATAAATTACTCTGTATATATATTCTGTATATATATATATATATGTATATACCTTTACATTTATATATAAATTTTGCGTATACAATGTTTTATTTTAATTATTAGAAAAAATAGCAAAGAAAGAGTAATAAAATTATTTTATATTTTAGATCCAAATAATTAAAAAATAAAGCATCAATTTTCTATCTATTAATATTTGATTTTATAAAGTAATAAAAAAATAAAAATGCGGGAAAAATATAACTAGAAAAGAACAGACTAAAACCAAGTGTGAAATTAATTGAAATACGGTACTCATCATTTTGCAATGTCTCTCGACGTCCATCGATGCATCTTCCGCTGCAAGTAGTACATCCGGAAATGGTCTAATAGTAGTTGTAGTAGCAGTGGTCATTCTACGTTGATTGCACTTCACTTCGTTTCTATACAATACACTCGCGACACGAAAATTGTGGAGTTGCAACTTTAATTATTTTTAACAGCAATTAAATAAACAAATATTTATAAAACAAAGTTCATAAATTTGATTAAAGAGTTCTATATGTCCATCGTACTCCACTTTATACCACTTGACATACAATGCACTCGCGGTGCGAAATTCACGATTTAACATAGGAATTTTTTGGAGAAAAAAAAATATTTATGACATAAAATGCACAAATTTTTTAATAGTATTTTATAGCAAAATGTTTATAAATTAAATTACGTGTCGTGAAACGAGAAATATGGAACTTTTAATATAAATTTAATTTATACTCGCGTTGCCTCTGTAAGATTTTTGCAAAAATTCTTACTTCGCAATACCTATATGACAACACCGCCCTTGCAATATTTTTGCGAAGATCGCCTCATCTCGCAACTTTTTTGCAAATATTATTTAACAAAAATTGTGCACTGTTAAAGAAATTTAAACCAATGTCTCAAGTTAAATAACATTTTGTTATCTCGTTCAATGTTTCTTATGCAAGTTTATATATCTGCATATGAAAATCTATACGTAAATAAATCGCACTGATTTCAGATATAATGATTTCAGCAAGAAGAAACCATCACCTGTACCTAAATTCTACTCACCAATATACCGGCGACACTGAAACCGACCACATCTCGCGTCTAGATCTCTAAAAAAAAATGTAACGTTGCCCAATTAGATTTTAATTAGACATATGTTTTTTCCTAAAGTAAGCAAAATATATTTTTTATATGTAAAAGTTTAGTAATTACAATAAAAAACTAGAAACAACTAAATAATAAGTTAAAAGCAATATATATAAATAATTAACAAATATAATAATTGATCTTGAATTAATATTGATTACTTTTGTAGAAAAAAAATAGAAAGAGATTTTAATATATTTACATAGGTATATCAAATATTAAAAATTTATATAATTACTCAATAATGTTAAAAAATATATATTTAAAATTATTATTAAATTTTTCGATTGTATAAAGTATTAAAATAAATGTAGACTCTACCTTCAAGCTGATTCTGCTTGGCTCAAACCGAATCCTCCGGTGCTGCACCTGCATAATTTCACAAGTCACATTTTACTATTTCTCATTTTTTTTACGCTAATATACGCGAGAAACCTAATATAACTTTTGTCAAAAAGATTAATTTTGAATAATTTTATCTTATTTTTATAAAAAATTTATTATATATATATATATATATATATATATATATTGTTGCTCACATACTTTAAATTAATTAATTGACACAATAATTTAATTAATAAATAAAAAATCAAATCTAGATAAATTTGGCAACAAGAGCCAAACGCGGTAATTAATGCGCTCTAAATTTATTATATTAGTTTAATAAGACGATGTACAGCGCCGTATATCGTATATAGATATATATTTTTCAAATATGTATATGTATATGCGTCATGTGTGTATAAAATTATATATTAGGACATTTATATAAACTAATCATATTTAAAACGCGTGAAATATAATGAGTAGAATTTTGTTATAATTAAATCGTACTATGTCGTTTTGGTGAAGAAATTGTTTCGTTTATTTCAGCATGCTTATTGTCGGTACCCGGAGTATTATTATGGCTCACTCGACGAGAATGCGTAACGTTATGTGCGGCGCGGCCGACTTCTCTGTAACTTTGAACACGCATTTGCGGTACACACACACCTTGAGAGAGCAGAGCGTCCCACCGTAAGCTTGACTGAATCGAAATAAACCGACGCGCGCGATACGGTTGCGTACATCTTTTATACGCGTTGACTCTCCTTCCTCCGCAGCGAGATGAACTCGGAATACCTATAATAAATTTATAACAAACGTTAAAAGATAAATTTGTTACAGAGAAAGGTAGATTTTATTCATTTAACTTTATACGTAGCACACACACACACACACACACACACGTGTTTGCTATTCAAAATAAATCGATTACATGATTTATCGAATGTTACTATCTCACGATTTTTAGCCGTAGAAAGCTGGCGGAGAGCTGAAACGGAGGAGCTCTGCTCGTACTCTTTCGCAAGACTCACTGAATCCTGAATTATTACGAACATCTCGGAAGTCCCCTTATTCCCTTATCGATTAATCGTATGTACTTTCAAGACTGTTTCGTTCGAAAGATAAATTTTTTCGAAATACAAAGTTGAACCTACCTTCTTTTCACGAAATAACGTCAGGAAAGACACTCGTAGGGGAGACGAGGTGACGCCATGTCGCCCGCGCTAGCGCTTCTGAGTTACGTGACGGCCGTGACGTCACAATGACGTCACGATGTCGGTTTCATTTCATTGCTGAGAATATTAAACGCGGCGTATTCAAATTGATTACAATAAGATTATGAAGCAATTATTTTGTCAAGCACAAATATTTAATAATAGTAATAATTTGATATTCTGTGCATTTTAATTTTATTGAAAGATCAACGTTTTGACGTGTCGTTGAAACAAAATTAACTTTCCAATATATATATATATATATAAACAATTTTAGAATTCAATAATTATTTATTAAATTTCAAGTATTAATTATATATATTAAATTAATAATAAATAGAGGATAAAACTTTTAATTTCAAATTAATCGCAATTATATTGTTTAAATTTTAAAATAAAAAATATATGATGCATGCACTTACCACAACTTTAATGTTCTTGTAGATATTGTATATATTCTTCCTACTAATAAGAAAAAAATGCAAAACTACGAATTCTGCTATTGAAAATTACTTTTGGGAACAAAGTCTTTTGTGAATATACAACATTGCATTAACACAAATATATCCTACTAGTTGTTAAGATATTTTATCGCAACGTTTTTAAACATGAACATTTTAATATTGAAACTATACGAATAATTTTTCAAATTCTACGCAAGAAACTGAAGCAACGAATGCGATTAATTTTAGGCGATAAAAGAAAATTCAAGATTTTATTTGAACTTTATATTGTATCTTCTGGAACCCCCTCCCCCCCTGCAAGGCTTAATTACTATTTGAATTTTACGAATAAAATGATATTTTAAATTTAAATACTATTTTTTGTACGAATTAAGTTACATTAGTAAACTCATTAATAACGTGAGCATTTTGCAAGACATGTGTTAATGTTATAAATACATGATTCAGCAATGTCGTTTAAAATTTAGTAATTAATAATTCGTCCTGCAATAATGTATGATTTTCTATCATTTTCTTAAAAGAGGCATCCATTTTTCAGATCTGTCACACATTCAATTGTAGGATAATCGTGTTTCACGCATGTAATACATTCAATATATTTACTACAATAGTTTAGAATGATATGGTATAATGTCAAAAACGATTACATGAAAGATTCCTACATGTAATATACATGTAGTACATGTAATATATGTTTGCTTTTTATGCCTTAAACGATACACATCTCCTAAAATATCCTAAAATAAATAACCAAATATACCTTCATATCTTCATGGAATTATGTTTTTCGTATCTTTATGGGAAAGATTACATATTAAAGGTGCCGTTCCACTTAACGCTCACAACGCTCGCGAGCATCATTTCGTCCTTGTTTAACATTTGACAAACAACAAGGATGAAATGATTCCACGAGCGTTACGAGCGTTAAGTGGGACGCACCCTAAGAGTAATGCCACATTTTATTTTATTTTTACTTGATGATAACAGTTTTAATTGTTAATTTCAGTCGTATAGAACAAGTAAAGAAACCACTAATAATTTGGTTTTACAATTATTAGGCAAATGTTTTAGCTCTTCAAGGATATAAACTTATAGTAATATTTATTTATTAGCTAAATAAACATACGTTCGGCGTAATAATATACTAGTATTAAATGGATACATACACAAATATCAAATTTTGATATGCATCGTTATAATATAAAAAATATAAAATATTTACTTCTTTATATATGCTAAATGAAATTAGTTACTAAACATATATAATGTCCCCGAAATGAATTGTCAAATACTCCAAGTTTATAACTTATTCTCATCTTCAGGACAAAAAAATGTAGTTACAACGAGAAAAACTTTGACGATACATTTCAGTAAATTAAAGTAAAAAGAACGCATAAAAAGGAACAAAATATTAATCAAATATTAGTCAAATGTCAGTCAAATATCAGTCAAATATTAGTAAAATATGTTATACCCAACTTATATACTTTAGAATCTTTTGCATAAAAATATATAAATAAAAGCCCTCAATTTGTTTGATTAATGTTTATTACTACTGTACTTCCACTCCTTCAATATTTTCCTTGAAAAATTTAGAGTTTCTGAATTATAAAAATTTAATTTTTTATCTATACTTTCTCTTTACTTTTTAATATTAAATATTTTCTTTTATCTTTTTAAATCAATACTTTATTAAAATAAAACCCATGTAGAATTATTTATGTAATCGAGATCTGTTATTATTTACATATTTAAAGCTTAAAATGAAGAATCTGTGATGCATAGAAATACAGTAGTAATAAGACCTGCTGCAATACACTGTAAACTAAAAAAAAGGTCTAGTAGAAAACACTAATAAGAAAATTTACACAGAGAGGAACATTTCTAAATAACTGATAACAAAAATAATAACAAAAAATATAAAAAATGAAGTATCAGCTTATCAAAAAGTAAAATTATCCGTAAAATCTGAAATCATCTGTCGAGTTAAATATATATCGAACAAACAGTTAACAGAGATTGTACCGCTATGTGCACTTCTATAATGTTCGTGTCAAGTACGATTTCCGCAATTTCTTAATAACAATAATAGCAATCTCAGTTCAAGGACGTAACATTAGAAATCAGTTATCAGTGACGTTTAATTAGACTTACTAATCGTCATGAAGAAGCAGATGCCTTTGAAAAGCGCGAAATCTGACGTATGATTTTGAACACTTGTTACAAGTATAGAACTTGTCGTGAAGACCATATAAGACGTTATGCGTTATCCGTAAATGCTGAGCTAATGACGACTTGTGCCTGTAAATGTATTAATAAAATGTATGCACATAAAACACATTCTATATATTTATAACTATATGATGTATTTATATAACTAAACAGCAAGCAGGAAACATTCAATATTCATCTTTATACTCTTACCTATATGTTTTACTGCAGATATGGCATTTAAAATTCTCTTTGTAAAAGTCACAGCGAGTAAAATGTTTCCATAACTGAGGCTTTTTATTAAATAATTTCCCACATTCAGAACACCGATAAATACATAAATCTAAAGTAAAAATAATATTTATATATATTTATTAAGTAAGCAATTGATAGAAAAACTCGAAACAATTTATTGTAATTATTTTATTTCTCTATCTTTTATTTACCTTTTTTATTTTCCGATGTCTGCCATTTAAAGTTGGTTGGAATCAGTTCATCTTGAGAAATTATTTCGCTTTCGTTCATCGAAAAGTTTTTCGAATTTAAATTGGAGATATCCATATCGTCCAAAACTGTTTTTACGTTGTCCATTCTTGTTGTTCCATTGGGATACGTAACAAGTTCTGTAGGACACGATCCTACACAATCTTGTATTCTATCAATATGGCAAGGTTGTAGATTTTGTAATTTATTTTGGTCAACAGACGACATGTTTGCACCGCTTTCAATTAGTTCTGTTGTACTCTTAGTGACGGTGTATGCATTTTCCTTCATAATATTGTTCTCGCCAAATTCACCACAGTAAAGATTTGTCTCTTCAAAGCCCATTAAATTATCATCAAATATATGAGAGTAATCATTAAAATAAAAGTCATACATATTTGTATACAAATCACACATGAAAGGTTCTTGTGTGCCGTCAGTGCTCGTAGAGGTTGAAACTGGATCTTCGTAAAATATAATATCTTTGTCACGTGACATACAATTTGCACAAGAACAAGAATACAATACTTTAGGTTCGTATAAAAAAGAGTCAATGTTCTTGTCTTTCGACTCTTGTTGCAATTTATTCTCTATCATTGGAAACTCGTAACTCGTAATATCTCTTTGGATGACTTTAGGTTGCACTGCGTTAAACTCCGTTGGTTTGTAAGAAATATCATTAAGATTCACATCATGTTTTTTCTCGAAATTGTAAACCTCGTTGTTGCGATAGAAAACATTAAATGGCTCGACCGATTTTGTTGCAATGTCACGTAAATCGTTTACATTTATATTTGGAAAATTAGGGTTGCAGACTGGCTGTGTAAGTAAATCATTCTCGAAAAAATTATTAGTATTTTGCACTATGGTGTTCATAATTTTTACATCTGGAATAGTGGCTAAAGCGTCCGGCTTTTTACACGTCACTCGCGTTTTGCTGCCAGATTTGCGAGCTGTTACTTTTTTCGTCTTTTTATTAGACGAAAGTTTTTTCTGTTTGTCATTATACTTCATTCTCTTCGCTGCTGGTACGTTCTCTTCGCGATTTGCTAACAAACGTAATTCATTGAACTGATCAATTTTTGGCAGTATATTTTTACTTTTATTATTGTTGCAATCGGAAATATCTTGTATGTTCAACGGATTGTGCACTTGCTTCCTTTGACGGTGCGATTTTGGTGAAGTGGTTTTGTTATAATTGGCTTCCATATCTAAATCAATACTAGATGACGTCGTATTTAATTCCAAAGAGGTATTTCCGTCTTCCGTACCGAATATGAAGGAGGTGTCGATCTTGTCCAATAGTTTCCGGTTTTTGGGCGTTTTTGTATTACCGCTTCTTAAAATATTAGGCAAATTCCGTATAAGCTGCACATTGTGCAACGCAGCTTGACTCGCAATAGTTTCCTCCTTAGAAATATTTGTATCTTCTACAGAAACAGTTTTGAAGGACTTCATAGAAGATGAATATACATTATTCCTCATCCTTTCCCTGATATCATCACAGTTCTGTGCCCGCATACTCTGCTGCAATGTGTACGAACCTTTAGCCAGTAAACAATATAATTGATAAAAATGTTTAATATGTTTGGCTATATATATATATATATATATATATATAGAGAGAGAGAGAGAGAGAGAAAGAAGATAAAATAATATGCTGAATTATTTGTCCCTGATTAACTGTATGAAATAAAATATTTTATGATAAACATTTCAAAGAACTTTTCTATGTATTTAGCTGAATACAATTTCCTGATTGTATTAAACTAAATATATAACAAAGCCTAGCTTATTTAAAGTCATAATAAAGGTCCACATAATAATCAAACGTAATGCATGTTTATTTAACGTTATTGCGTCAACCATTCACTTATTAATAATAGCAGTTCATATACAGATGATTTAAAAAACCATATATGTATATAATTATTGAAAAATATCTGCAAAATTCGCAAATTGTATTTAACAAATTCAACATTTCAAATTTTATGAATTGTGATATTTTATCATCTTGACGTTTAAATTAGCCATATAGCTATATAAGATCTCATGCAAAAAAAATACACGAGTTAAAACAGATGTTGATCACGTTCTCATTCTTCAATTATAAGAAACGCAAAGAATCAATCGCAAAGAAATCAGACTTTGTTCAATTTTTATGGACAAATCTCTGTTTAAAATTCGAGGTATCCACGACAGAGAAGAGATCTAACGTTTGCCGCATCGTCGAAAAAATTACGGCACTAAAATGCTTCACAATCAACATTTCGGAGAACTGCTAAATACAATCGTTAAAAAAACACGCCTAGCTTACTCAAAATCGTATTACAACTGTAAAATGTTCATACGAGCATATCGCATGTTTATTTAATCCAACGTCAACAACGCGACGATCTAAAACCGACAAAGGGCAAAAAGCGTTGCTCATCACAGTCATCACTGTGTCTCTTAAAATCTCGCCAATCTCGGTCGACACCAGTCGACACGTGAAAAACAACTTGCAGACTTGCAGATTGAACAATGAGCACCGATTGAATCAGAGTTAAGGAATAGTATCCGTGTGCATCCCGCGTTACCTTCTGAGAAACCGCGAAATCGTCGATCAAAAACCGCCTTCTTGCGTCGTTGGTCCCGCCAAAGGGAGGAAAGCGAGCATCAGGGCTCGCAATACGTCACAGGCCTTATCCCATCCGATCTCGCCCGCGGGGTGACTCGTCAGTGATGAAAATTCGTCCGGGTGTCGCAATTAGCCACGGGTCAAACGAGAACAAACAAGCCCGTCTTTCGTCCGCGCGCGACTGACGCCTCGCGGCTCGCGGCTCGCGGCGGCGCGACGCGCAAGAGCCCGCTTTCTATCTCTATCTCTCTCTTTCTCTCAGCCACTAAACAAAAAGAGAAATCTGAGAAGTCCTTGAGGGAGCGATAATCGCGTAGAAAAAGATATCCTATGGGCGCCGCGAATGTAAACAGAGTCGCTCGGTACCCTGGCAGCGTCGCCCTTTTTTTTTTTTTCTAAAACATTCGCCGGTGTATTCATGCGCCCATTCACGCCGGCTACGACGGACACTCGATGCGCCGCGATACGATATATAAATATATGTATAAATATCGTACGTAGTAGTACGTACTACGTACGTTTCCTACGTTTCCACTAGGTTTCGAGGCACGAATTAATGAACCTCTATGCGCGTGGAAAAACACGTCGCGATGGGATATCGGGATCTAGGAATCCTGAGATCTTGGTGACGATGCGACGATCGTCGTTCATTACCGTCCGAGGTGTTGCCCATGTCCGAGATCCGAGGCAAAACCTCTCTTGCCTTCACCGCACTTCACCTACCGCGATCAGAATTCAGGATAGATTTTCCGCTAGCTCCATGAGCATGAGTCTCGCGATAGAAAAAAAACATGTGAAGAATCGGAACGCGCGCTTATATACGACGTACATATACACATTAAAATGCACACGTACGAAATGCACGGCTTACGTCTATTTCCATCAATACAGATTATCTTTGACCTCTGTTTGACTCACTTTTTGTCTTTTTCTAATTCTAACTAGAAAAGTAAATTAACCGAGATTGTAAAGTTAATCTGCATCGAAGAAATGGACAGTACCAAATTAATTGTAAACAGAACTCTATCCTGAAATCTATAGATCGTCTAATATCCATGTATCAGTAAAGATTAACTTTAATCTCGATTTAATTTATTTTTTATCTTTTTCTACTTCTCTCTCTCTAAAAATTAGCCCTAATTATGTCCATTTTTACTAATGTGGATTAACTTTGATCTCGATTCAACTTACTTTTTATCTTTTTCTAGTTCTAAGAATAGAAATGGATATATTAGAAAATAATAAAAGTAAGTGAAAACCAAGATTAAAGTTAATCTGCATTGATAGAAATGGGCAAAAAATAGGCTTTAAAGATATTCATTGCTTCCTTCGATAACGTTCCGACATAAAATTAACATAACTTTTGTGTGTGTGTGTGTGTGTGTGAGCATTTTTAAACTAATTTTTTTTACTCATTTTCTTTAAAAGTCCTCTCTAATTTGAGAGGAAATGCATGCTAACCGAATCCATGGGGACCAAATTAAAATTCTATTTCTAATTATTTATAATGTGTACGCAAAACAGAGAAAATTTAATTTAAAAAATCATCAATCGCTGAACATTAATTAGTCAGTTTTAAAATGCAGAGATTAATTACATATAATTTCAACCAAAATTCAAACTTTGCCATAAAAACAAAAATAATCTTTACATACATAATATTGTTCTTTTGCACACAGAGTACATTTTTTTATATGTATATAATATTAAAAATAAACGTGTTATACAGTATATGCAACTAAAATTTTACACAGTTTCAAACATTTTAAAGAGCTTGCTGGTTCTAGTTGATAATCGTTTATTATTTAAATTTTGAGTAACATAATTTATATTTATAAATGTGTATATTACTGAATAAATAGATTCTTTATAAACAGTCTATAGGAAAAACGGCATAAATATAGAGTGAAATAACATTGTAATAAAATATTTTATTAAAATGAATAGTAGCAGTTGAAAATAGTACTTTTTTACAAGTGATGAGTTCGTATATGACATAATAAAATAAATAAAATGTGAAACAGTATTAATATCTTATTACATAGTACTTATTATGCATTTATATATGCCAATCTCCTGATAACCTCATGTAGGTAAAATTACCAGTCGTTACCGTCGTCGAGATTGCTTTCAATTTTCAAACTTGAAAATAAGACATCGTTGATCTTGGGTCGAGGATCCTCCTTGATCTTCGTTGGTATTGCTTCTGCTTGTCCCAACATCCATTCCAATTCTATATAACAAAGTAAACAGCGCAATCATTTTCTCGCATATTTCCTTGCAACTTTGCGATAATTTGCAATCACGCGTATCACCTGCTTCAGACAGTTTCATGCCACGAAACTCGAGCGGTCCAATAATTTGCTTCGCCATATTTCCGTCATGATAAATAAATATTGTAGGAAGATTGCTGTCTGGCCAGTTGGGGACGCAAGTGGTGGAGATGCTTTTCAAAAACTTAGTGGCAGGAAACTTTCTTGCTAGATTGGCAAGGTGCTGATTGATCAGAGCGCAGAGTGGAATGCTGAAAGCATATACCGTTGGTTTCGTTGCTACACTGTTAAGATTTATTCTGCTTTGTTTCATCGTACCCAGACTTGTAAAGATGTAAAATAACCCAAACGTCCTCTCCAGCATCGTTAACTTCTTTAACGTAATCTTCCGCAGATATCTCTTGCACCTCTCTATATTTAGATTTGTTCGCTAGCTCTTTCATCTCTGCTATCCTTTTTCGTCGATATTCCTCCAGTACTCGTTCATCCTCTTCGTCCTCCAGCTCATCTAACTCGTCCAAGGTCTTCTCTTCTAAATTATTAGGAGCTGCGAAAACCAAATCGTGAGCAGTGCACGATAATGCATTGATAGAAATTCAAAAATTATTTAATTGGAGAAATATAATTACTGCGTCCTGTTTTCTCATCTATCGTACTCTCCAAGAGATTTACTATCTGATCCTCAGTAACTTCCTGTTCCTTTTTCCTCTCAGGTATGATGCCTTTTCTCCTAAGAATGTCGTTCCATTCAGTATCTTCATTTGGATCTTGCTGAAATTAGAGAAATCCATTTGAGGCTGCTGGGATAATAAAAAACGCAGAAGCAACTGAATCTTCTTCTTTAAATTATACAATAATAATTTATTAGAAAATTTTAAAATCTACAGGCATATATATATATATATAAAGCATTTTTCTGCTTACAGTCACGTTACCATATAAGGTCATACACGCGTGACGTTAACCTCCGTCTAATTTCTTAACCTCCAAAATACTCTGATTTTTATTAATACTCACCATTTTGAAAGGCCGATATTAGATACTTCTATTTTATTTATTTGAAATTGATCTTGCTTTGTACTCTTTATACGAAAATCCCTTCGAATATACACAATTATTGTAACTTGGGAGACTGATAGCGACAGCTGATCCGTTCTCAACTATGCGAAACGTAGCCTGGGTCTGGCGTGCACACGTGCACGTCAGACTATCATTGTTATTTTTTACGCATAAATTGTCTGTTATACCACAATTTATGGAAAACACGTGTTAAATATCTATCAGAAAAAAATGACAATGGTTCTCACACAAAAGACAATCGATACAATTATAGCTTGATACATTTTGTCTGCATTTATAGGATTTTAATAACTAATTACCTTGATTATTTAATTACATAAACGTAACATTTAGATATTATTTTATTTCATGCACATCGCTAAATACCGCATAACAAAGAAAAGATATTTTCAATTCCATTTCAACATGACAAAATTTTATTTATTATATTAGTTTAATACATGGGGTTGTAAAAATTGATATTGAATTTTGACACGCAAAAGATTGTCTTATTGGAGTATCTATAATAAATAACGTGTTTTGTTCGGATAATTATAATGTATAATTGTATATAAATTCAATTTAAAGCAAATATGAGCATAAGATGTGGATAAAATGATGAGTTTATGCACTTCAAAGTCTTTTATCTTCAAAAACAGATTCAAAAGTACATATATAAAATTGGGAGCATAAAACATTCATGATTAATATTTGTATTGGCACTTTTCTTGAAAGTCGCATATGTGTCAGTCTTTGTATATTAAATTACCTACAATTAACATTCTGATGATAAACCCTTGTGCAAATATAAAAAATTGTCTTTGTTAACACTATAATAAATAGATATATAACTGATATATATAACTTATAATATAGATATGTCCATTTGATTAAATAATAAATTGAAAGTATTAATATATAGCTGCTTATTTTTTCACATATATGGTCATATACGAATACACAAGATGAGTTCTCAATTAATCAAGAACTGATTGCGTATATATGTTATTACATATCATAATGCAATAAGAATAAAAGTATCCTAAATAATGCAACAGAATAGTAAATTTTGGTCAGTGTGCTAAAATACTTTGTTGCAAAGATGTTTATCTATTTTCTTGACATGCATCGTTTGATTGTTGATTCTTCGTCTCCACGGGAAGTGCAAGCGTAGCAATTGCAGCACACAAAGCGGTTGTCGCATAAATGATCATGGCTCCCGTGATGGACCACTGCAGAAATACTTGCGCTATGTATGGAGTGATCATAGCACCGATCCGCGCCATAGCGCTGCACGCGCTTACACCTATGCTTCGTAAATGCATGGGATACACTTCCGGCGTGTATACATATGCAGCTTGAAACACACCGGCGATTAGGCCCCTGGCTAGGAAAACGGCGATGGTCAACGATGTTCTGCTCAACAAGCAGGTCCTGCCTAAAAAGCAAACCACTATGGCGAACATTACTAACTGGCAGGCCATTGTCTTCCGTCTGCCTATTTTCTCGATCGCAAAAACAGTAGAGAATATCCCGGGAAACTCCGCCAATGTTGTCCAAAGTAGATCGATGTAGTCGCTACGTCGTAATCGACAGTCAAGTTGGCACGTACCCTCATCGTTGTTCGTACCCCATGTGCTACATTGCTCTGAGGATGTATGAAAAAGCTCAGTTGTCATTAATACTACTCCGTAATAGCAGAACGCTGTACTCATCCTGTAAAAAAAATATATAATAACATATATTTAGAATTTAGATATTACAAATATATTCTATTCGCCAAAGCTACAAAACAGTTGCAGAAGTATTGAAATAACTTAATATCTTAATTTTATATCGCTATATGGTTATTTACCATACAAGCCAAAGTAAAGCAGAGGTTCTGCACATTTCTTTGCTTAGAACATCTTTAAATCGACCATGATGACCTTGATAAAATCGATCCATAACTAGTCTTCCTAGAGGCAATGGCTTTTTATTTTCTCTAGCTACACGTTCCAATGTCGAAATTGCACGATCTGTTCTTCCAGTTGTCATATTGAACACCGTAGATTCTGGCAGCCACTGCAAATACATATATGGAGTTATTTGACGTTATTCTCAAATATTTCTAAACAAATAATATACATTGAAAATATCTAAATTTATTACAAACCGGTGTTATTATAGCAAATATAAATAATGGAATGGATGATAATATAAGAAGCCATCTCCATCCAAAATTGGGCATAACGATTAATGCAATCGCCACTTCGAAACAAGCTCCAAGAGCCCAAAAACACTAGTAAACACAATATACATATATATATACTTCTTGCATTTAATAAGTACTATTATCTATATTAGCTGCATACTTATATATAAACTTACATCCAGTAGAATAACGCATCTTGCTCGTTGCTTTGCCGGCAGAAATTCTGCATACAATGTCACTCTGCAGAAAAAGAGACGCATCAATGGTAAAAACAGATTTCGAAGCAAGCTAGTTGTTCGTCTTTAAGAAACTTACCAAATACTTACGATTGTGGTACACAACCAATAGCAAACCCTACGACTCCTCTAAGCAACAGGATCCAGAGAAAATTTGGTGCAAATGAACTTAGAAATGCGTAATAGGCCAGTAGCACCGCGCACAAAGTTAAAGCTTGCTTACGACCGTATCTGTCGCTCAAATTATTCCAGAAAGTAGAACTTAACATCATACCAAGAAATACTACCTAAAAATTAAATTCCCATAATAATAAATATGAACGATATCATCGTGTATTTACAAGAACAGTTATGTAAGTCCAAAAAATACCGTTGTGGTCAGTGCTTGCTGATATCTAGAAATGCCCCAGTCACAATGTAAGGATGGACTTAGGATACTCAATATTGTGATCTCCATACTATCTACCATCCAACAAAGACCCGTGAACAGAGATAATTTTACTTGGAATTTTCCAAAGCCTAACGCATTGATAGCTTGTACCACGGTAAAGGTATCTGTCAAGATTTAATTTAACTTAATTAAATAATTTTTAGATCATGCTATTATATACTGCATTATTTTACATGATATTTATGATTCATACGACATGTATGTACACGTAAAAACATATTGCCTTTTTTCAGATATCAGAAATAACATATATATATATTATTACCACAGTAAGTTCATGGAAAATATACACACCTAATTTCTTGCACACATGCGTGTCTAATGTGCATTGTACTGTTGTTAAGGATATAAGGATATTTTGCAGTGTTCCGTGTTACCACAACTTAATGTAGCCATTAGTAAAAACCAGCCTTCCCCAGTGTTATGTTATCATGCGGTATTAAATATTTACAGCGTACGGTCCTTCTTTCGTGTTAAAGTTAAGTAAACCCTTCTGTACAATTAAGACACGGTAAATAATTAAATACTGCACTTATATGATTACGGGAGATATTATAATTCAACGTAACGTACCATCGGGTATAACCACAACAGAGGAAAGTTCCATCGACCGTTCGGTGCCGTTCTCCAAGCTCGTGTGGCAGCTCGACGTACTTTGACTACTTTGAGCACCAACGTTTAGCTCGGCGCCATGTGATTCCTCTAATTGGCGATACGGTTCGTTAGATTTCTTATCCGGGTCCGACATGGCAATGCTTTTCAGCGTGATCGCAGCATATAGATACGTTCCTAATTGTAGGTATCCTCCCTCGACTTTCTGGTCACCTGGCGAAAACGAGCGAAACGGGATCCGCTCTGACGAGAAATGTTCATTAACGAAATCTGCCAAATCTCGCGTGCAACACGCACCAAAGCGTCAACACGTTTTGCAAGTTAACCCTTCCGTCGCATGCATAAATGAATACTTTCTGCTTCAGTGATCAAGAACGCACGGTTTGATCTAATTTCTATCCGATCGCATAATTTATTTTTTATTAACAATAACAAATTTGCATTGCAATGGTAAAAGAATTAAGCTAAACAGAAGTAAAAAAAATATATATATATATATAACATCATAAGACGCGAAATTTCTAAGCTCTCAGAAGAAGCAAACGGAGTTTTCTCATTCAATATCCCGAATTTCGACAGATCTCAAATCCCAACAGTTGTTCACATACTTATGAAAAACAAACCTAATCGAGCACAGCTCCTTCCCCCCGTGCGTCCCATATATTAAATATTAAATTTGTTCCTTGTAGCTGCACTTTTGTACTTTTCTTCTCTCTCTCTCTCTCTCTCTCTCTCTCTCTCTTTCTCTCCAACGCCTCTGTTTCATTTTAAGTGGGGAAAGTGCAAGACAGTGCAGCTACAGAACCAAACCCATTGTAGTTGTAACTTTTTGTACTTTCCGTTCTTTCTCTTTTTCTCTCTCATGTCTGACTGCACTGATTGCAGACGTCTCTTTCATCTCAGGTGCAGAAAGTGCAACAGTGTGGAGTACGCAAGAATAAAAAAACCTGATGGATGCCGCGACCAAAAAGACTACGCTCAGTGAGAGTGAGGTAGGATCGGAGTGATCGGACGGTTCGTGAAAAAGTTGACGTTCGTCACGATGCGCGAGAACGCGAGAAGCCGCGCATAGATCATTAGATTCGACGTGCCGGTGTTAATGAATCTTTCCTGTTTGCTGGTGTTCGCAAAAATGTCGCACCGACGCGGTTTCAGAGGCATCCCGAACTCCTTCACGCGACACAACGGTAAGATCGCCCGAAGAATTCTCCAAATTCATTTCCAAAGTCATTTGTCACATTATTGCTGTCGTACGAGAGCCTTCTGTTGGACAAATCATTTCTGTTTACTTTTGGTACGAATATATCAGCGGGAAAAATAATCAGTGAGATCTCGATTTTTGGAGTCTTAACAGATCTCTGTTAAGAGAATGGCCTAGATTATTTAAAATATTTAAATAATTGTAATTCGACTCTTATACGAAATCTTTTATAATATGGTTTGAAATTCAACAGATATTTTATTTCTTTAAAGATTCTTTATTTATACTAGACGGAATTAGCTAAGAGGTAATGAAGGAATCGTGTTGCGAGAAATATTTTCTCAGCGGTTGTAAATTTGGCTGATATATCAATTAACAATTATCTTTTATTATACATATAGTTTTCTAGGTCTAAAACAGTCTTTTTCTTTTTATATACGTATGGAGTTTTGGAAAGTAATTTAGATTTTAGAAATGAATCAAGAAATAATGGATGTTTATACAAATGTGTGTTTTTCGATGCGCAATGTTTCTTTTATAAATTTCTTTTATAAACTTAACTAATATGACAGATTTTTGATTGAAATAGGCGTTGAATGAGAGTCTTTTGTTAAATCAATATGTAATGTTCATTGTGCGTTAGCAAGATGTTCAATTGTTTGTACCAGAAATAAATCATACTTAATAATTTTATTAACATAAACTAAATAATTTTTTAGCTATTGATATATTAAGTTAATTACTCTGTTAAACAAAGCGCAAATAGAACTCCCATTAATATTTTCTGTTCACTCTTAAACCTAATTTTTTCAAAAATTTTAAACGCTTGCTTCAAACGCTGTTGATATTTCAGTTTTATAATAATTGCTATTTTTTTTAAGTATGCATTGTTGAGAGAGAGAGTAATAGAAATTTGTTAAATAAAGAAAAAATTAAATATTTCTCAAATGCAAATTATTATAAATTTTTTAGAACAAACACAGTCGTCTACATCCGGACGTGGAAGAGCGTATTCGCAAGCACAAAGACCTCCTGGACTGAGGGGAAAAGAAATAGGATTGTATTATAGAAACAAAAATTTGGAGAGACAAAAAAGAAATGCTCAAGAAGTGCTCAGATTATCACCTAGAGTGGAGCAAAGAATTAAGGCTATATTAAATAATTCAAAGAGCTTTTACACTTCTTATGAAAATTGCAAGTCCGAGCATGGCAACAAGTATCATCAAATACACGATACTCAATTTAAAAAAAAATTTTTAGACATCATACATGGTAATATGCAGCAGAATATTGCTAAAGCTATGAATGTGCAGTCAAAATTGCAAAGAGATAGCGACCTAGACAGAACATTACAAAATGAATACAGAGAAAAGCAGAGGCAGGACGCTTATCAAGCAATGTTGAAATTTCGATTAAAGTTACCGGCATATAAAAAAAAATCAGAAATATTACAACTGGTTGATGATAATCAAGTTGTTGTTATTAGTGGAGAAACCGGTATGTTGCAAAAGTTATTTGCTAACATAGGATAGAATGTTATTACGATTATTATTTTGTATTTCTGATTATCTGCATTTATTAAAGCAATTAAAGAAATTTTATTTTGAACATTAAACATATGCTGGTGGTAATTTTTAGTTATTCGAATTTCCAATTATAATCAATGGAACCAATATAAGTTGTTACTAATGATTGTCCTTTCAAAAAATTTTAGGATGCGGCAAAACTACACAGGTTGCACAATTTATATTGGATGATGAGTTAGAAGCTGGAAACGGTAGCGTTACTCGAATAGTTTGCACGTCGCCTAGAAGGATCTCTGCTATTTCCGTTGCTGAACGTGTAGCTACGGAAAGAGCAGAAAATCTTGGAAACTCTGTCGGTTATCAGATACGACTTGAAAAGTAAATTTACGTGATATATCTATACTGTACATTATTTTATAAGAAAAAATGACGTTCTTTTACTTTGATTTCTTTTATCTATAGAACTGCAGTGCGAGAGCAAGGAAGCATATTGTTTTGTACCACTGGTATATTATTACAAATTATGAAGCGTGATCCGGCATTAAAAAGTTTCTCTCATGTAATATTGGATGAAATTCACGAACGTACCACAGAAAGTGATTTTGTCATGACATTATTAAAGCAAATTATTCCGAAAGTAAGTTTTAGTGGTATCGTGTCGTTATTACATAATTATCTTTATTTAAATTGCATTTTGTTATGTTCTGTGTTAGCTTATTTATTTTTTTTAGATATATTTTTTGTTATTTTTGTAACATGCAATTTTGTCCATAAATTATATGATCGTGTTCTATAATTTGATTTATAATATTTTTTAATATATTTTTTAGAGAATGGATTTAAAAGTTCTCTTGATGAGTGCAACATTGAATGCTGAAAGCTTTTCAGCGTATTATAACAAATGTCCGATGATACATATACCAGGATTCACCTATCCAGTAGAAGAATTTTATTTAGAAGATGTTTTATCACTTGTGAAGTAAGTATTGACATAATATTATTGAAACTGTATGTACAAATTAGTTTATTGTACTTGAATTACAATCTTATACTACAATAACCTCATACTCTTTCACTCAAAATTTTCAACTCTTTAATCAGCATTATGAAGGCGTAATGAGATGAGAATTGGGATCGAATCTGAAACTTATCGACTACAAATCGACAGGTTTCGATCTCTCATCCCACATTATTGATATATGTGATGAAGATTTCAGATAGTCATTAAATAAGTTTATAGATGATTTTAGATTATGTATATATACGTGAGAGAATTAATATAAATATAATGCAAATATAATTATAATATCATAATAATTATATTTTCTAATTTTTAGGTATAAATTTATAATAATTATGTTTTCTAATTTTTAGTTACGTATTTCCCGATTCACCCCCAGAACCTATAGGTTACAGGAAGCACCTAAAAAGATACAAAGAACAACAACATAAAAAAGAAGAATTTTTAAACATATTACAACCTTATATTAGACAACTTATAGCTGAGGTAAAAACATTAATAATATATTTTCTACTACTTGAAAGAAATTATATATTTATATATGTTACAGTAAAAGCGCGAAATTCAGTAAATATATACACTTACAAAAGTATTTCTAATTTATAACTCATTATAGTATGAGTGTAGAGGTAAGTGACAAGATAGAGGGGTAGTGGGCTACGTCCCTATCCCAAAAAAGCTAATCTAACCCAACCCAATCACATGTGATAACGATGTTGTTTATTAAAAGATATAAATTTGAAACATAAGATTTAGTTAAATGCATACATTGACTAGTAAGTGTATATATTTACTGATTTCACACTTTTACTGTGACATATACAAGTATAATGATCATTTAAAGTTTACTAATGATGATATTTATCTTTATGGTAAATAATTGTATATAATTACAGAAGAAATATGAAACACATGTTACTAATCAATTACGGAATCCAATTAGTGAAGATCTTTCATTAGACCTAATAGAAAAATTAGTTAGATATATCTGCAATACAAAAGATCCTGGAGCTATTCTTATTTTTTTACCCGGTATGATGGATATATCGAATTTAAATAAAATGATGTTAAACTCTGAACATTATCCAAGTCGTAAGTATATATGTATTATTTTTGCTTTAAGTGTACATGGTACTTATATACTTAGTATGTTTAATTTTAATTTATATGTATGTTGAATCGTCAAATTAACGAACTGATATTTCAAATAATATAAAATCAAGTTTTTTTATTTTTTTTAATAATTGTGTTATAAAGTTTAGAGCTATTTTGATACAATCTGATACAGCATCATGATTAAAAAAAAATTTTTATTTACAGAAAAATACGTTATCTATCCTCTTCATTCACGCATGCCGACAGTTGATCAAAAACTTATATTTAAAGAATCACCTCCTGGCGTTCGTAAAATAATCATTGCGACTTCAATTGCCGAAACGTCAATAACTATAGAAGATGTTGTGTATGTAATAGATTGCGGGAAAACAAAATTTGGAAAATTTGATGTGAAAAATAATATTCAAACTTTAGAGCCTGAATGGGTGTCTTTAGCTAATGCGAAGCAAAGACGCGGTAGGGCTGGCAGGTGCGACACATTATATTTTACTATAGTTTTATATTAGAAGAAAAATAATGCATTTTATCGAATTTCTCTTGTATAGATCAAACTAAACATATATATTGTGTTCTACATAGGGTTAAAAGTGGAGAGTGTTATCATATGTATACAAAAGCACGAGAAATGACATTTGCTTCATATCCATTGCCAGAGATGCTGAGAACGCGCTTAGAAGAAGTAATTTTGCAAATAAAAATCCTGCAATTAGGGAAAGTTAAAGAGTTCCTAGCTACCGTCATGGATCCACCAGATTTAAGAGCCATTGATCTGTCTCTCGAGTTACTTGAGACACTCAATGCCCTCGACAAACATGAGACTTTAACTCCTTTGGGTTATCACTTAGCGCACTTGCCACTTGACCCTAGAACAGGTAATTTTATTATTGCTGTTGTCGCAAAGCTGACTTGTAATTTTAATGTAACATACATTTTATTATAGGAAAAATGATTCTGTGGGGCGCATTGTTTTCCTGTGTCGAGCCAATATTTGCTATCGCTGCTAGTCTCACATTTAAAGACGCTTTCTATTGCCCATTAGGGCAAGAAGAAAAGGCTAATGAAAAAAAGTTAGAACTGAGCATGGAACAATGTAGCGATCATATTGCTCTCGCAGAAGCTCTGAGAAGATATGAAATTGCACGTCAAAGAGGAAATGCTCGCCAGTTTTGCCGAGAATATTTCCTCTCTTTCAATACACTGAAGCTCCTCTCCGAAATGAAAGTACAATTTGCACAATATCTGTATGATATGAAGTTTCTAGACAGCGAAAATCCAAGTTATATAAACTCTAACAGAAATTCAGATAACATAGCATTGATAAAAGCCATTGTCTGTGCAGGATTATATCCTAACATCGCTGTTATAAGGTGCAGACATTGATTTATTTTAATTCTCCATTATTTGACCGAAACACATAACATCTATAATGCTCAACGTTAATGCATACTGATTCTAACTAACTGTTCTAGGCATATTAATAAACATGGGGTGAATGCTTGGACACCTGAAGACGGTAGCGTATGTATACATCCATCGAGCGTAAACAGTAAAGTTTCCAGGTTTCCTAGTCCATACTTGACATATTTCACAAAACAACGCTCTACTGCCATATTTTTACATGACACTACGTGTATAAGTGTACCAATTTTATTGTTCGCCGGTTCAAATATATCGATAAGTAAGTTAACGCTTTCCTACTTGAATGTGTTCATCATTTAATATATTAATCGTGCACATGTAATAGTAATAACATGATATTTTAGGACGAGAAAAAGGACAATATATAATTCGTTCTTTTTCGGAAGACATTATTTGTGAACGAGGAACTGGAGAAATGATACAGGTGTGCAGATTGGTATTAGTATATGTATATGTGCATTCTTAGAGAAAGGAAATTGTTTTGAAATAATTTCTCGTTATACAGGAACTTCAACGCGCTCTGAATAGTTTATTGGAATATAAGGTTACGAATCCAGCAACGGTCTCTTGGTCAACCTTCGAAGGGGACTTATTAAAGTAAATTTGCATATATATTTACTATTTACGCGATTATTTCTTGCAAATTAATATTAATATTAATAATTATAATTATTATGATGGTACGATGAATTTTTCTGTGTTGGTATGTTACAGTGGCATTATTGAACTGGTATCTCAAACAGGTCCAGAATTGGATTTTGATAACACGCGCCAAAACGTATATTATAACCAAGGTTCCACTGATGATAATGTCGATTGACCGCGCATTCATTAATTTATTGTAAATGTTAATAATTTATGTAATCGCTTCGATATTGTTCAAAAATATAAACATCGTTGAACAAATTCATGTTGTAAAATAAGTTTTAAAATAAAGTCACAAAATAGCTTTTTCTTATTGATTCTTATGTTTTTGAATTTTTCTGCTGTTATCAAACATAAATATAAATGTGTATATATATCACAGACATATAAAATATATAGACCGAGACTTTCTACGAGAGATGACTGATATTTGAGGCAAAAGGGGCACTCGTCGGCTTATTCCGATAATCAAGAAATTGATGCGGTTAAATAGACAAGTAAATATCTGATATTTAGAAATAGATGTGTCAATCGATTGTTTAAAACGTTTTAATATCTCAAAATTAAAAAATTTTTTTTATTATATTACATCGGAAATATAAACGTATAATCCTTTTAGATCTTTAAATTTATATTGAAAAATTAAAGAAGCTAGTATTAATCGTACATATTTTATTTATTCTCATAATTATTGGTGGACTTGCTAAGTCCCGAAAAAAATGTACCAAAATTTGAAAACTCGTATATTGTCCCGAAAAGTCAAAATCCCAAAATTTAAGAAACGTGACAATGTGCCGAAAGGGCATAATCTCAAAATCTTAGAAACGTGACAATTACTACGTTTACGCGAGCGCTATTTCTGTAGTAACTTACGATAATTCACTCATTTACGCGGAGTAAATTATCGAATAAGTTACTACAAAATCTCGTTTACGCGAAGGAAGTATCGTAAGTTATTACAGAAGTAACGCTCGCATAAACGTAGTAAATGTGCCGAAATGTCATAATCCCGAAATCTTAGAAATGAGCAAGTTATACCGTTCAATCGTATATATATATTATACTATTATAATATATATATAATTGTATTATATATATTATATACGTTAAATTAACGTGTTAACCGTAACGATAAAAAGCATAGGTATAGTTTTACGATCGACACTGTATAAATAATTGACAATATAAAACCACACACACACACACACACACACACACACACACACACACACACACACACACACACACACACACACACACACACACTGTACATTGGCGATTTTGACGACAATGAACCAAATAATATAAATTTATCTTATATATCTTGACGAGAACATATTTATTCCATATAATTTTAGCAAAAAATGCCTCAGATTTTGATATAGTTCCGGAGTCGGTGCACAACAAAAATACTTAACAAAAATCTATGAAATCAGCTTAAAAAAAGCATTGTAAAAGAAAAAAAAGACTAAAACGATTTCTTAGTTTTTTTCTATCATTTTTCTATACCTATATATATATCATTTATGATTGCCGAAATATATAGGTATACGATAAGCGTTTATAAAGACGTTCTCCGGCTCCAGTCGTGCTCGACTTATAAAATATTACATATAATAACATCTAAAAAATCAGAAGTTAACTTCACGCGTGAGTATACTCATGCAGCGTTGCCGAGCAACTGACGCCTCTCCACTTCCGTTACTCTGAACCAAGCGAAAAATTCATCAAATCGCGTACTTTACTCAAGTATTTCTCGAAAACGAGTACCGCAAGGGTATTGACACTTATCGCATATTATTTCTATTTTTATGGAGCGTCATATACTGGTTTATCAAAAACATTAAGAGAAAACTTTTTTTACAATTCATTATAATGTCTGTTTCACAATAGCTCGGAATAGGAATCCCATGTTAAAAGTTGAAACTTTAAAGCTCGGTATCTTTATTTTTAATACCGCAAGAGCTACCGAAATTTATACCACGTATAAAGCACACCTAAATTAAGGTATATTCACAGTTTTAAGAAAATCTAGAGAAAATCGATTTTCCGGAGAACGTCAACGAAAATGAGAAGTCGCTCGGCGCACGTTTCGTTAAGATCTTGCGCGCTTTCTCGTCCTAGTAAATCGAAACTGTAAAATTGCCAGTATTAACAATGACAAATAATCCAATAGGGCAGATTTCAAACTAACGAGCGCTCGTTGAATCGTCTTTTTATCGTTTGCGGTTGCCGAGATATAAGCGTTTAATGAAAATAAAAAATCACTTTTCGTCTTAATAAACGGAAATAAATAATTGCCAATAATAAAAGTGAGCAATTCTAATAGAACAGAGCACAGTCGAAAAAGTGCTATTTGAATCATCTTTCTGTCTTTCACGATTGCAGAGATATAAATGTTTAATAAAAATGACGAATGCGGCGAAGCGCGCGATTCTTTTGGCCAGCTCGGCGCGCTTTATTGCTTCAATAAACAAAAGGACATAATTACCAAGTACAAAGTGTTTTTTTAATCATCTTTCTATCATTTACGGTTGTCGAGATATAAGCGTTTTATATAAAGTCAGAAATCATTTGGCGCCCGATCTTTACGGCACGCGCGCGCTTTATCGACGGAAGGACGCAATTGTTAGCAACAAAATCGAGATATTCCAATAGCACGGTGTATAAACTAAACAGTCCTTTTTGAATCATCTCTATATCTTGAGTATGGTTGCCCAAATATTTCTGATAAACGATTAAGGAAGACTCTCGCGCACCGAGCCAGCGACACATGGCCTTGACCTACATGAGCGGCAAGAGGCGGGACACTTTTGTCACGAGCTCTGTCTCGATTTCCTCAAATTCCTGCGAGAGAGAAGGATATAAGAGAGAAAGAGAAAGCGATATACATTCATATCTCTCTTTCTCTTTCTTTCTCATATCTCTTTCTCTATCTGCTTTTCTCTTGCTTTTGAGGAAAAATGGAAAACCAATCAAAAGTGGCCCTCTTACGGCCAGTCTCTGATTAGAAGGTCTCTATCCGCGTCTGCGTAAAGATCCACCTGTAATACATCTATCGTAATTCTGTTTGGCCATTTGCTGTTGCGCGACACAACTTCTAACGCAGATTTTACGTATATACGCACAATGTTTACGACAGCTTCTTTCCTCACGACCGCACGATCGGTTACGATTAAAGCGTTACGATAGATGTAGACGGGGCTTAAAGCGACGATCCGGATCGGATTGTTAACGGGAATCGGTGTCGGAGAAGTAGCCGAGAATAACGTGACGTGGCTCCTTAGCGCAACAGTGCGCGAACTTTCGACCCGTCCATATTTCGCTCTCGAACATCAATGAAGCACTTACATATCCAGCTTCTCCCCGACTTTCCGCTTCGCGCCCCGGCTTTTGTCATTCACGAACGTACGTAGAACGTACCGCCGTTCTCTCGGCGCTCGCGTCTCGCGTCTTTTACGAGAGGCAGAAACAATGCGAGAAGGGGGTGGCAGTTCCGATCGCGTATATACGGTTACCCTTTATCGCGCGATTGAAACGCACGATATAATTTATGAAGGCAATTAATATCTCAGATACGACGCGACGCGCGGCTCGATCGGACGCGTCGCCTCGCGCCTTGCCGGCGCTAAATATCATACCGCGCTTCTTGTACGCTGCGAATCGTTCGCGCGCCGCCTTATTCTTTATCTAATCCGCCGCCGCAATAATGCAGAATGACTTCGCAATCCCTGAATTATTATCTTTCTCTTTGAGGAAAACGGATTTTTGTTATTTACTTACAAACACGCGCGCGCGCACACGCGACACACACGCACTCTCTCTTTCTCTCTCTCTCTCTCTCTCTCTCTCTCTCTCTCTCTCTCTCTCTCTCTCTCTCTCTCTCTCTCTTTCTCCCGCACACTCACAATCTTGCGTAGTAGCATTCGCATTTATTTGTATGCTCGGCACATATCTATTTTATTTTTCTTCATTTTTTCGTAATTTTTTCAATAATTTTTCATTACTTTTATATTAACTGGGTTTCCAAATATATAGCACACCACAACGTATACTAAAAACAAAATATATGATGTTTTAGCACTTGAAAAGGCTATCTTTAAAATACTTAATATTATAAATAAATAGCAATCTCTCTCTCTCTTTTTCTTACGTTTTATTAATATATTAAGAAATAAATTAAAACGCCAAGTATTATATATATATAGATAAGTAGATGCAGAGTCATCCATTTGCATTTTAAACTTTACTTCCGCGGAAAGCCGATTAAAGATCGCATCGGACATCTCGACTAAAAACGTTAACGTAACTGCGCTCAAATCCCGTATTTTGGGGTCATTTTTCCGACGCGAGAACGCGCGCTCTTTCCCATTTTCTCGTAGATGAGCGGCGCGATCGCGCGCGGCACGCGGTAAAAAAAAAGAAAGAAAAAACGAGCTCGAGGACCGCGGTCTGGCACGAGCCGATAGCCGCGACGCGAGAGTGGCAAAGAGGAGCGAGAGAAAAAGCGGTAGCTCGCCAAGGGGGCGGAGGGGAGCGCGGGGCCCCGGGGGAGGCAGGGTAGGCGGCGGCGCGGTGGCGCGGTGGCGCGGTGGCGCGGCGGTGGTCGCGGAGGGAGACCCGTGGATACGTTCAGGCCGATACATGGAGTACGGCGAACGGCGAGTAACGTCTGATTCAGTCTACGTTCGACCGTCGCGCGCGTCGTGCCGTGAACTCGTGCGCGATCGAGTCGAGCCGGGCCGGATTGAATTGAGTCGAGACTCGCCCGACGTCATCGAGACGAGAACGCGAGGGTAGTTGTGCGAGGAGAACGGTAGTGCGCGCATAATAATAATACGACCGGCTAAGCGACCCGAGAATCGCGGTCTTATCGGGAGACGACAGAAGCGGGAGGATGTGAGAAGTTCGCCGCAGGATCGGAGGGACGAGAACCGGCGCGTTTTTCCCCGTTTCGAATCAGAGGTGTGTACGCGGGACGATTCGCCGACGAGCAAAGTGAAAAATCGTACAACGCGGATCGGAGATAGGGATAAAGACGTATAGTTGGAGAGGATAGGATATATATATATATATATATATATAATTTATATCGCGAGATATACACAGAAAAGACAGAAAAAGAAGCGTGGCTCGCTTACGCGCGCGCGCGCGCGCGCTCCGTATACAACGTGAAGTGAGAAGAGGGAAATCGAGCGATATACGTCGAGTCGTCGCGCGTACGAAAGCCGAGAACGTAACAGGAATATCGGCGCGACGGGCGAAGGGGGTGAGACGAAACGGCGTAAATATACGCGAGTCGAATAGGATTCGTCATTCGGCGAGTAGTCGGGCGCGCGCCGGGATATATAGGATATAGAACCGCCAGCCTCACTCTCTCTCCTCGCGTCAGATCCGCGTGACGGCGGCGGCGGCCGCGCCGTGCGAGGAGTTCCCGTTGATCCGTAATATGCCATTAACCGGCGCGCGGCGCCCGGTGATGTTTATGAGCGTGGTGCCCGAGGTGGCGGCGGTGCGCGGAGTGCGGGAACCTGGTAGCGGACCGGACGCGGGCAACTCGCGGCGGCAACTTCGCGCTCTCGCGACAGGTGTGGGTTATTACGGCGCCATCGGCACCTCCGCCTCGCGCGGCGACGATAACGCGCGCGATCGTCACTGTCCCGACCATCGGGCGCGCGCCGTCCTCGCCCAGAAGCATCTCCCCCGTGTCGTCGTCGTCGTCGTCGTCGTCGTCGCCGTCGTGGTCTAGAGGGACGACGTTTCGCGAGAGGTGCGCAGCACCGAAACCTGACCGTCCGCGGAGGGCACTCGCGAGCTCCGTGAACCGGAGGAGGACGAGGACAACGAGGTGGAGGAAACGGAGGAAGAACGTAAGAATTTTCTCTCTCTCTCTTTCTCTCTTTCTCTGTTTTTTCTTTAATCGACGGCAGGACGCCGAGAAAGCGCCGGCTGTTTCGTTCGGTGCGTTCGAGAACAAGAGGAAGACTCGCCGACTCGCGTAAGCGAAACGACCGGAGAGAGCGCGCGCGGTCTCGGGACGGCTATACGACGGACAGAAGCGAGCCTCCCGAGACGCGCGGGCCTGCTCTCGTTTCTCCCGACGCGACGGGAAAAATTGCATCGGAAAATCGAATCGGCACGCGGGCGCGCGTGTCTGTGTGTGCGCGTGTGCGCGGGACGAGAGAGCTCGTGTCGGTGAGAGCGGGTCAGTGAACGATTGCGCGCCGCCGCCGCCGTCGTTGCGAGAGCAACGAGGAGAGAGGGTCTCTCTCTCTTTCTCTTTCTGATGTCTTTCTCGCGCTCGTTCTCTCCCTCCCTCCCTCCCTCTCTCTTTCTCTCTTTCGTTTCGCTCCGACGTACGTATATGCACGTGCGAAAGCGAGGAGAAACGTGAAACGCGCGCGTGCGCCGGTCCGTGTGTGTGCGCTCGGCGCCCTGACACACGAACGCACGCGCTCGCGTGCATACATATACGTCGCGCGTATAGGTGCGCTCGCGCGCGCGCGTATGGAGCCCTGCAGGTGCGCGAGTATGCGCGGGCACACGCGCGCGCGATAGAGACGACAGCGCGCAGCCGAAGAGGAGCAGGAGGAGGAGGAGGAGGAGGTGGTGGTGGTGGAGAAGGAGGAGTTGAAGGAGGAAAAGGAGGAGTAGGGGGTGGAGGAAGAGGTGGAGGCAGAAGAAGAAGAAGAAGAAGCCAGTGACACCGGGAGGGTCGGTTGTCGGTTGTTCCTGGTGTATAAAGCGGCCACCGGGATACACCTATATATACGTGTGCGACGTGTGCGTGCGTGTGCGCGCGCGAGAGGGACCGCCCGCGTGTGTCGGGAGATCCGCGGATATAAGCGATACGGTGCGCGCGAGGTTCTCTCCCTTTCGTTCTCTTTCTTTCTCTCTCTTACTCTTCGTCTCTCTCTCTTTTTCTCCCCGTCTCTCTTCTCTCTCTCTCTCTCTCTCTCTCTCTCTCTCTCTCTCTCTCTCTCTCTCTCTCTCTCACGCGCACACACTCGCGCCGAGCAGGAGAAAGAAAAAAGGGGAAAACAAAAGTTCGGGCGAAAAGAAATGCGGGTTCGTTGACTGCGCGCCGCCGCCGCCGCCGCCGCGCGATGGCCGCATGCTCGTGCCCGGTGCTGCTGGTGCATAGTGCGCGCGTGACAAGAGCGACGACGACGACGACGACGACGACGGCGACGGTGACGACGGCGACGACGGCCGGGACGTCACCGGCGGTGAACGTGACGGCGACGACAAGAGCGACGACGACGACGACGACGACGACAAGGACGACCTCGTCGACAGAGGTTGTGCCGGCCGCTGCGCACCGGCCGCTCGACGAGAAGCAGTGAGTCTACGCACGCTCCGCTCGAGATTCGACGTCCCGCATTCACCGCACCGGCATCGGCGGGCGGCGACTGCGGGGCCAACGGCCGCCGGTAAATCCGTCGACGAGAGGTTCGCGAGGTACGTGCCGCGCCCGTGTGAATTTGGTAATTAGTCGCGCGACACCGGACGTCTCGCGTCGGGCCAGTGGAAGAAGCGGCGTCGTGGAAAGGGAGGAAAAAATAACCGGGTCAGTCGTCTTTTCCGCGTCGAACGAACGATCGAGCGATATCGGATTGACCGGAAGGTCGGTGAGCGGTCCGAGAAGAGTGTAAAAATTCCGGAGTAAAAATAGTATGTAATATTTATTGTAAGAAATATATATGGTAAAAATATAATTTATATGTTTATTGTACATCTGCAGACGTAGACGCACATTTATTGTGCGAGAGTTTATTAAGAAAAATTACAAATAAATTGCCAAGTGCCCAAAAGAGCGCCAGTCTATCTGCCTGTCGAAAGTCCGTGACGCTTTACGTATAAATATCTTTTTATTTTATAATTTTACACCGATGAACGAATATGAAGGGGATAATTTAACATTTATAACCAATCGTCGATATAATCTTAATGAATTATTGTTTCCTTTACGCATCACGTTTCTGTGAAAGTAAAACTCTATAAATTTTTATTAAAAAGGAAAGATAAATAAATTTTTAATTGAAAAACAAAAATATATAAACAAAAATAAACAAAGTTGCGCCAGAAACGTGACATTTTAAAATAAAATAACTATACGGAACACGTAGTAGAATAGAGACGAACAAAATTTTTACTTTACAACTCGTTGTTGTAATAATATATTTACTACGTACAAGCAAAAATATTTTTGTTCTTCGAAAAATAAAAATATTACGAAATTTCTTGTAATTATGATATACATGTTATATTCACGAGTGTTATATTTTTTGTATAATTTTTGTGTTGCCAAGCTCTGCTCACTGTTTCAATTTATTAAAAAAGCATATTTTATTGACTGTTTCTTCCAAAGAAATAATAAGAGGTTATTTATTTAAAAACATGCATATATTTTTATGTAGAAATGTATGTTATCCAGGTAAACTAAAAATAATATTATATATAAGCCGTATTATATACCTGTCATAAATATTTAATATTTTATCTCAGAAATTTTCCACAAACTTCATATGATACTTTCGTCATTCTGACTGCTCGAAAGAGCTTCTCTCTCTCTTTTGTAACGAGAATTTATTGTATATGCTTGACAGATACGTTGATGCAAGTCGGAGAAATAAATGACCTCGTTGCCTGTGTCAAGCGAGTTAACTTACCAACGCTACAACTTGCAACTCGTACCGTTAATACCCTTAGAATTATCATTTCCTCGCGGTGCAACGTAAAATTACGCGACGTTCAATGAAGACGATCATGGTTTGCGCTCGATGTTCTCACGATACGCGGCGCGACCTTCGTCGTCGCGAAATTATTGGAATTAATTATCGTCGTGATAATAATCACAAATCGAATAATGCAAGTCGCGCGCGTCTAGCACGCTATAGTTTTCTGCGTCGAAAGCTAGCCTCTTGACTCGACGACTTCGAATTTGCATCGGTATTGCTCGATTACCTCGCGAATACCGCGTAGTGAAGTAACGTAACGTGGATCTCTTTTGTTATTCGGTTGTCGACCGTTGACTGGCACGTACAGTTTCGTAATTTGTTTGTCCGCGCGCGAACAACTACCCCAAACACGACCGAGGAGGCTCTCGCATAAATCATTGCGTCCGCGACGTAAATGTGACTTCGCGGAACAACCGTGACAACCCCGAACCTTGATCTTATCGTCGCGCGCGTCTCATCGCGTCCGTTAATGATCGTTGTCGGCATAAGTTTCAAGTTACGAGAGAACAATTAGACGCGCCGACTTTAGCGTCGAAAGGAACAAATTGACTTTGGAACGATTCCAATAGCGCGAGTCGTACATTCTAATTGGGCGATATGGGACGGGTTTGTACGCGATTTTTCTCACGTTCTCGCGCTCAAGTCCAAGGAAATTGTATAACAGCGTATAAAATTTATGATCTTGCCACGGCTTCTTGAATCCTTCCCGATGAAATATTACGGATATCGCGCTGAAATAAAGCACAGCTGATGCTCGCCAGAATCAACGCGAATAATACAACCACGCGATCGCGTTATACTATTGTGAAAAAATCTTTAATTGGGTCAACAAACGTGGAGAGGATCTTTATTTTACACAATTTATAAATATGGGTAACAATAATATCACGGTGATTAATATTTACGCTAGACGTGCACAATTTTACCGATTACATTGCTATCGTGCACGATGTAATCGCAATTGCACTGATAAAATATTTAGTCAAATGTTCGATAAAAGATATAACGGTCAACGATCGCCCCGTATTTAACTTCATCGTGTTAAGTGCATATATGTACACCGCTACAAGTTACAGTTACGTTAAATTTGACGAAAAGTTTAGAACTGTAAGATCTTTTGTACGTTATAATTTCATACTATAAGTATAGCGGAACGTCATAAACAATTGCTGTTGAAGTTAAAATTCCAATTCAACAATTGTATATCTTCTCCCTATTTTATTTGTGGAGAATATCACTATGTACCATCATGAATTAGAGAATTAGTATCACAATTGTATCACAGAGAAAAAAAATATTGCGTTATTAATACACGTGATAATGGATTTTTTATGCTGTTATTTTTACAATTTTTTTCGCAAACATATATCATTCTCTCTCTTATACATTCTAATATACATTAGAAATAATCTTCTAATGTTATAAATTAATATTATAAGAGAAAATAATATTAAAAAATTTTCCAAAGAAACACTATGGTTTTATAATTATCTCGTAGAAGAATAATATAAAATCATCAAACTCGATAACCAATGCTACTGTTTATCGAATGATTAAATTAGATAGAATCGTATACCTCGCAATCCAGATTTTAAATGTCCTGTGATTTACTGGCGCCTATGTTACGCTTGTAGTTTAATTGGATCGTATTCTGCGCAACACGTTGAAAAGTAAAAAAGATTGGCGAAACGAACGCGTCTCAACTGAATCACGGTTTTCAGTCGGGACGGTTCCTAATTGCTGAACGAGGAACTGGTAGATTAGAGGCACTTGTCAAAATCTTGGTTAAGATACGAGTTTGCGCGACTCGTTCACCCGTGACTAAATAATTACCAGTCGGCATACGAAAATTGATGCAAATATGTGCAAAATGAGTTCTCGCGAGCGATACGTCGAGTGTAAAACGGCGTAGGTCGGTGACATCGTGTTCTATTTCTCAAATGATCTTTGGCTGGATTTAATTAATACGAGCGTCGTCACAAGCGGTAAATTGACCGCGAGGTATAGTATTCCGTCGTCCGTAGAGCTATAACTAGGTTCGACACAATGCAATGCGATTTCTTTGTATTACCGTTTTCTTAACGCAAGATTTCCGATCCAAAATCCGCCAAATGCGTCTTATGTTAATAAATCGTGTAATGGAGATGCCGTATTTTCGGTTATTTCAGTGCTTTCAATTTTTACTGTGTGGTGAATGTAATGTTTGGAAGATAATTGAATAATAAAGATTTATTTTTACACATTTCCAGGTCAGATTTCACGTTTTTATAGTTTTAAATCGTTTTAGAGCAGATTGAAACAAACATAGAGATGTATATACGAATGTAAGCATTAAAAACATAAATTATTATTTTATATTTATTACAGTCCTGAGGAAAATGTTATACGAATATATAAATAGATCTTTAAAACGTATCATATGCATTTTCATCCAATTTGTTTTATTTTTTTGTTTATAAATCCAAAATTCGATCCAAAATAACATTAAATTATTCACGAGATATAAAATTTGCGATATAATTTTAGTGCATATCTCTAAGTTTGCATTGCTATTCGCAATAATCTTATTAATGAGTAGTTTAATTAAATTGGTAACAAAAATTATGGTAAATATAAAATAAAATTAAATATAAGATCTATAAAAAGAATAAATCCGTTTCTAACTTATGATTTCTTTAAACCTTATATTTGCAAGAATAGATGACATTAAAACGATAAACAACAACATTATAATAATAAATGCTTTTATTATTTTAACGTTAAGTTGAATAATTCACGCACGCAAATTAGTTTTTCAGCAATAAACGTGCGCTATACAGCGAGTCACGAACTGAAAGAATTTAATAAAAGCGACAGATTAGTTGTAACAATTGTACAAATATGTAATATTGTATTTTTTACAAACAAAATTTAATATATCAGTTTTTATTTTATGTTCTAGAAGAAAACGGCGTCCCCATTTATGATCGCATCAAACGAAGAAAGATAACGAAACGAGAAAAATATTTCTCGATCTGTGCACGAAACTTTGCGACCCGTATGCGCTCGAACATTCGTTCTTTCAAGAAGCTCGACATCGAAAAACCGTCGCACCGATCCTTTAATATATATCCACGGAATCCAGCGCGCGATGTAACACATTGTACGACGAAGAGGAGTTTGGGCTTAAAGTTCTGATCTCCGAAGACCGATCGGCTCTGTCAGAGCCGACTCAAGAGAGCTTTCTCGAACCGGCCGGGAAAAGACCCCTTCTCGAGGAGACTATCGCGATCCAACGAAACGATCGCGCGGACGTTCTCAGTGCCCAGAATCCCGTGATCCGCGCTCTTCGATCGAACTCGATCGTCGTACCCTCAGACCGATCGGCTTCGCACACTTTATAAGGAATCGCAGACTTAGGCCGGCCAATCGCAGCCACTGGATCATCCACCTTCGCCGTTTGGATTCCGCGTTCATCCGTCTCTGTGTTCTCTCCCGACAGAGAAGACCTCTCGCGGCCGATCGTATATAACGTGTGAGATTTTATCGTCGCGACGGTTTCCGCAAATCGCTCTATTACCCGCGAACCGTCAAGTACGCGAGGATGCTAACGTTGGCGTCGAGTGCGCGTCCGTGCCGAGTAACGAGCCCGTTCTGATCGTCGTCGATGAACGTGACTCGCGGTGCCGGGAAAGTGAGGCTCTAATTAACTCGCGTGTGACGGCCGCAACGTCTACGTGCCACGTTGCCCAGGCAGCGGATCGCCGATTTAGGAGACCGAACTGAAGAGGCGGCCAGCTGTTAATCAGCAGCCACCGCGGTGGACATGATTATTTCAAAGGATCTGTTCCTCCTTGGCGACCAGGATTATCTGCGCCTTCCCGTCAACGAGAAGCGCCAGCAACGGGCAATGGGCCGGCCGATCATCAATGCTCCCAGGTAAGGAGAGCCAGCTGATTCACGCTTCTCCTTTTATTTTCACTTTCATTTCCACTTTAAACGTCTGAAAGGATAAAAATAAGATTAGATTTCTGGAAATTTTTCTTCAATTTTCAAACAGAAACTTTCCATATTTTATCACGAGTTAAATTCTTTTTTCGAAATTTTCTTGAATTTTCCCATTTTGAATAGAGTATCAAAAGTTTTATCGAAAAGTATTATACTTCAATCAAACCGATTCTAATTGGAATGAAAAAATTATTGTTTTTGTACGTTTTGTATAAAAACATATAACACACATATATATATATATATATATATATATATATATATTCTCTCTTTTAATTCCATATTTAATATTGCCATAATTCTTTTTTTAAATGTATCAAAACTCTTTAAACTCTTAAAGCTGATCATTTATACCGAAATTTAAAAAATGGGATGCTAATTTTATAAATGTTTTTATACAAAGTATTCTGTTTACGCAAACTTTCGGGATACTTTGATTACAAGAGATGATTTTCAAATTTAAAAATCGATAGTTTTAGAGTCTAAAACTAGGTATTCATAAACTGATAAAATATGAAATCAAATGGCATAGGCTTCAACTAATTAATTTTTCAATCTCGAATTTATTAAATAATCTCACGGAATAAATATACAGTAGATCTGGGACGCTTGTGCGGTATTGCGCGTAAGAAAGATACGGTAAGCTCCGAATTTACGTGACATAGTTTTACGCGAATTTAAATATAGGCGAGCGATAGATATTGTCTCTGGGCGACGATTCCGGTTTTAAAGTGATAATAACTTTAGCTGAACGTAACTGTGAACGCACTTTGTTCTCTCTTGCATATTTTTACATTTTATATTGTTTTAAAACAAATGGAAAATGTACGTTCTGCGAAATATTCTGCTCCATTTGTTTATTAATTATATAAAATTTTATTAATTATCTAATAATTCTTCTATACAAATGTATTATATAGTCACATATGTATTATTAATCATATGTATATTATATAATTGATTCGTAGAGCACAAAATCGCAGCATATGCATTTTCAAGTGAGATCAAAAGGAATAATTCGTTTGCTTGAAAATTCATGTTGCTGAAGCATGAATCACGGTTCGATATTGACTAATCTATATAAAACCTAAGTAAAGGGCACATTTGAATTTGAAAACTAAAACAGCTATTATAGTTTTTTCAGTAAAGATTTTGATTAAGCTTTTGAAGAGATAGGCAAGTAAATTATTTAAAGAATAAAGGAGAGCTCGCCGCTGATGTACGCCGCGAGTACGTGAAATAACGTTTTTTTTTCCTTTAATTAAAAGTCTTGATGCATTGGAAAAGCAGGTTTATCGCTCGGTATACAGGATAACCCGTGCACTTTGAGCGTACAGTTATCGGTTCGCGGAATGACCATCGGTTCGGTTTTCTATTAAGCGGTTTCTTTTTCGCCGCGCGAGTGCCACTCGTGTAGAGGAGTATCGCGCAGGCATAGAGGCGTTTCGATCGCGCGAGCGCGCGCGCGCGCAACGCGTTAAAAGCGGCGTGCTTGCGCGGTGTGTGTCGAGATCGAGAGATTTATGCCGGAACTAATCGATTCGCCGCGCTATTATGAGCTTTACGATTTTTACGAGAAAAGTGTGCTGACCGCGCGCGCTGCACGTCGTATATGTTCGTCTTTCCCTCTCCTTTTCTCTCACTCCGCTTCCCGCTTCCTCCTTCCCGCTTCCATTGATACGATTTCGTTGTTGTTACCCGCGTATTAACTGATAACAGTAACCGGCGAGTCTTATCGCTGCTACGCTCCTTCGGGGATCAATGACATGCCCGTGTATAAATAATACGTCGTACGGTTCCGTATCATCGATCAGTGAAACCCCACAAAGCTCCCGCGAGATAATACGTACGTTATCTGGGGGGGGGGGGAAATACTTTGGCCTATGCTATTCAGTGATATTTTTATATCGACGTAAAACACGTGCGACTGTCGCCGCGCGAGCGCGTTAAGCCCGGTCTACATAGGCCGCAGTTCGCAAAACGCAAGACACACGCACAGTCTACATGTCAATCTAACAAAGAGGTTAGGTTGACATGTAGACTGTGCGTGTGCTTGCGTTTTGCGAACCGCGGCCTATGTAGACCGGGCTTTATATCCGCATTTCGGTTACGCCCGCGACAAGCTAGCGCGACAATAAAAAACGTTTATTCCTTTCTTCTCGTTGAACTTTCGCGTTTGCGAATTATTCGTAAACATAAGATAAAATATATGAAAGCTACGAATTGGTCACAATGGACACTCAATTATTTACCTGTATATTTGAATGTTTATTATAATTGTAATTTATTATTCGTGGTGTGCATTCACGTGTCTGTAAGTACTAAAAGAAGAATTGATTGTGGCATCGGATCGAAAAAGCAGATTTCGGGACACGTGCTTTCCCCTTTTACTTCTTATATATTTTTTTCTTTTACACGCAGAGACCGAGAAAAGCGCGCACGAGGATTCACAGCGCTGCTCGCCTCGTCGTCGGCGAAAATTATGTCGCGGCGGAGCGAAAATATATAGGGAGACCGTTCCTTTGCGCGGCGCACGCGAGCGGCGGCGGCGCGGCGCAGCGGTGCGCGCCGCGTTCTTATTTACTTGTAACCTAGAAACGCTCGCTCGATCGAAAGAAAAATCGGTAGTTTCTCCCGCGGAGAAAAATCGAGTCTTCCGCCTGGAGATGAAACCGTTCCAGTTTCCCATGCGTGACCCACTGGCTAGGGTGCACTCTCGTGCGCCTCTCTCGCGATATATACCGCTCTCTATATGCAATCGCAATCGCATTCGCCGCCTCTCGGCTCGAGAGACGGGCGTTTTCTTATTCCGCTCGTGCCGATTTTCTAATCTCGGCCTATTATATAGCGACGTACTCTCGAGTGTTTCTTATATGGCGGCGTGATTCCTTCTGGGTCGAGACGCTCCGTATCAAAAAGGATCGGCACTCTTGGACCCCCCCCACTCGCGATATGAATCACACGTATCCTTATCGTAAACCGTGTACGACTGCCGTATACGTAAATGAAAATGTTTGATACTGTTTAATACGTGCTATGGCTACTGAGCACTTGACTTTTTTGTTTATCGATTTTTTTTCCCGTAAATATGGAATCTGTTGACTTGGAAAAGTCAAAGATACGATATCGAAGTGTCCAGATATAGATACGTACACTTGCGACATGGACCACGTAGTAAACACCGCAAGGACAAAATAGAAAACATTGGGGAAAAAAATGAGGACGAAGGATACGTAACGATTTAAGAATGAAATAATAGCCGGTATTTCAAGTATTACGTTTATGTGGAATAGAGTCAAGTAAAAGACCGTATACGAAAGACTTTTAGGTGGCTGGGTAAAAGAGTTGTCTTTTTTTATATATGTTTACAGCAGGCACTTATTTCTCTCTGTGAAGTAATCGAGCTCTCGTGTTGCGGTTTGCGCGAGAGCGAGAAATTCGCATAGCTACTTCGAAATCTACGGCGTTTCGCCGCAGCAGACGTAGCACCGCCATAAAAGTCTCCCGATAAGTGGATTTCTCCCGATGTTGTTTTCATAATGTTGCATTCAAAACACGATCTCCCTTCTTTCTATTCATGGAGACGATCGTTAATCTGCTCCGTTCGAAAGGAGGAAAGACTTTTCCGTGTTGATGCCTTTTACTCCTATCACCTGACATCTCGTTAATCGTTCAGGTGATCAATAATTTGATCAGTAATTTCATTGATTTAATAAATAATTTATACATAAATATTTCATGTGTATTTGAATTTGATGCAAGGATAATTGAATGCGAACTTTGAAAGTAAAAATACTTATATGAGGGGAGATTTCCAAGTGTACCTAAATCGGAAAATAATGCTAAACCTACACAGATTATTTCTTTCGGTAACCAAAGAAAAAAAATTTACCATTTATAAATCCAATTTTTGCAACGTAAACATAAACAAATATCAAATATACACGAATTTTAACGGATTAATAATGAAAACTGAAACATTAGATAAACTAAATTAGATTTTACTAAGAAAGCTAGAACTCTGACAAATTGATGCAAGTAACACGTTAATAATCCGTTAAAATTCATATATATTTTTGATATGTATTTTTGTTTGTGCTTATATCGCAAAGATTTGGTTAGAGAGAGTTAATTTGTAAATAGCGAATTTCTCTTTTTAGTTACCAAAAACAAGTAATCTGTGTAAGCGTGTAAATATAATTTCGTTTAGTATAATTTTGCGATTTACATTTCACACGCAAAACCTTCTCTTATTAATATAAACATTATATTTATGTGCATCTCTCGTATACACGTTCGATAAGCGAGATAAAAATATAATATTATACTATAAAGATCGCTAAAATTTTAGAACGATGACACTCACCGATAAAAATGCGAAGAAAAAAAATTCGTGACACGTGAAATAAATCTTGCTGTATGTCGCTAACATGTGTCACATGACTCATGTGTTTGATAATACCAACTTATGTCTATCCCATAAATGATGCGGCATTCTCGACTTGCAACGTGTCAATATCGATTTCCGCGACCTCGATCAATGAATCGTACTGAGAAGAAAAAAAGCTAAATATAAATATTCTTTATATACTGTGCGCGTGGGCTTTTTTACGATGTTATGCTATTCGAGTTCTTTCAGAGTTTATTTCTATTTAATGCTGAATTTAAATCAATATGAAAATAAGTATAATTTAATTTTTTCATTGTATTAAAAAATATATTGCTATATTTATTTCTTTTTATTTATTTTTTTGTTAATTTCAAATTTTACGACTTGCGGCTATCATTAATAAAATTCGATGGTTTTTTTCAGCATCTATAAAAATACACTTAATTATTGCTTTTAGCACGAAATTATTTTTATAAATAAATGAACATTTTGCTTTTTATTTTAGACCAATTTCGATTAAAGTTTTCGTTTTCTTGGAGTAAGATGGTCGTAAATGCGCAAGTAACGTCGGCGTAAGCCGGTTATCGGGAAACGTATATAATTTCTTGGCGCGCTGAGGAGACGGGTTCACTCCTGCGTAGAGAACGAGTATTTTGCTTAAGTGCAGAAGTGGAACGAAAAAAAGAGGGACGGAGGAAAAAAGGGAAACGGCCTACGGTATATCTCATCGCCATCGCGCGCGGACGGTAAGATGAAATCGAGGACGGTGCAGGCCGCGCCATTAAGCAGATTGAATATTACCCTATATTCGGTAGATGCAACCGATAGCCTAGAAAAATGCGCTATTCGCCTTCGCAGCTACGTGTGTCCTTGAATGACACACTATCAGCTTTGCGCGCAATTTGCCGTGGCATGACGACACGTGTATACGTGCTCTACCGTGTCGCGTTGTCAAGAAGCTCGTGATCGTTGCTCTCTTGTATATAATAATCACATTAAAAACGCATCGCAGATTTCGTCGTTTGAAAAGTAATCTGAGAAAATAAGCGTTTGTAACATCTTTTTATTTGCAACGCTTGCGTTTTATCGTGAATTATTTTTCATGGACAATTATTTTTTTTTACTTTCTCCTATTTTTTTTTTACTTTTTTTACTTGATATTTTCGTTAAAGAAAAATCGTTTTAATTTGCATATATACTATCAGCCATTTTTTATGTCAGAATTTTTAAACGTTATAAAATTTGCAATGTCGGTTTTATCACTAGTCAATGATTGACGTAATTCATATTCAGCATATTCCAATTGTCATTCGTGAAAGATTTCGCGTGTTTTCAGTTACCATCGCGAGCGGAGAGCGCTACACTCATGATTTTTTTACATCTATTTTATTTAAGACTGATTTTCAGACATTGGTATTGTCACCGAGAAAAATTAAGTATCAGTACTTGTATGAACGAAAATTTTTAGTTCCGAGAAATCTGGATACTATAATTGACACATGTAAATGAGTGATATAAAGAGAAGCTATATGCATTTCTATCATCAAATGAATGCTTTATGACATGAATTTATGACGTTCTATTTTACTTTTAGATACTGAGATACCACATATTGTCATCGAGATTGAAGTATCGGTAGCAAAAATACTCGTACGCACCGGTATATCGGGATTGACGTATTACGACTCATGCACAATGAGGATAAGGAACAAGGAATTAAACATAGAGAGAATTCATAGTCGCATCTTTTTTTTAAGACGCGGAATTCTCTCCATATGTTTAATTCCTTGTTCCTTGTTTTTCTCATTGTGCATGAGACCTTAGAAGCGTATTATTCCATATCGGGAACGAAGTGTCTCGATAATATGAAATCACAGTGTCGCGTGAGCATTCCTATCCCTATTTCACCGCCCACACGTATACGTATCATACGTATGAAACTTCTGGAGTGCGTATCAAACCCAACTCTGCGCGCGCGAATATCAGGCTCGTTCGGCACGAGGTGTATCGTGTACCGCGTTGCGTTGCGTTGCGTCGCGTCGCGTCGCGTCGCACGGACACGAAGGACGAATCTGCGAGGCAGGCGGCGGGCGAAGCGAACGCATGAACTACGAGGAATGCGAATGGCTTGATCAAGCCCGTTTAAAACGAAGCGCTCCCCTCGTCGCGAGCCGACGTCGCTGACCTGCCTCACGCGACTCGCTCTAGAGTGTACGTCTCGTTCTAGGTATACTCGTTCTTCCGTAGAAAGGCAGCGGGCAAGTGTGTGAGGAGGCGTTCCTTTCCTAAATCGGCCGCTCTTAGAGGGAGGCAGAGAAAGAGAGAGATAGAGTGAAAGAAAGAGAGGGAGAGAGAGGGGGGGGGTGATAGTATCAAATTCGATTTTTCGACGAATAAGGCGGCGATTTTAGTGCATTAGACGATTAACGAATGCGACAAATTGCAATCGCGTTACATTTAATCTCGTCCAAATGAATGATTTCAATTGAAGGTTTCGATGGAATAAACGGTTTCAAGCAATTTTCTAAGAATTTGATTATCTCACTCGAACAAGATTACATTTTTAGAAAGATTAATAGCGAAACCATTATTGCAAACGTGTTTACGACTCTGAAGAGTTGTATGCATTATGTATGTATTTTACAAACTTATAAATCGAAAACAGTTGAAGAACGCGATTTAACTTTTATTTTTTCATTAATTGTCTCATTAATTCCATTTATTTTAATACTTCTTCACTATTATACATTAGTAGTCGAAGGATTTATTCAAGAAATACGTGCAATATTTCTAATACATAGAAATATTATTTCTTATAATAATTATGTGACTCGATAATATTAACCGGCGCGATAAAATTTAAATATGTAAAATTCTAGTGGCACATGATGTTCCATGTTTATTATATAGCGACTGCGAGCGCTCTTCGTCTCCAAGTTTATCATTTTCTCTAAAATTATGGAACGTACAAAATTTAAAAAACATGTTGAAAAACAAACGCAATTTCTGTACGGCGTGTATTCTTGACATATCCATATATCTCTCGACAATGTATATAAGAATGAATGCAGACCGTACAGACTGTGCCCGTTATCGAGAGCTATCTGCGATGAGCGCGATAGGGAGAATAGCCGTTTTGACCTTGCCTGCGGAGCACACGAATGTCTGAGGTCGACTCCGAGAGGAATGCAAATGTGCCACGGTTTAAGACAGGCCACATGACCCCACGCTGTACGAAGCGTAGCGGGGCGAGCCGGAGGTTGTGCCTCCTGCCTGCTCCTGTCCGCGACGCGCTTCTTATTCGGCGGGACACCCAAGTGCGGTCGTGGCACGAATTTATGGTTAATAACTCGTCCTCGGTGAGGTCACGCGGGTGGTAAGGTGTAACCTATAGGTAAAGTATATTCACGGCATCGCGAATTCGCATCGCTTGCAGGGTTGTAATGTGAGAAATTCCGACGAAACTCATCGTGCCGCCGCGCCATCCGATATTTGGACGCGATACGTCACCTTAATTGACGTAGCGAGTGTGGCGCGTAGTGAGAAGTGTAGATGGTGAAACACTTCTCTTCTTTTTGTTTCTTTAGAAGTAGCAAAAACAACATCATGCTTCAACGACAAACTGCGCATTTCCCAATAACTTATCTCTTTTCCTTTTTTATATGAGGTACAGAAGACCACGTGAATAACCATGGAAAAAGGAGAAATATAAATCTGAAATTATCATTTGATGCAATTATTTTACGGCGTTAAAATAATTGTAGGGTATATTAAGAAGTAGACACATTTTTCATTATAATTGGAATATATAGAAAGTAACATAAATGAAAGCGAATAGCTTTTTACTTGGATCATAATAACAGGATCATAATTCATAATAAATTACGCGTATTGCGGAATTCTGCACAGGTTAAAACAAATTTATTATACCAATTTCCTATTAAAGTCGCGATAATACCTCGCGATACGTTTTTATTCATTCCAATTGAAAACACAGTCCCGCTCTTGAAGGCGCAACTTTGCTTCAGTAAAATCCAAGAGTGTCTCCCGCGAGAAGGAATTTAAATCAATCCTGCTTGGACGAGAAACACGAGATGCCAGGGATAACCTAGCGAGCGTAACGCTGACCTACCTCACGGCGCGAGAAACAGCTCTCGGAGACGGGCTTATTATCTATCGCGTTGTTACACGAGCGATGTGTGCGTATTCTCTTTTCCGTTTCGAGTTCTTAAGAAATCAGAAAGAAAGAGAGAGAGAGAGAGAGAGGGAGAGGGAGAGCCAAGGACGTTCCGTATGGGCCGGACGACGGGGCCGGAAGTCACGTTCCCGACTGTTAAACGCGAGAGTGCGGCCCGTAAGCCGAATTGAAAGGAGCACCGCTGTTATGTACTTTAGGTTTAGTGGCCAATTTTACCGAGCATACTCATTACCGATCATGTGCCGTGATTACGGTTACGGCAAGGGACATATTTCGGAGTCGACACTGGATGAATAACGAAGACGACTTTGTGCTTGTCGCAATCAATTTACACGTGCAGCACAGTTTACTCGTTCTTCTAGCGAGAATCGTAATATTTAATATGAAATACGTTATTTGAGATATTTATTTCTAAATTTTTGCTTTATCTCTTGAAATTCTGATCAGAGAAATTTTAAACAAAATGTATATAAGAATTAATAAGAATATTTGAATATAAAATGTTATGAAATATTTATTTTATAATAAAATGTAATACATATGTATGTAACAGAGAGAATGTGTGTGTGTGTGTGTGTGTGTGCGCGCGCGCGTGTGTGTGTTAAAGCACATACGAAAAAATATAGGGAAGAGAAGAGATAACAGCTAGTAGCCCATTCACTTGTGTATATCTTTACGCGTGCTCGCACCGTAAACAAATAATACATTTTATGTACAAGGTGTAACCGAAGTATTACTATTTTTTTCAGTTATAAAATCTTTTTTATAACGTATCTTTCTTTTACATAAAATTAATTGCCATTAACACGCCATTTTATTTCACGCCATTTAATTTTTAGTTAGACCACAGTTTAAAATTACATATGCAAATGTAGAGCTTATTTTAAATAAACGAGAGCCTATTAGGATTTTATTTACCTTACTTTAAACGTTTCAAGCTTGATCCTCGATCGCGATCGCTCGTAACAGTTCGCAATGGAAGATTTACTTGGAGAAAATCGCTTTGAAATTAATCAAAGATAATTTTTTTATGTCGAAAGAAATATCGGGATAACTCACCGCGACACTCTCTATATTATACGGTCGCGAACGCGTTGCAGTGGCTCCTTTGTTATCGCTCTTGTTGCCGTCCCAGTTTCTTCGCTCCGATACACGCAACGCGTTTCAATACGAAGTGCAGCACAATGCTATTTGCTTTGAGTCGCTCCTTGCTGAAACAATGGTACGATTTGTGCTTTCGCATCGTCGTTGTTAAACAGATTAAGCCGACTTCGAAGCTAGCAGAGTGTAGCGGTTCGCGCCACTATATGGTGTGACACGCGTTCGATCTTTATAGAGCTGACGGTTCAATTGTCTAATCTAAAGTCTCACAGATATTGATGCCATCAATTTGAAGTTTTATTGTTTTCTCAATTAACTTATATGCAAAGCTTTCTCCCTTTCCTTCCCTTTCCCCCCCCTCTCTCTCTCTTTCAATCTTTCTCTCTCTGATTCGAAATCGCAGTTCTTTCGAATGAGAGACAGTCGACTAGTTCACCCTTGTCGGTATCTGATGCTCTTGCGCGCCGGAGGCCGCTCCGCGTTCGTACAGAAATAGCCTTAGAGCCCGACGACGACGCACGCCGAGACGCATATTATGCAGCGGTACCGCCGAGGTGCCGCTCTCGAGAATGCGATTATTTTCTCGCGATCGTTGATAGCCGTGCGCAACCTCCTCCTTTGCGTCTGCAACGGAAGATCAAACACTCTGCCCATTGCGTTCGTCGTTTGAGCCGAAGGCAAAGAGGGGGGTGCAATTACTATCTCTCTGATCTCTCGAAGAGAGAAGAGAGAAGAGTTCGGTTAAATTATTATTATGGTTAAATTCAGAACGTAGCTATGATCATTTCAATGAGTGAAATCAGTATGATTTGAAGAAATATGAATGACGTAGTAATCTGCACTGATCGGAAATGCTACAATGTAAAACGGCAAATGCTGAGGGACCGTAAACTTAATTTTCTCTTGGTTGTGCATTTTTCGATATTCGATAAAAAAATTTCAATATTTCGATACAAATCCTAAGTTTTAAAAAGTTGCTATCTAGAGATGCATATATACTAGCGTTTACGTACCATGATGCTTATAACAGCCAGAAATTTTACGATGTAGGGAAATCGCTATAAATATCTTTCGTGTATTTTTTCGGCAAAGTGAACCTTCATAAAAATTAAACGCGAGAATGATCGGATATCGTTAAGTTTCAATCATTATTTTTAAACGCGTCCATGTTAAAGACACGGGGACTTTCGATTTGAGATTCCGAGGTTGGGATGCGTCTCTGTGTGGCACGGTGTTCACCGACCAGTTCTTAAAAAGCTGTCCAGCTGGAGGCAATAAACATTCTTGCTGACACGATTATTGCAGCCGCGCCGACAGAATCTATTAAAAGTCGTGTCGATGATGCATGTGTAGGCGCCCCGATCGTAAAACTTTTGTTTACGAGGGCAAAGATACGATCGGTCGCGCAAACTCATTAGACTCCGAGTCGCTCTTAGGCGACGTGTGTACATTCTGCAAAAGGCAAATCTATTTTTCTCTGATAAATCTGCATCAACCGGTCTAAAAAGTGATTAACGAATATTCTGTCTAAAAGGACACGATCTTCCGTTCTATTGTCACTTTTTAAAGCATCATTCAACAGATCCCTTGTAACGAAGAATTTTCTACCAAAAATGTTATATTTATTAAAACATCTATGTGCAACACACACACACACACACACACACACACACACACACACACACACACACACACACACACACACACACACACACAACACACACACACACACTATTATATATTATATTATAAGTGCTCTAAGTAAGAGGTCAGGCTCTTCGTAACATTAAATTACTAAAAAACTGTTGCATTCTTTATTGACGTTTTTTATTGATGGAACAATTGACTAGTGAAAAAATTGAAACTGCTACGGTTTAATAATTGAGAGAAAAATCGAAAAAACGAAAGTTATACTATAAATACTACTGAAGAGAAATATCGAATAGCAATTGTAAAGTACTCCATGTGCTTATTTCAGTACTGAGACATGAATAATTTTTTAGATACACGCCATTGAAATATAAATATTTAACAGATTTCTAATTTACAACTTAATCGCCAAAATATGTCAAATAAAAAATCGAAAAATCAAATTTTAATTTTTTAATCAATTTTTCCTAAAAAGAAAACTCCTTCGTAGAAAATAAGGTCGCAAAAATGTTCATATACCATTTTACATTTTGATATAGACGATTATTTCATTACTTTGCTAGATTCGAACAAAGTGTCGTCTGTGTGTAGATTATTTAACGATCATCATGTTGGCGATCTTGAGAGATCCTCGTCATTGGCGAGCCCGACGTTGAAGAGCGAGGGCGAGGTCGAAAGTAGGGGAGGCGAAGGGATGAAGAAATGATAGAATTTAATGTCGACGGCGCGCCGTTTGATAAGATGGGCAATATATGTACAATCATGGTGGGTCATCGAGTCGTTACTACCGCGTCGCACTGACCTTTAAGCGCGGGGGTCAATTCTGACTGTGTTCCTTCGTCCGTGTCACGTACTTACGGTGGTGATTTTCTCATGAAGCGCCGTAATTGACGCGCCTACCTCAATTCCGTCACACTTTCGCCGGATGCGATTTTCGTGGCGTGTCTCGCGATACGCGTCCGTTGAATGCGAGGATTGGAATCGGCGTAATTTCGATGTAATTTCAAGACTTCACGCTGACTATTATATGGAGAAACGTAAAAACGCGCAACGATTTCTATATTTTTAGTTCCATATGCGGAGCTCTAGCTCGTACGACGATCGAAGCCGGGCGTAATTTTGGTTCCAGTTCAGATTCGACGCTATAGAAAGCGATATTTAAATTAACCGGTGACCTCGAAAAAAAATGACATTAGGAAATAAAAGCTTTTAAAATAAAAGTTTCTGTTTTTTTTCAGACGCGTGTACGCAAATATTCTTCTCTATTCCCTTTATATTTATCATATATGTATAAATATATATAATCATTTTCGGCATACATTTCCTTAATTTTATCAAATTTAATTAGATCAGGTTTAATCGATAAAAGACTCAGACGAGCAGACAAAGCATCGTTTCTGAAATCATTCCTCTCTTTTACGAAAACGTTTCTGGTCCAGGTAAACATGCGATTACATTTGCGCGCAGGTGTAATCGAACCGTACCGATCGATGTACCGGATGTAGAGAACGATGCTGAATTGCGTTCGGTACATTGTACCCGCATCGTTCGCAAATGTGACCAAGTCTTGGACGTTTACACATGTTCGCATTTGCTCGTCTCGCGCACACTCGTCGTATATGCGCGCCTACTATCGCACGGGCGCACGATGTAGGTAGGAGTCGATGAGTGTATACACAAGGCACGCTGTGTCAACGCGTAGAGTGCGTATCTCATAGGACTCTCACTCTCGGCGGTGTTCACGCGCGCGCGCGCGTATGCGTGTATGCGCGTGCCTGCCTGCTTGCTTGCATGCGTGCGCGCGTAAATGCAAGTAACACGCATCGCATAGCGAGTCGCGTTGAGATCGCATCGCTGTCCTCCAAAAAAATCTTTGTTATTTATAGTTTATCAGAATGTATCGCGAAATACGGTGTAATTTACCTACTAAACACTGAAGTATTTTTCGTATATATATTAAACACATAATAGAAAATATATTATGAAAGTTCCTATAGGTACGTGAGATGCGTGTTAAAATACACAAATATCAAATCTTTAAATAAATTTTAATTTTTGAATATAAATTCTAGATTTATAAAACTATATATTAAAATAGTTTTTATTGTTTAATATGATACTAGATTAATTGTTAAATAAAACTTGACATATTTAACCCACATTTAACTTCATTGATATCGTTAGCGATATAATACTGATAATAGAAGCGATATAAAAATTAAATTCGATTGAATGTACAATTATGCTAGTTAAATTAGTAACAATGTAAAAACATATTGAAAGTTTCTACTCTCGTTTACCATAAAACGGAAATGATACAACATATTTTTTCTTATCAATTTTATATATTTCGATCTCTCTCATATACAGCTTTATTTATCTCATCAATCATTTGCGACAAATTTTTTAAATCAATTTTCCTTCTGGTAAACAGGATTCTTTTATCGATTTTATATTTCTGTCTTTTCTTCTTTTCATTATCGAATAATTCTATAACAGTTGGGCCAAACTATCGCGCACAGTCGTGTCTGTGTTCAATTTACGTATTATCGCCTAACGTAACGAGTCATCTGTAACGCCAGCAATCCGCTCACATACCGATCGGCGCACTCTCTTCTTCTCTCGCGCTAGTCCATTAACGTCCAACGTTGTACAGTCCAATGCGTGCATCTGCGTCGTCCGCATTGCCGCCCGAGACCCGTTGCGTTCGGCATCGCCGTCGGTGCGGGAAACGAAGAGAGAAAGAGAAAGAAAGAGCGAGTGAGAGAGAGAAAGAGAGGAGGTTGGCGAGGTACGACCAAGAGTAGCGACAGAGGAGAGAACGTGCGGCGAAGAAAGGGTGGCAGGGAGGGAAAGCACAGAAGCAGGAGGAATCTATAGGTGGGAGAAAAGGAGGGAAGGAGGACAGAAGGAAAGGACGAGAGGCAGGAAGAGACAGAACGAGATACGAAGTGTCGGTGGTGACGAGGGGGGCGAGAGACGTGGCGATACTCGGTGCGAGAGCGCGTGTGCAAGGGAGAGAGAGACAGTAGAGAAAGAGGGAGAGAGAGGGGGAGGGAGAGAGAAAGAGAGAGGGGGAGGGAGAGAGAAAGAGAGAGAGGGAGGGAGGGAGGGAGAGAGGGGGGAGAGACCACGCGGATCGACCAGGGCGAGATAAAGCGAGACGGTGCGATCCGAGAGATCGTTGAACTCGACCAGTGAGCGCAGGCAGTCTGTGCTCAATGCGCGGCTGCGTGAATGTGCGCGAACGCGCCACGCGCGCGTGAGAGTGCGCATCGGTGCATCGATATACGCGCGATGCGGTATATCGCGACCGAGGAGGTGCATGTAGTAGGGAAGAGCAATACAGAAGGGAATGGAGGAGGAGGTGATGCGATAGCGGGGCGGCGGGGGAGAGTATCGAGAGAGGGAGAGTTGGAGTGATGGAGAGGGAAGCATAAGGCCAGGCCAGTCAGTAACGATGTCATTAGTTTAGTCAGTCAGCGAGTCAACAACTACGGTCCTTCGCAGGCGTTTCAAGTGGGTCCTGCGGACCTCTCTCTCTCTCTCTCTCTCTCTCTCTCTCTCTCTCTCTCTCTCTCTCTCTCTCTCTCTCTCTCTCTCTCTCTCTCTCTCTCTCTCTCTCTCTCTCGACCCTCCGTCTCGCGTCGCTCCTCCCTTTTCTCCTACTTTTTACGGGCCCTTCGCGCGCGGTTTGCGCCGCTGGTCAGCGGGGCCTTCGGGTGTCGCGGTTGGCTGACCCCATGCGTTGCGATTGCAGGAACATGCCAAGCGATGACGATTCTCAAGTTCGACGATGAGTGCATCTCGCGATCGCTTTTCGGACGAGCGGCAATATGCTCGCTTTTTTAATGGTTTTTTTTTAAATAGGATTATCTCTATGGAGAAAAACTACTGAAAATATTGCTCGTTAACATATAAAAATTAGTATATACCTACTACAAAGTTTATAGAGCTGCAGTAGAAGAGTTACGTGCATTTGGTCGAAATTGCTTGTTCAAACATTCAAAATGTTTATAATATAATATATGTTATAATTTTGAGTTGTTCTTTCATTTTTTTTTCACTTAAGGGGACGTGTTACTCGGCCAAATAGATTTCTAAAATATGGAGATTCGGAGTTGATGTAATTTCGATGTTACATCGAATCCTATAATTATCGAGTTAGATCTCCGCTTAAAAGTTGAAATTGAAAATTAAATTAGATGTTACTGACGCTGTTTAATTTAAATACTCAAAACATGAGATTTAAATGAAACTGCGCAGTTCAAGCTCTAGCCGTTTCGTGTACACAAGAATCCCAAGCATCAGACATTTCATATATGCGCGTCAAGGTGATTACGTTATGAGCGAGCGGGCCCGTAAGAGGTGTATACCTTTGTCACCGCAGCATTACGTTAACCGCCAATTAAAGCCGTCGCGGTTAACCCTGCTGCGCAATTTCTTAATCGCACGCGTTTTCACGGAATACACGCGCTCTGTCGTAATGAGGATTATAGATAGCGTTTCTCTTACTCCGCCGAGAACTCGTGTCGTGAAAAAACCTCTCAAGCCAAACGTTCTGCATTCGTTGGGAATTATTTCATCTGGAACGCTCGCCGGCGAACGTGATCGACATGGTGGCGTCGTTGAGTTTCGAGTCACTCTGTCTTCTAACGGATCGTATAATAACGATAATTGATACCCGCGAACCGATTGCGCGGTGTCATCGCAATAAGAAAATCTTCACGGCTTTTCGCGTGATCATGACGCATCTGCTGTGTGATATTCTCATTCGTATTCATATACAACTGTGGATTTTTATTCCTCCCGAGTACCATTTAAACTATCGCCTATTATCGCAAGACCATTTCAACCGAGCCGTCGAGCTTCGATTTTTCTCAATTTTTATTGTTTGCCGCTTGGGAACGTAGCCCGGGTTGACACGTGGCGCTAGTTAATACGCAATTTTGTAACATGCACGAGACATTTGGTTGACCCGTTTTCTATTTTCGTTCTGAACTGCATTCAAATTTCATTATAACGGACAGACAGAGCCAAATCCTCATTATAACGAATTTTGGATTCTCAGCCAGTGTCATGTATCCATATACAGAGCGTATAAACTGTATCGCTAGTCTTTTATTTATATAGCGTTCGATCGTTAGATTTAAGAACGAGTGAATAAATTTGACGTAAAGAGACACGCATTTAAGTTCCCTCTGAATGAAATTTCATTGAATTTTGGCCGAATAAATTTTTACTACGTGTCTATCTTTAATTATAAAAGTGATGTACGATATCAAGATAAAAAATGGCACATAAAATAATACAGATTTCGACTGAAAAAATGTGTTTGAACGATCTTCAAGGTACGCGCACTTCAAATCTTTACTCTTTCCTACGCGTTTACTTCAAATTTATTTTATGATTTTCTGAGTTATTCTTTTCATTGTTTTGTTGTAATTTTATTTTTCAAGAAAGTTAAAAGATCTTATCTTATCTATACAATTTCGCACAATTTCAACATGAAATTTCATATCCAAATTACTCGCTGCTTTTCGTAATAATGTTTCGTAATCGTCCAATAATGAGAGATGCTCCTCGCGATATAATTAAACGCGTGAATAAATGACGCCTTTTGATCCCTCTAAATTCGCAGAGGCCTTCGGATGCATTTTGCGACGCGTGCACGCTCGTGTCCGCGAGAAAGCAGCTTGTCGTCGTCGTCGTCGTCATCGTCATCGTCGACGTATAGAACTGTATATCTCGAGTTCCGCAGCCGGCTGCGTGCTGAAAGTTTCCCAACGCGTTTTCGCGGCTCCCGCGTTTTCTTCGTCAACGATAATAACCGCGAGAAGCGTACAATCCGCGCGAGCGACGACGCCGCGCGTTGTGCAACGTTACAAGCCGCTGCACCCGCCGTTGCATCCGTCGCTGATGCACCATCTTCGACACCACCGTCGTCACCTTCATCGTCGCTGCCGTCGTCGTCGTCGTCAACGTCGTCATCGTCGCTAGACGAGAGAACGAGAACGCGCGCGCGCGTTTGTTCGCTCGCTCGCACGGTGGCGGCGATGCAACGCCTACGTGTGTGTGCTTTATACGCGGGTCAATGACTCGGTCGAGTGCATAGTGCCGCGCACGCGCCGGTATATATATGCGTGCGTATATACATATATAAGACGCGCGAGACGAGCGCGAGGTGCGCGCGCTGCGCAACGCGCGCGCGCGTATGCACTCGCGACGCATTAAATATGTTAATGCACGGGCGAGCTCTGATTCTGGTAGGACGGCCAATATTCCATTGCTGCGCGTCGACCCGGCGGCAGTATCGCATTTTTGTCCTGGAGCAGACTACGGTGCACCTGCGAAAAACCAGAGTCTCAAGGCGGAGCGGAGGGCAACTCTGTTTCCGCCGCGTTTCGTGCGCGTGTCTGTTTCGCGTGCGTTGCATTAGAGCACGATTATTAAAGACGCGTATATATATATGCATCTGTGTATAATTTCGGAGTTCCTATTTTAGAATTGTATATTCGGCACTGTGTCTGGGGAAAAATGTCAGGCTCTCTAAATACCGAATTTAATTTCTCTTTTTTTTTGTTATTTTCAACCATCCGAATATAAAATATTATTTTCTATTTGATTCTTTTAACTTGATTTTACTCACAGAATATCACGTTAAAAAAAAATACTTAGATTTGTATTATACCCGCACATTTTGTGACTATTAACATTTATTTTATAAGTAAGTTAATTTATGTAACTTGCAATTTCTCGAATTTTTACTCAAATGTATTGTCCATTTAAATAGTATTTTAGAATGGCAGTTCAAGAACACACGATTCTTGTGTATAATTATTTATGATTAAAGTATTATGATAAAAATTATAACATCAGTAATATTATTATCTTTAGCGGTAAATATCAATCATTAATAATCTCTAAGAGAAAGAAAAAAATGGCTGCAGATTTCCAGAGAGACGTAATATTTTCTTTTCTCGAAGAGAGATTCCGCTCTCTTTATATTTATTCGCCAATTTATTATTTTCGACGGAACTTTCTGCAGTTTTTGTTTTAGTATATTAATTGATTTAGTATATCGTTTAGTAGGTATATCATAGTTTTAAATTATCAGTAATAACTGAATTTCCATGGAAAATAAAAATCTATTGCTGCATTCTCTCTCTCTCTCTCTCTCTCTCTCTCTCTCTCTCTCTCCTCTCTTTACCCGCTTGCTTTCCCCCATCTTATTAGAGAGGCGATACGCATTGCCATTAGGATTTACGATATACATCGTTCGTGTCGGCGCATATGCACCTCTTATATCACGGCTCATTAACGTAGTTAATTAGTTTAGTAGTGCACGCAAGTGCACGGGCTCCACTTACGCTACTGAACCATATCACCAATCTTCCCCACGTATTTAGTGAAGCTGAGGAACTCTTATCGCGGGATTTATGTGAAATCAAATCAAGCCTTGCATTCCGAGTGATCTTATTGGAATTCGGTTCCTGTCCTATTAACGGCCTTCGCGTCACTCGAAAGCAAGATGGTATGCAGAAACGTCGGGTTGATTACGTGGATATTTTCCGCATTCCATATTTTCGCCCTGTCCCGTCGCAAGAACAACATGTTTGATAAATTAAAACTTGTACTTTTGAACGTTATGAAATTATCGCGCTGGCAGCTGGCATTATATCTTTGTGTCAACGTCCATAACATGCTAATCGCACGTCTTTAAAAATACGAACTTGCTGTCTTTATTTTTCAAATGGTTTAAGTTCTAGTATTTTTATAATAACAATCAGACATAAAACCGAGCGCTCATCGATGGAGAACTTTCGAACGAATCTGTAATTAAATCATTCAGTGTAGAATTAAATGGTCATAATGCTCTTTTTTAGAAATATATAGGTCTCATAACGGTACATACCTTTTTCGGAACACCTTGAACAGATTAAATTCCAAACTGTCTGTGACGCAATCATGAGGATGAAGGTCGTTGTATGTACGGAATTAATAAACCGCCCGTTAGTTATGCGATTACCGTAAAGGGCATTTATCTCGCGATGCGATCGTACGTGGCATCGAACAAACTCATCCAATTCGACGGCGCGCAAGTGTTTTGCAACATGTTCGGCGCCTAATGAATCTAACCGCTCGAATATATACCGTGGAAGGTGAGTGACCTGCTCGAACGCGCCGAGACAGACTCGTCGATCTAACAGTCACCGCGAAATTACTGTTAGACGTCCAAATAAGCCACGCTGTTGTCAGAATTATAGAAAAAAATCCGGGTAAAAACTGTTATAACTGTCAATCTTAAAGTAAATTTTTTTAAATTTTTTACCGTCTTATCACAACGTGTTTTAAATAAGCTTTTTTTATTTTCCAACATAAAAAATATGTTGAGAAATAAGATGAAACGTGAATGAAATAGTGAGATTAAATAGTGACATATTTTACATATAATAAAAATATATTATACATATTATTTTACTCCATACACTGCTCGAATTTCACGATTTAATTATTTAGATAAAATACGATTTTAAGCCGTAAATATATATTTGGGTAATATATTATGATAATTGTTTTGTCTAACATCGGAGAGGTATTCCAGCAAACAAACGAAGACGAAAAGAATTTAAGTGCTATATAAAAAACTTTTAGTTACGACGGCGGGGAGAGATACCATTATACGATGCCAATAAAATGTCAAACGGGACGAGCGCTACGGCAGCACCAGAGTCTATTATTAAAGTTCTCTGCATATAAGATTTATATATGGTAAATAAATATGTAGAGAACGAATCATGTTGCTGCTGCTGCTGCTGCTGCTGCTAGGGGCATATTTTTTTCGACGTTTAATGGATTTGAAGCTATTCGAACGAGTGGTAGCGTTGCGAAAGAAGACGGGAGAACAGAAATCGATTCGTCGCGTAATGAAGAAACATATGTAAGCTCCACGTTCCACGATCGCATTTGTCATTTTGGCATCAGCAGGCGCGAGGGAATGTAAATCTTATCGGGAGATGTCTGGCTTCTAACGATCGTGAGCATTAGGAACGAAACCAAGTGGTTCGACGACCCCTTCGAATATTTCGGAACATGATCTCCGCGATACATAGGTCATGCGATAAAATTTCTTTTGACAATCCGTTTATTACACAATAATCTATCAGAGATAATACTGATTTCTTCGATTTATTGCTTAAATACGTATATCGACTTTATGATCGATCGTTACTATTATCGCTGTGATCGCGACTATATTTGTTTTACTGATACTACTGTAACATTAATAACAAGAATTAATAACGATAACGATATTGTGATAATATAGAAACGGTTTTCGACCAATGAACCTCACTCGGTAAATTCCTGATCGATAGTTAAGACAAGTGGATGTTTCGACATAGTCCTCAACGGTGTCTGGCTCTCGTTCGAGTGTTGATACTAATTTCACTAAGTATCCGGCGACTAATGAAATGAACGTTAACCGCATCGGCTCGGGACGCGGCGGTCAGTGACCCGTTATAGTTTAGACTGTAAACGCGGTGAGATATATTCTCCCCGGTTCAATAGTCACTGATGTTAGATAACGCAGATGTACGCGCTGTGGAAAGGAGATATAGTGTTCGCGAGCTACGAATACGCATATTCGGGAATTTTTTGTGCAAACAGCTGATAAATCGTTTAGGAACCAAGACGTGCAACAAGCGTGCGAGTAAATAGTCGTATTTATGAACAGTAATAAAAAGGATTGAGATCGAATATTACAAAGTCAGCTATGTGTATAATCAGGAAACGAAAGCACACATGCGAGTCGGAATACAGATAATGGAGACGACTTCTAAATGTTGGTTAGCATCTAAAATTCAATGCAAAGAACTGGATTTCGTAACGGAAAGTTATTGTACTCGCTGTAACGTCGTAGATAACTGTCGGTCAGCGATGTTGCGCGGAGTTTGATTATAGAACGATGTAAGGTTCACGCGGTTCGCGTCACCTCGCTTCTGCATAAAAATCAAGCCGTTACTACAAGCCGAGAATCGATCTCGAACGATGACGACACGCGTCATTGCCGGCTTCCAAAGATCGATGCACGTTACGGCTCATTAATTGCAGAGGGGAAGGGGAGGAAGGATTGACGAAGTCGGTCGGCGTGGGCACCGTTCGCGAGAACCGAACGCTAACGCGTGAACCTCTACTGCGGCAGGTCAGTGGCCTCGTTGTTGTAAGCGCGAAGGTCCGTTCTCCTGTCTAATAATCGCGCTGAGACGACTGTTAGTCACACAAATCCCGGGACAACTCAAATCTAAGCGATCTAGACAGTCACTCTAAGCCCTCACCTGTGCGAGGGCCTGACACCTTGAGCCAGGCCTTGTTACAACAAAGGCTTCGTATACGTGTCAAGATCTGTGAACGAGATTTTCGTGCGCGTAATTTGGTATCAAATGTACCAAAATATCCGTCTTTCTAAGGATGCTGTTCTATGCTATCTTTAGATGAACGATCTTTCCGTTGTTCAAGATGCAAAACCGCAGATTTGATTCTAGTGTCATTTAGCGTTGAAAATTAATTCGATGGATTAAGTTTCTCAAGGACGGAAAAAATGGATGATAAACTCTTACGTCTTGCACAATTGTAAATGGATTTTGATCTAACTGAGTTTTATTCCAAGGTTTAACTATCAAGATAAATACTTACTTAATATATTGAAGTGATAAAATTGGTTGGAAAATTCATATAATTTTAGTATCTTTAGTAGATATATATCCTTTTGTTCTCCTTTTTTGTTCATTACAGAAGTTCGTCGGGTTACGTCCGTCCGAGTTACGTCTCTACGAAGTTATGTAGCTAAAAATATATAACTATTGATTTTGAGTCTGTAGGAGAGTTACTATATGTCGCTTGAAATCAAAGGTTTTAATCATCTTTTCCATTGACTTAACGCTGATTTCTTTCGATATAAATTTTAAATGCGCAAAAAAATATTTACATATAATTATGAAATTGAACAAGTTAAAGTTACTTATAAATTTACTTTTTTAAGAGAAACTATACATTATGTTACACAAATAAGATTGTACATTCAATGATAAATGCTGTAAAATTTCGTATAACAGTAAACTTCTGATATTGGTTCCGAAATTAAACTCAGACATGAAGAAAAAATTCGATTTTTTTAAATTCGCTTGATATATAACGACAATTTTGAATTAAAAAAACAATCGACAAAGACAACTTTTTCGACAGGTTTTCTATGAAAATTATTTATTTGCCAAGATGTTTAAAAGTTATATGAAAACGGACTGTAATTCTAATTTGTGTAGTGTACTGTTTTGAAAATTTAGATATCATCATTCACAAAAATTCGATTGTTAAGATTGTCAATCAAAAGTCGATATTGCGGGGTACGAAATTAAATATGAGTATAGGGTAGATGAAAATTTCACGTCGGTGGAAAAAATTTGGAGAAATCTTCAGCGCGGAAAAATAGCATGTAAGCTTTCTCGCCGTGAAAAGCTTCTCGGCTTGCGCGCATGTATGCGGCCGAAACGGCCGCGCGGCAGCGGCGACATCGATCGCGGAGCTACTTTCACCATCAAGGGTGAATGCCTTTCGACTTTATCCTCGCCTTCATCCGCCTTCGCGAGTCGCGGCGAAAAAAAGAGAGGAAGGGAAGATAGGGTGAAAGAGAGAAAGAGAGACGGTGCTGAGAAACTGAGAAGGAGCGCGAAGTACGTCATGTCTCGCTTCGTTCTCGAAGTCGCTCGCACGATAACGGCGCCACGGCGGAACCTGTTGCTCTTTACTGTTTTGCGAGTTCACGATCGTTGAACGACGCTCATTTTTCTACGTGACCGGACGCACTCGAGCCGCCGACAATAGTGCATTAACCGGCTGCCGCACGATTGCAGGTCGCGTCTACGCGGAGGAAGAGAACTATATAAATTCGAGATACAACGCTCGATTGGCGATTTCAGCGCCAATTCGATTATTAGCCGAATAATTTCGATGAACGATGTTCTCGATTATCGCGTGAATTGTGAATAAATTGGCGGAATCGTGCCCTGAATATTTTGTATCCCAATAACATAGATTTATGCTTAATTTTATTTGGTGTCGGTTTTAACTTTAATTAATTTTCTATTTCTATCCAGAATTTATTCCAATTGTTTGAAAAATCATTGTTCTTTCGACATAACGATATCGGAAGTATTACGACTAACTTGATTGCAATCATTTTATAAAGCAATAATTAGTAAAATTTTGTCGTAATGTAATAAAATCATATACGTGCTGTAAATATACGGTGCTGTACACGAGTATCTTGATTTGTAACTAGATAAATTTTTTATTTTGCAGGTAACTATATTGGGATATTCGTAAAACTGTATCCTTACCGTCCAACCATATCCTTGGATTACCGACTTCGCCTCGCGACGCCATTATATTGTCGCACCGGTTGTCCGTCAAGGTACGATTTCCTTATTAAGGTATATCCGACGAGGTCTTTCTGATTTTAATCAACGAACCTTGCGCGGCGCAATCTATTTTCGGGACTCGTTTTTAGGATGGCCCGTAATGTCGAGACTAACCGAAGGTTTAGCAATGAAATAACGCGGATGTAACTGCTGCACGAGTGTAGGTCACGATGAATTCGACATGATTTCTTTTTAATTGACGGAATTAATTTCGCGTTAGTTTCCTCGCGATTGAATCGCGCTGTATGAGCATACACTCGATGAGTGAATTTTATTTAATTTTAAAGTTTTTCATGTGTAAGCGCAATTTGATATTTTTACATTTCGATAGAAACTTGAAAATAAAAATTTTTTTCTTTATAATAAAATTTGTCGAATTGTTTAAGGTTTTCGCTGAATCAAGTTGTTACATTAACATGTGACATTAACATATCATTACATTCAATAATCAAACCAATAATAATGTCGTTAAAGAGATAACGGAGAATTGATCTACTCATCGGAGCATCACGTTGCTGGAAGAATTTTATTAACGATTCTCGATAAAGAATAACGTTCGCCGCAAAGTCTTTCGGAATTCGATTGAGCTCGCGCGATCGGTGTCTATACATCGATAATTCGACGTAACGACGTCTATAGAAACGACATTTTGTTCATCGTTCTTTTTTGTATCGAGGGTCCGATGCACGACTCGCGGTTGCTCGTTGATCAACCGTATTATACAATGGGGGATACTCGGGATGATTCGCCAGGTCGTAAGCACTTTTCTCGGTCGCTCGCTCGCGGTCGAGAACGAGGAAAGACGCGATAAGACGCGTGAGAGAGAGAGGCTGAGAAGGCGAGGCACGTGGCGGAAAGAGAGGAGGCGCCTCCGACGTCCGGATCGGTTCGAGAGAGAGTCCTTGACTTTTGGAATGCGGACCATTGGTTCCCCGGCACATCCAGGTAGTCCAACGTGGTTACAGTGCGTGTGTACCGCGCACACATCGCCGTCTGCACGTAGACGGACGCGCGCGCGTTCTTGCCGCGGTCCGGACCGGCAAAGTCGGTTAAAAGTCCGGATAAAAGTCTCTCGGAGCGTAATCGCGGCCTCTCTCCGTCAGTCCGAAACCGAATTTTTATTTAACTTCCAATATAATTGCATCTTTATGTGAACGGATGGTGGCCGTCGCCCCAATAATTAATCGAAATAAGGTGGATTTCCTTCGTTCACTTCCAAGACAAAAATTTTAAGTGCTGCTCATTGCAAAAGTCGTTGTAATTTCTTTACGGAAAAGAACTGCGTTCTGTCTCTGTTTTTCTCTCTCCCTGTCTCTCTTGCTAAATAAAAGTTTTAGCTATACATACAGAAAGTAAGGTACGCATAATACACGTATAGAAAAATTCACGCTTGAGCATGATTAAAGTTAAATAAAATAAAATTATAAGTGGTAGATTTTTTCAATATGTCATCTTGTTGTTGCCTATGTCCATGTTTAGTACGTTCGACGCGTTAATAATTAAATCGAGAAAGTGACATTATGCTTTTGGAGTCTTTGATTCACATTATAAACGATTAGTTTGTGACATCGCTCGATGCATTTAGGCTAAATATATCTCAGCCATCTAATGAGAGTGTCTGATAAGAAATGTATATATATATATATATATATATATATATATATATATATATATACACTGCTGCCCTGTTATCTGCGAGCAAGCGACTCGAGATAAGGTTGCGTAGCCGATATCAATTGAAAGTGCATCTATTCCTGCAAAACTCTAATTAATACATGACATTATGAATTGAATTTTTATTATACATTTAGTCATAGCAGTTATAAAAAAGAATCAGAAATTTTGTCGCCAGAAATTCTTCCTATTTTCTTTTAGCCGGAAGTTGTAATATAATCTTTTGAATCTCAATACAATATAAAATTAAAAGCGATAATTTACATATACGAAAGAAAGAACGACTTGTTTCTTGTGAATGAAAATATGTTGTTATGGTAATATTTGAAATGCGGATATTTACCATTCATAGGTTTGAGAGAAAATTTTAATCTTATAATATAAATTTCCGATTTGATTTATTTACACTCCCACGTTGCTCTATTAATCACATTCAGATTCTAGCGCGTCTAGTCGCGTAAACTTTATATTAAATTATGAATATGTGAATTGCTCCTGACCGTATTTCTCACCCTCGCTATTTAATATTCATAAGGAAATGTGTATCATGAGATATCTCAAGATTTGCATATCTGCGTGAGTCAATCGCTGAATCGGTCAATCGGGTAGATCAACTCGCGGATTTCTGTTAACAATCACGGTGACATTGATGTTTCTCGCGTGCGGATTCAGAATCCACGTGCGCGGATTGTTACGTGAATGAAAGTCGCACTACTACGTACAATGAATCAGCTATTTTTGAATCTAGTATGCAGAACAGGCCAATAAATATCATTCAAGGTTCAGCTTTTACTCCATATATACTTGGAACGCAAGGCGCGCGAAGCATCGTTCTGCTCTCACTCGCTACGATATTACAGTTCGGAAATTTATATTGAGAATTCTTTTTATTGCATTCAATAATTAATTATGCGAAGCGTGTCAGAGAAATAATCTTTGTTTTATGGCCTGTCTTATATTTACTATTTGAATTGGAATAATTAAATTTAGTTAATTATATATTTCTTTTCCAAATACATTACGAATGAAATGCAAGAAATGTCGGAATTATCGAAGGAATTATCGACGTTAGTTTTATCTTTAAAATACGGCACTAAGAATAAGTTCTAAGTCTTTAATTCATCTATAAATATCTAATTTATTTATCAGTTTGCCTGCCACACACACACACACACACACACACTTCTATTTTAGAGATTCTTAAAATTCAGATTGGGAACAAATGTGGTAACGAAAACGTCGCGATATAACTCCAATTAGAGTCGCATCGATATATGACGAAGCGTTTCAGCTTCGATGTAGAAATGTTCTTTGTTTATTACAAAAGAGTATATATATATATATATATATATATATATATAAATTCAATGAAATTGTACAACTGCTTTCGCGTAACAACCGTCGTGCGTCTCGTGGGTCTCGCCCTGACGACCTCTCGATCGGATGCAAAATTCGGCTGGCGCGCGACGTGCGCCCGGTACTTCGCGACACTTCAAGGCCTAGTTTTGTCTCGGTCAAACAGCCGAGCTTTTCGTCGAAACGTCGGCAATTTTTGCCAAGACCGCGGCCACGTCATTCCACGCTCCTCGCACGCTACTCGCGTCTGACAAGTCGCGCGCGCGAACGCTCGCATGCACGCACGCACGGCATACCCGCACGCATCCACGCACGCACGCACGCACGCACGCACTCAGGCTGGCACACACGCGCTGTAAGCAGAGACACGCGCGAACGACCTTGCATTTACTTTGCATATATACGACATGGCTTTGAGCATGGTCACACGGAACACAACCTTGGCGAGAGCATAAACGACCGGCGCTGCGAGAGAAGAGAATAAAGAGTGAGGAATGGGACGAGGAGAAAGAGGAGAAGAAGAAGGAAAGGAGAAGGAGGAGGAGAGCAAGGGGTAGAGTTGTGGGGGGAAACCCGGGGCGCGGACCCACGTCACGCCACTTTCGGTTTTATCGTCGTATATCCGGTCACGGTGTGATTTCCTTGCTCCTCCAAGATCCTACGCTGGCTTACACTTCGCGTTCGTCTTCGTAAACACTCTGTCTCGCTGCCAGTGTCGCGGACGCGTACACCTGGCGCGATACCGTGTCTCTTGATAAATCGCGCTTATATCGATGATCGAGCGATATCTAGCTTAATAACGGTATCTTTTTTCATGCTAAACTCGTCGCACGATATTATCACGCGATTTTACCCGGTACGTGCATGCATGTTTGCCTATAGTTCGTACACTGCAAGGATATTACGTAAGCTTACCCGCGATGGGTAATTCCATGAAAATTCACTTGACAGCAACGTTCTATGTGCTACGAGTGCGATCTCGACGTAACGCGTTGCAAGTTGATTCATGTCCGCTGCGAAATTGAAATCACGCCGTTGACAGATTTCTTCCTCCGTGGCTGAACGTGTCAGACTTTCTCTGTGCATGTATGCTACTTCTCGTATTTATGAGTAATTTATTTTAGATGAGATCGGCCGAAATTGTAACTCGATTTTTACAGCGCGATTAAAAATTAATCTCAAAATCTGGCAAAATATTTAAAAAGATTGCAAAATCCTCTCTTCTGTTATCTCGCATTATGACTGAAGCGGATGCGTTACGATATACAAGTGATATTATAATTCCGTTATATCTTTCATAAATCATTTTGCCGACAGTAGCTACAGATCTGTCTCTACCAGATAACCGCATGCAGCAATCGCTATACAAATTCCGAAGGTATAAGTATGATTGATATATCAACTGCCCGTATCTTATTTTTACAAATTTGCGCTATATTGTGAACGCGTTCTGTTTAGAGTTTATTTCTTCTATAAAACTGAACTTTAATACCAACCTGGCAGTAAGCCTAAAATCCTCCTCAAGAAAGTTCATCTATGCTGTCGATAATTTACAGCCTGATTCACCCGAAAACTCATCGTCGCGCTCTAATATCAGAAATTAATTAGCACTTTTCTTAAAGTCATAAGGTTGGGCTTAGTTTTATTGTACGTCTTCGATATGGTGTTCTCAGAAACGACGATTGCATCCAGCTAGTGCATTTAGTCGGGCTAGTGCGAATTTGTCAAAATATGCAAGGTAAACGTCGCTCACCAATCAATATTACTCAAAGTCGACAGACCGTCTGGCATACCTGCGCCGGCGTACCTGCCTGCCTTGCTTTCCTGTGATCGAATACGTTGGATCACGTTGGATCATGTTCCACCATCACGTCGAGCTCCGTAAAAATTCAATCGCGATGGAAATCGGATCACAACGTATGATCCGCGTGCCGCATCGTGCGACATAATTAATGAATGACGGCATTGCGCTTGCTTCTCGAGAGAATTCTCTCTCTCTCTCTCTTTCTTTCTCTCGTTCCCACATCTCGGGATCTCTCGGTATCACGCGCGATCCCACGATGAATCAGCGCTCGGAATTTCGGCTAGGTCCGCGCTGGCTGACCTCAACGAGACCGAAAGTGAGAATTTTAGCGCCTATCAAGGCTGCCCAAATGCAGTCACTCGGATAAACACACATGCGACGATCGCCGCCATTGACATTTAACACGCAACCACCGTGGACTGGCGGAGAGGAAAAAAGAGTGGCAAGAAACGGACGAAGAAGAAGAAGAAGAAGAAGAAGAAGAACGAGAGGAGAGGAAATCGCGATGGCGATGGAAGAGAAGGAACGATGGCGACGGTACCGATGGTACGTCGATTTCCTGACCTTGGAAAAAAAGAAGCTGCGAAATGGCGATTGTTGCTCAGGATTACTTACAACTTTTTCGAAGAAGAAGATACGCGGAGGGGGAGGGAGATGGAGATGGAGAAGGAGGAGTATAGGAGGAGGAGGAGGAGGAGGAAAACTATGACGATGATGACGAGGCGGAGGACTGCACGCGGGCTCTGTCTTGTTTTTCGGGCGTCGGTGCACCGGCGCTCGAGAATAAGCATCGTAAAGATCGAAATTGCTTCTCGGAACGTTTCGACTCTCGCCAGATGAATCTCTTAAAATATACCCGAAATTCCACGTCCCGCCAATATTTGCACGAACGAGGCGGCAAGATATATACCCACGCGGGTTGCATCGCGCCTTTTAAACCCCCAAGCGTCTCGACGACGGCGGCGGGGCCATGTGGACGTAGTTTTTATTGTTGCAGAGCTGCTCGATTCGGATCGAGAAGAAAAAACTCATGCATCGTTCGTCAGAACTCGAGAGACCTTTTTGCGACGTTTAGAAGTAGGACTTGGTCGGCCGTGCGGAATCGACGCGTCGAAGAAGACTAATCGCAAAAATAAGATCGATGATTACACGTCGGAAACATGTCTGTAATAGTGCACTTTGACACAATCCATATAAAACAGATTCGATAATCGATTATACTTTGGTTTGCAATTTTCTAATTCTTTGACTCACCATATGTCTGTTGGAGAATATTATTTTTTTCAACGCATAAAGTGCTTCAGAATTGGTTGCCGTCCTTCTATGGGACACTTTTATAAAAAGAAAAAAAACTTGGTTACAAAAATAATTTATTTAGATAATAAAAGCTAATATTAAATCTGAAGAAAAAGAGAGAGAACAGTTTTATCAATAGTGTTTACCATTTCGTCTGCTATGTCCCGAATTAATGGTAGCGGAGTTTAGCTCGAGCTAAAATGCATGAAATAAAAAACAAGGTCAATTCTCAGGGTGAATAAAATTAGACCGTGGAATGCGAATAAAAGGATTAATGATATCGCTATGTAATTGAAGTCTTCGCCGTTTTTAGCTTATACGTACAAACGGACAATCCAATAAATCAATAAATAATAGAGAGGAATTGGCCACAAAATATTTATCAAGTGAACCGACATATGCTATTTGCATTTTCGAGTGTGAACGGTGATGAAATGTAATATTTCATAAAATTGGACGTATCTTGATAAGAATAACGATGCAGCGTCTTTGTTGCGTAACAGTGCAATTTCTGACAGAGATTTGCCAACATAAATTGCACATACTACTGTCTTTTGTACGGACAATAACAATCTTCCTCATAGAGAGGACGAGCATACATATAGACAATTAGTATGTCACCGGTAACTGCTTTAACAAACGTGTCAAGATAGCGGTCGACTTTATACTGGGACAAAGACGAATGGACGCCCGTCGTCGATGTCATTCGCCACTTCGCGAAGTTGGAGACTGCGAGGCTTATTGCAAATTCTGGATTACACTGTTAGACTGGGTAGCACACAACCGCGGAAATCCGACTGGAATTAACGCTATAATCAATCGATCCTCAAAATGCAGTTTAGAATATGAAATTTAAAAAAATGTCACAACGTATAGTAATATATGTCGTAATGTATTTAAATTTAGTAATTAGCAGTTGGGTATTGCACAGTAATGAAAATATTAATATGCGCGCAAAAATATGTATTATGCTTTGTTAAACGAAAGTTGTTCGATACCACTAGTTTGCAGTTTAAAAAAAGTTGGAATTTAATTTGTCAAAATTGTATAGCAGTAATTAATTGTTCATTGACAAAAATCGTGTAAAGTCTTAAAATTTTCCTTTCGTTAACAGAGAAATTAATATTGCAGATTGATTTACGCCATTAAGCTATGATTATAATTCGATGCGCTCGTTAATTCGCGCTTTGATATAAAGGCAATGATTGAAAACTCGTCGGCCTATTTTCCCCAACGACGGCGAGACGAGCGACACCCTCTGCTCCCCGTTTGTAGATCGAGAGTCCTCGAGTGAAAGTATAGAACCTTCCTTCTCTAAGGTAAACTGGTGTGCGGTTGCTTGCAAACAGACGGAGAAACGGTATTACCGGGAAGGGAAAAAGAGCGAGGGAGACGGAAAGAAGAGAGAAGCGCCTGACTTCTTTGCGAGGAGGTGAACTAGTGTATGCGAAGACGGAGAAACGTCATGAGGAGGAAGGTGAGAGAACTCGGGAGAAGGAGAGAGTAGTTGCATACACAAGGTGTCCGATAACTACCGTCGCGTCGCTCTTTTCCTCTATATAACTCTTGATGTGAAATAAAATCACTTCTGTGTCAAAGAATCAACAAGACGTTTTTACAATCCTTCAGCTATTATTATATAGCGAATGAAAGAAGTTAAAAGTAAATTAAGTTTCAGAGATGTAAATATATACCACTCCACTCTACATTTATTTTCAAGCGAGCAGTGTTTGAGAAACCGTGTTTTTTATCAAAATATTTAGTGCGGCGTAAAAAAAAGATAGCGTTTAAGTAACAAGTTAATAGTTATACTGAGGAAAAGGAAGGAACAGCGGGAAAAAAACGACAGGACGCCCTGTATACACGCGCGTTCGCGCGAGAGAGGTCCGGCTGATCGAATTCGAAACCGCACGTCCACATGTCGCGAATTGCGGCGACTCGGGGCGGCTGGCCGCAGGTATGCGTGTGCGACATATGTATATATATTCACGCGTTTACTTGCAAGCCGATCATGGCGCACCTGCGGATCGCGCGACGACGGTGGCCGTGACGATGCTGGTCTTAGTTACGGTCGGCTCCGTCCTGGGTGCTTGACAAGTTCCCAGATGACCGGTTGGTCACTTTTCTCTCCGGAGTTGGTGTAGGTAAAGGATACACACGGCGATACCCTTCCCCTCTTCTTTATCCGTCCATCCCCCCCGGCTAACTGTAGCCCCGGGTCTAACTAGGTCCTGAAGGAATGTCATGCAAGACCCTTGTTACCGCGCCCTGTTAAGGCCCTTCCACGGGTTAAGGCGCTAGCCTCAAAGTTACGAGGTGCTTCACCCCGCGAGTTTCGAGGTCACGCATACCTAAAATGTAAAGGCAGAGAAAGACGGTGCCGTTTTTCTTTTATAATACTTTCACTTTTTGAAGTTCTTAGAGATACGTCGCTATACTTCCACATTCTATACTAACAACAGAGCTTTCTATGACATTTTGTATGCATAATTTATAGTTGTGGCACTAATAAGATACTTTGCGATACTTTGTGCTAATTTGTATTCATAAATATATATCTATTTTTTTTTATCACGTATCTGTTGGTTGCAGAAATTTTTCTATTTGACACCTCGTATCGGGCGTAATCAATTGCTTGATCAAAACCAAAAAATTATGTGCAATATTGAATGCGGTGATAATAAAGAACAGCATATACATGCGGTAAACCAGTAACACGTCGTACCGGACAATTCTTTAGTAATGATCTCGCTCTGCTCCGGCGCATTGTAAATATCCTTGGCGCACGGGTTTATCACCTTTCGCCAATGAGGCGAACATACATTTTCCAGAAACGCGTGGGAAAAAAGCGCTTGAATTGCACGCAAATTACACGCCCCTGCGATGAAAGCGTAAAGTGCGTTCCGCTGTTACATCGCGGGGATATTCCGGGAGTACGGGACACGCGGGGTCGAGGATAACTGTACACACAGTGATTATAATGATGGCGCGGTATTAAATGCAAACCCGAGATATTGCGTTTCTGCAACTCACAATCAGCCTTATTGACGCATTACGACGTCGATCTGCGTCAACGTTATTGTATTGGCGTATCCTACACGTAATTATTATCGGTTGCTATTAATATCGGGAATACAATGGTGGAGAATTGCGATCCTCGTTCGCGAAACGTATCCGTCTATAGTTACTAGATATTAAACCGATATCGCAGAATTAATGTTCGGCCCATATTGTTGAACATACGTATGTTCATCTCGTTCAAACATATGCCGTCTCGAAATTCTTTTAAATTCGAAGAACGATTTTCAACGTAGGTGCTTCATCGCAATTCAACTTTATGATGGAATAAATAACTTTAAACGTTACTGTGTTGCAACCGAGACATTAAAACATTTCTATTGTGGGAACTGTGGAGCGAATTTGCAAAGTAATTGTCCTCATGTTTTTTTTCTTCTCTGCTTTAATTTTCAAATCTGTCTTAATTTTTTTCACGATTTATACAAGAGGGAAGTTTTAGGAAAAATTGATTTTTTAATGTGAGGTAGTCTCGGGCGATCGATTCGGTATCGCGTTTACCATGCGCGCGTTAAGAGATTGGGGAGATCTAACTCCTGGGACGTTGGAAGAACGAAGTGGACGAGATACTAACTCCGGCAATAAGCGCAATAAGCAGCGCGATACACGCGAACTGTGTCACAGCTACTCTTGAATGCAGGTCTCGAGCGAAGCGGAAGGAACATTTGCTTCGCGGGCGGATGCAAAACGTGGGAAGGTAGGAAATAATAGGAATTGACGAAGTACAACATCAGCGGAATGACTTGGCAATAATACAATGTTGCAGTGCCTCCCGCGGCCTACTTCCGGCTAGGAATTCTAATCCGTAATGCCGCGTGCAATGCTCTCTGCGACGCGCGTTCCCGATACCAGCGTGCAGCAGAATAAAACAATATCAGCGCCAGCTTGCTTTCTAAAATATGAAATCTGCTTCTCTCCGACAATGGTTACGATGCTCTATATCGATGCTAATTTAGCTCGTTTCAGCGAAATATGTTGTAAATCGATTTTACAAACTGGGTTTCATAGTGCGATGGAAAATCTCAATTCAGTGCGAGATTGTAAGAGCGAGATAAATGATCTAAAATCTTCTCTCGAGAAACTGAACGATAGATACATAAATGTGAAATATCTCTATAATATCAGTTATGTTCGATATACGAAATTTCTCAATCTTGTCTACGGGTCGTTCACTTTTAAACACGGTTTCTTCATTCATAGCTGATGTTTAACGTTCGACTTCAAATATTTGTCTATCCGTGTGACGTAATATTCCGTTAAAGATTTTTAATCATTTTTATCGCCTAAAGACTATCGATGACTTAACACTCCTTTTCACTATGGATAGACCCTCAAGCTATATAATATTTATAACATATAGATTCGAAAGACATTAAAAGAGGACACTGAAGAATTAATCGCGTTTCTATGCCGTGCGGCTGCATTCTCGCGAATCAACCACGACGGGACCACCCGCGCGCGAAGACTTTTGAAAGTGATTTACGACGGGCGGCCGTCTCTGCCGAAACAAGCGGTGCCGATTCGCACGTCGCGCGTCGCCGCCGTCGTGTCCGTCAGTTGAACCCGCATAAAATTCGACTCGATCCGAGGGTATATCGTGTGCTACCATCAGCACGAATCGCGCGAACCCAACCGATTCGCGACTCTGTCCGCGATTCGATACGAGTCTTCGCGCGACGCTTACGAAAATAGAAATATCTCCATCGGGACGAAGGACACATCGTTTTCTTTTCGTCCCTTTTAGCATGAATCCCCTCCCCCGTGAATCTCCCATCTCTTTCATCTTCGACACACCGGACCGGAGCGGGTCTTCGGGGCCGGTACCATCGGGGCCGATAGGAGGAAAACATCCGTCGGCGTCGCGCGGCGCGGCGCGGCGCGGCGCGGTGCGGTGCGGTAAGGTGAGGGATCGCGAAATTAACCGCATGTGAGTGCTCTAAACGAGCTATTACCATTGCCGGGGCGTTTACACGGTAGGTGGTGATTACACAGCGCATTCAACGCCGGGCGAGACCAGACACTCCCCCCAATCCAATCGCGAGCGCGCGCGCACACATGCACGCGTAACGCTTATTTCGGCTTGTACGTACATACAGAGCCACTCTCGCGCGACAATCCGCGCGCTCGCGCGTACTCAATTATGCACACGTTGATCCGACAGTGGCTTGACGTATACAACACATAGGCATGTTCATTTGTCTCCAGGGGTCCGGATGTTCCGCTTTTCTCTCTCCTTTTCTCCCGCCGGCTTCCTTTCCTTCTCGGTCTCTTGCTCTCTCTTTCTTCTTTTGTTCCTCTTCCTCGCTCTTTCCGCCTGCAATGCTTTCTCCTTCGTTCTTCCCCGTCGAACGTCCACCTATCGCGAGCCAGTGACGAAGAATTAATTGCGCCGGAGTCCTTGGCGCTCCTCCTCGCGGACGGACGGACGGACGGACGGACGGGCGCGACGTGAAGCGATCTTCTTTGTTCGTTCGAACGTGGCTTCCCGTATCGGCGCGCCGAGAATGCATATGCGTACGTGTATATGTGTGTGTGCGTTACGATGCGCTCGCGCGGGTATACCGGACAGCGAGAAATGCACACACGCACCGTTGCTCCGGACTCTGAGACCCGGGTCCCGCGGTCCGAAGGAGAAGTCTTTGGGTCGACAGAGTCCGCAAGATTTGTTCGCGGGTCAAGGATGTCGGGTCGTCACGGGCAAGCCGATCGTAAGGCAATCGTGTGCAAACGGAGAGCTTTTCTCTATCTCTTTTTTTTTCTCTCTCTCTCTCGATATATTTTGTGCGGGACCTGTCGCATAAAGATTGCGATAACAGGAGCTTAAATGCCGTTGTTTCATTTACCGCGCCGTGATTTACATATTTTATTAACTTGCAATCGCAAGTGGGGTCGTAGCGACGTACGTTTAGAGATATCTTAAAACGCGAGGCTCACGTTATGCTATACGCGTGCTTCTGTTCATTCCGGGTAATTAATTGAAATCGTTGCATTTTTGAAACTTAACTGTAAATTATTTGAAAATATCTCATTAATAGCGAGAATTAAGGAGATACTAGTTTCCTCTTCATATTTAATAAAAATCTAATCGATTTTATACCGCTAAAAGTGGACGTCTTTTACAAGATACGTTTATGCTTTTTATTGCCTAGACTCTGCAGTCTCTCATAAAAGTCTGCTTTTCATTATTTTTACCGCTGTTTGTCACAAATATTGATATTTGCTTACATTTCTTTTTTTTTTCTTAACTTGGAGTTTATTTGTCCAATTTCGCTAAATCTCTAGAATCAAATTGATGTCCTATTCTTAGTAAGAGACAATTACTTATGAATTTAATCTCTCTAAAATTTTCGGTTGACCCTGAGACCAACGGCGGGCTAACGCATCAAAGGTTCGTCCAGAGAGATCCTTCCAGCGCCAGAAAGGGGGATCAGGGCGATTCGTTGCAAGGCCCACTCCATTATATCCGAACAATATAACAAATAACCTCATCAGACTATCTCAGACGCCATTGTGAAGCATCGTCCGACGTTTGTTGGGGAATGCGCCTTTGCCCGTTTTGTTTCGAAAAAGGAATAACCCGCTTAGAAGTTCTGCTTCGTAAAGGTTCGACCATCTCGGCACGGCTTTACGCCGGTGGTTTCATAATTCTCCCCTAGACTACAACTTTATCTGATATCTCAGCAATGCTTTATACGCTTGCCTACGTATCTTCTTTCGAATTCTCAGTCGCGAATACATATGACTTAAAAACTTACGACTTAACGGCTTAAAAATTCACGTAACTAAATGACCCGTTTTAATTATTTCGAGAACTTGTATCCCCCGATTTCCATCAGGCGTGGAAAATTTATCAAACTCGGTATTAATTTCGATCAATTCCGATTATACGAGTATCAATCCTTGACTTTCCTCAAAGACTATCGAGAGGGAAACGCACAGTTCGAGCCGAATGTAAAATTCTTCAACATGTACCTATGTATATGAATAATGTAAATCCTTCAACCTACCGCTTTGCGGTAGGTCAGGAACTTCGAGGAACAGACTCGAAACGGAATTTTCGAGATAAGAGGAGTGGGGGTGGCGGGAGAGGGCAGGTTGTCTCGCGTTGTTCCGTCACCTTGTTGACTCGGACATTGTTTAGGTCGCCGGCCCACGAAGGCGACGCTCGCCCGCGGGAACAGGAACGGCCCCGGTTGGCTCTTGGCGCGGATCCACAACGTGGCCGGACTAGCCAAGCGGGCTAGTCGCGCGATCAATTCCACCGACACCCACGCGCGACACACCGCCGCGCCGGCCGCGGCGCGCGGCACGGCGAACCCGCGCCGTCGTATATCCGTCGCGCTTGTTATCGGACTTTCCAAACCTTTTACGTTGCCGTGTCTCTCCACTTTATGCGTTGCTGCCCGGCCTACGTCCTTCAAACCTCAAGTTTATCGGGAATCGAGAAGTGAGTCTCCTCGCTCGTGCAGGGAGAGTGACTAAGGGGGGGGGGCAGGAAGGAACGCGGCGTAACCTTTCTTTTTTTCTCTTTCTTTCTCTCGACGGTCGCTTCATCCCTCTCTCATTCTCTGCCGTTGATGCGACACCCGTTACCTTCGCTTAACCATCCCGTATCAGATCGGCTAACGAAATTTTATGGCCCCCCGCCGCATCTTTTATGTTTCCTCGATCTTAGATTTTACGATCGCGCGGCGCAGGCAAGGGTGGTGCGAGGACACGGGGGAATAAAACAGCAAGCCGGGTTTTCTGTATTATTTGACAGAGTATCAGGCGCCGGAAGACGACTTCGCCGAGCGTTCCGATAGACAGATAGGTAACGATCGGCGGCATTAAACTCCAATCCCGAGGTGGTGGTAATGTTATTTCGAGCGTACGATGCAGATTAGCTCGCAGGATACGGTTAGACGTTGGCGAGGAGCCGGTTAAGCCAGTGGCATATATATATCTCTCTTTCCCTCTCTCTTTTGGTGTTATCGCCGCGCGAGAAATAACTTCGCGCCGGTTAGGTGTAATCAACTAATAAACTGTGCGCAAGGAGGTATAAATTTCATCGATATACGGTTTAAACGCTCACAGGGGTATAACGCGATCAACGCTTGTCTTCTTACTGTCATCGCACTGCCAAAACAGTGGAATCTTTATAAATTGCAGGCCATTCGTTATGAAAGCGCTGTTGCACCGTGCGACGTTTATTATCATAGTGCGTCACGGGAGCTCCAACATCCAAGATGAATTAAACATGACTGAAATGCTATATCGTATATACCTACTGATAAATCTTTTATTTAAACGTCACTTAAAACATTTCTTATTTAATCGTTCTTACCGTACATTTAATAATTTCAACATTGAGATATTTAATTGTTCTTGCGTCATATATTTATGTAACTAATTTACATTGTACGTGAGATTTATGTATTTAATAGTTAAGCAAACTGGGGGGAGTATAAAAAAATTTTTAAATCAAAATATAAGTAATTTGTTCAGATAAAAGTAATCTTAAAATACTAAACGAATAAATTTAAAATTTAAAAGTTAGAAGCGATTTTTTAAACTCAGATTAGGAAGACATAAATCTATTATTTATTTTAAACCAGTAGTCTAAATTTTAGTGTTAAATTTTACAAATGTTTTTTTAAAAATCTACTATATACGTCTGCGTTTATATAAAATGCCTGGATCTGAATGAAATTAGATTTCTTTTATTAGATCTATTATTAAATTACGAACTATCGATTAATTTTATTCAATTTATATATCTTTATTACCTTTTGTGTGTGTAAATTTTTGAGCTGCTATCGTATCTTGCTATAATGTTCTAAATGCAATGTCTATAACTATGTAACAATATTCTAATTATAACCATCATATATCTAACTACGTCATTTCGTTTATTCACGATTAGAAGTGTCCAACGCGCAAACGCTGCGTCAGGAAATGTAGAACGCGAGTTCGGGTCTAGGCTGAGTTATTCAGATTAATTGTCTTTTAAACGTTGCTCGCGCAGAAACGGACAGGCTAACGCTAACAGGGCCCGCTCCGCAGCGCTAACTCGTGATATTGCTAGTCATGGTGTTAATATTCACGATGACGTTCACAGTGGAGTTTTTTCCTCCTTCGCAACTATTTTATTCGCCCTTGACAGCCAGATTAAATTAGGCATCTGAACGCAGTCAGGCGGGAAGACTTATCGATACATTCGCGCATAGACGAATTTAGCAATCTGCTTTTATTAAATTGCGTAGAATTTTCGATCCCATTGACAACAACGCAATACATCGCGTTGTGCGTCATGACAGCTGGAGAGTCACTCGCACGGTGACACAACTCGCCGAGGCGCAAATATTTGCATCGCGACGAGTAAAAGATTAATCTTCATCCCGAATATGTTGAGCTTGTCACGTAATGGCTGTCCCGGATATTTTTAAGATTGTGGTGTGCGACTTTCGTCACACTCGGTATATTTGTTGAACTCTCTCTTGTATAGGAAATTAATTATAGAAATTTATCTTATAATCGCGGAAAGATTTGAAGATTTAGATAAAAAAGATATATTAAAATCTTTTAATCTCCGGTTTAATTAAATTTCCGCTAGCATTATTTTAAATTCGACTAATATCTTGGTTAAAGAAAATTTAGAGATGCAAATTTAAAAAGTAAAGTAAAATAAAATAAAAAAATTTTAAATTAAAAACGAGGTAATATTTATTTTATTTTATTTTGAAGTATTTAATATGGCACATATTACTACTTATCATACGTTATGTATGATATATGAGAGAGCAGATTTATGTTTCTCCGCGATAACTTTTAATGCTGCATTTCTAATTTCTCGAAAGTAATAACGACGGCAAGGCACTTCTCCGAGATTTGTTATTTGAAAGAAAAATGATTTCTCGCCGATCGATCGCCGTTTCTACAATCGTGTTGAGATCGCAGATGATCGAACGCCTCCGGAATTCGTCCCGGGGATGCAGTGGGGTCATAATATCATAATACGCGTAAAGGAAGGGATCCTGATGTATATCGTACGCCAACGCTGGTGCACGGCACCAGCACCAGAAGAAGAGCGGAAAACGAGAGACAGGGAAAGAAAGAGAGAGGGAAGAAGAGAGAGAAAGAAAGGGGGCAGGATAAAACGGATAAAGAGTTGAACGGTGTGAGAGAGGACGACGGTGGTAGTGGTTATAAAGATTTGTAGGGACAGGTTCCCCGACGAGTAGCGCACAGCTGTTGCGTCCTCACCTCCTAGGTAAGGTAGTCCGTAGTAGATCTTCCTCGTCCTCTCCACGTCGTCTTCGTCCTCGCGTTTCCCGTTCGCACTACCTTCACCGTACACCCACACCAGCACCGACCCGCACGCGCGCGCGCGTGCTCGCTGCCTATACCCACCAACCTACCTACCTACGGTGATCCTGCCCGGCTAACACACTGCCACACTAACAACCAACCGCCATTCTACCGCGTAACGGTACATCACTCCGCTCCTATGTGGTCCTTTCGGTTATGTCGCGGCCGGGCAGCTGTGGAGAACGGCGACGTAAAGACGGCGACGGAAGTGCGTGACGGCGAGAGGGGGAGACATTGCCGCCGCGAAGGGGCTGCGGGAGGGAGGACGACAAAACGGGACCGGGAGGACCGGCAACGAGAGCGAGAGACAGACACCCAGTTTGGGACCAGCTCCCGGCACTTACGTCAAACCGCCGACGAAATTTCGTAACTGGCGATCGGAAACGCGAGCACAGTCAATCACCCCGTGACAAATCGTTACGCTCGAACTATTCGACGACCACGCAGCGACACGAACGTTTATGTATAAATTTGTATATCATTAATTTATGAGCGCAGTTCTTCCGGGTGACACATACGTACATATTGCTCGAAGATATCTTCCGTTTTGAGGAAGAGCTTTTTGGATATTTTTATCCCATGAATCATTCCGATTTCATTCAATCTTGATCAGGTCAGTTTTGACAATAACAAACGATGTTGTTAAAAGTAATTGCAATTTCGAATATAAAAATTCAACATGAATGCAAGAAGTGCGGGAAATAAAGAGATTTTTTTTAGTCAAGGAAGTAAATTAATAAGATTTCAATATTGATAAGAGCAAGATTGGAATTCTTATACATATATTTCAAAATTTAACGGGCTAAATAAGAGCCACGCGCTGTTGTTGGTGCACAGAGATGTAAATCCTTTAATTTTTAAAGACTATATTTACTTACGTTTCGGTCCGCCAGTTTGAACCATCTTCAACAAAAATAATTGTTTAATCGCATCTTTGATGCGGTTTTTAATCCTCGTGTTTCTTTTTCTTCATTAAAGCTCACATGCAGACCTCGCCCCGTTGGTAGTTCTATACGTAAAAACGAATAATACGAAAACATTAATTAACTAAAGTAGTGTATCTTTCATTATTTCGTAATTCATATTATCGCGCCGAAGAGGAGGTCGAGACTTTCTTGAAGGATACCGAAACTGCAAAACAACTGTGTCCTCTATCGTAAACGCATGGCATCGGCGTACGCGCTCTGCCCACACTTCTCGGTCGTTGCTCCATACGTACGTGCGTGCGTGCGTGCGTGCTCGTAGCGTCCACATCTCTCGTGTGGCGATTTGCAGCGCGAACGTGAACATCGTAGATGCGTACACGCGTGAACGAGCTTCTCCAGCACTCGGACTCACGAGACGCGCGCGAGCGCGCGACACGCGTACGTGCGCGCGTGCGTGCGTGCACGCCGCGCGCGAGTACTTTCACACGGAGGTGAACAACACGCCACGGTATCCAGGCCAGGGGTGGCCAACCACCGCTCCACCGCTTCGCCGAAGTTACCGACTCTTTCGTCGCCGGTGCTCTCCGCGGCGCGCGAGACTCGAGAGGCGAGAGAGTGTTGTCTCTTCCACATACGCGACATACGCGCTCGCTCGTACGCACGCAGGCGAAACAAGCCACCGGCGAACCGTCCGTCGCTGCAGTCCCCTCGAGGCGGTTAACACGCCTCGGCGAGATCCTTGGTATCGAGCGCGATAACCTTCCTTCCTTGGCAGCGAGCATTGCTGCTTATTAGACGTTCCTCATTTGGAACGCTGTGTCGAGGCCGAAGTCCTATCGACTATCGTACAGACAAATAGAGAACAGCAGCACCGGGCGGTTAATGCGAATGATAATGAATATACGGAACATATAGATCGCAATCTGTCTTGGAAGTCCTGTTGAAAAATATGTTTAATTGAGATAGTGAACATGCAAGTTGCTTGGCATATTTAGTGAAAATAAATTACTGCAATAGGTCTGATTAAAAATTGAAATATTCTCTGCTGCGCACTACACTTTTCAATAATTTATTGAACGTTTTCTTAAATCTCTAAATCCTACGTTCCTATATGTAAGCTATTTGTGACAACGATGTATATTATTATTATATCACGAAATGGATGTTAAAGTGACGATTTGTTTAGTCACGTAACGAAATTATTTATTCATAAGCTATAATTATAGTCTTTCAAAGAACTAAAAGAGTACAAATGCTAAAATGCAACTCGAGTAACAAAATTAAAAAATTCAAAACTATAAAAAAGTAACCCACATAAATTCATGCACATCTTCTTATATATTCTCCAATATTCTCATATTTTTTCCAAATGTGTTACACAACGTAAGATGTCACTTTATAATAAAAACGTTTTACTATTTTATCACTTGGTATTTCAAATCTGTAACTCGTTAATATATCGTCATATGTATCTTAGTTGTTATTTCACGGTGCTGATTATCAGGCTAACGGAATTCAGTGAAAAATCTGGTAGTTCGGATTTCAGTGAGTTGAACGATCGATAAGGGATCATTCGGAAACCATTGCAGCGCGTCTCAAGGACTGCGCTATAATACACGGGAAAATCTGATCATCAAGGTGGTGCAAGCGTAAAAATCTCAGTAAAATGATCCGCGTACCGTATGGTCGGCAATAATATGTCGCCTGCGTCATGTACGGCTCATCATGTATATTTGAAGGCGAAGCTATTACAATCCTCCGTGCGTCCGTGCGCGGTGGACGGTTTGACGTTAATTACGACGATTTTAACGGTTCGGATGCGGCCCAAGTGAAATTATTGCGCGCGCTTGTCAGTGATATCGGTGATGCCGGTACTAGAAATCGCAAATAATAGCCGGATGCTAACGAGAAAAACAGCTGCTTCGTATAATTTTCCTCGACGTGACGTCTTGTTTTACAGTCGCGGTAGCAACGTGTGTTATTTCTCTGTAAATCTGCGAAATTTCAAAAGGATGAAAGACTGTCGAGTAAGAGAACATTTATATTTTGACAATCGGTTTTTTTTTTTTTTTTAGACTAAAAATAAGAGGGACGTACAGAATGTTTCTTTATTAATATTATAATTTATAATTATTATTTTTTCTGTCATTTTTACTTGATATATTGACGAAATATTGGATTTTTTTTCGTCACGACGTTATGCTCGATTGAATTTAAGAGCGTTGAAATTCTATTGTTTATAATTTTATTCAAACAGTATAACGCAGATAAATAAATACTACGCGATATATGTGAATACTAAAAACTGCCGTGTAATTTAGGAAGAATGAGGTGTAATCGAATTTAAAGAAAAATCATTTAAGCGAGCCGTTGATGCTAATTCCAGACAAGTAAAACAACACAAAATGGGAACATCAACAAAGCAATAAGATGCATAACGCAACTGTGTCGACACACGCGCGATTATAGCGATTTACCTTGTCTATTGCAATCGCTTATCGACCGACTGATTATACAGATTAAGAGACTGCGTCGAGCCAGCGAGCTTTTGACGCTTGTTTATTTCCCAGGCGTTCGCGTATGATAATAATTAACTCGCAGTGTTACGATTTACGCTTAGTCGCGTGGCTGATATCTTCCTGTTTACTCGTGTATCACGGCAGCGGAGCGATATATACGAGTTCCGCGCATGCACTATGCGCTACGTTTAATGCACCGGCGGGAGATCGCGATAATTAGCGTAAAAATCGCTACGCGGCATCGCTTGCCGCGACTCGTTTTTCACGTCCCGTTATGCCGCGTCCGTCTGCGACGAGAATCTTATCGTCTGGGACATCGATATTTGCCGCCGATGACGAGGTCGAGATTACCCGCCTGTAGAATACAACCGGTGTAGAATACACCGATGACTTGATACTTCAATAAGGGACGAACCGGTATCTCTCTCGATTCAATATGAAAGACGCGAAGATAAGTTTTACTAATCGTAAGTCGTAGAAACTAGAAATCTGATGATAGCGATAATGAAAAAATGCGTGACCACTTGTACATACCTCGATTACCAAAGCCGTACTTCAGTTTAGGATAAGCCTTTGATGACTTTATATTTAATATCTATCTAGATATCTCTGTTTTTACCACGGTGAATATGTTGAAACTATGAAATTCCAAAGTTTTATCAATATCAGATTCCTGTAATTGGAAATGTATAAATAATGTGTGATATTGAATATATCCGTATATATAACTAGATTTTCAATATTAAAAATTCTGATAAAACAATCGCCAATTATGAAATTAAACGCAGGACAAGTTGTTAAATTTGTTCGTGGCTGAAAAGTTCCTCATGCTTAACCGTTTAATCAAATTTAAAGTTTATTAATGTCTCGACATTTGTGTGGAGGAAACGCGAACTTTTAATTCGACAAAAAGATTTGTCTGAAATCAGATACTTGATACACTATATTTTGTACAAGGATATTCTATATTAATGTTTATTCGTTATGTCGTATCGCGAGATTCAGCGTTCCCTCGCGGTGTTCAGTCACGAGAGGAGAGATGTGGCATGGTGCCACCTGAAAATGAGTCTCGAGACTCGCGGAGGATCGCCGCAGGTGCGAGCGTGTCAATTTAACGACGACGACGACGACGGCGAAGACGGTGCGCGTACGGTGTCGGCATACCGAGGTAGACTAAGGAGCCTTAAGGAGCGAACTAAGTGATGCAAGTCCTCCTCCGTCGCGAGTATGCACCGTGCGGTGCAATGCCCTCGCGACGGACTTAGAGATAGTATCGTCTACACCCACACGATGACGTCGGCCGCGTCGCGCCTCTTTCACGCGCTCTTTTGCGCGCGCGACAACCAAGAACGAGATCGAGTCAATAGACGAATCTCAATCCAATCCAGCGCACCCAAATACGCCTTTGGAATCAAGCAACAATTCGATCAACGGCGGATTGACCTCACGTCTGGACGATTTTCAATCAGAGACGAAATCCACTCTTACTAAAAATGCAGAATACATATTTTTCTCACACGTATCTAATGTGCGAGAAAAAACGCAGTCGTTATGAAAAGCATCTGGATGGCGTTAAATGGGTCGTAGCGTACTGCTGGGGACAGTCATTGGGTGTTACGCGATTCATAAGCGCGCGATGATGACCGCGTCGTGATGCAAATGTGTAGTCTCTATACACAATCTCTGCTTGTCGGGCGAGATCCACGTCCTACTTTTCTACGTAGCCAGAGACTACGGACGGAATTTTATTGGCGTCTCCTCCGTGCACGGAGGTGAAACTAAGTCAGATACTGCGACGTTTCCCTCCGATGCCGCACGTCAGCTTTTGCCTCTTGCATCAGATCGCGAACATAATTTTCATGTAAAGCAGGAACTTTCGTTCCGCAATACGTCGTACGAGTCAACGAGCTCGGTATCGTCTTACAGCGTGTTATATGTCTGCATCAGAGAGACGTAGGAGGATAATAAGATTTTTATATGAGATCATAACGGTATAATACGCTAATTGTAAGAACCCGAATAATGTTTTCATATTGTACAATCCCAAATTCCGGTATATATTCTGAATAGTTCAAAAACTGCCATTTTTATCAAAAGAAATCATGCTGTCCCCTTTTACAGCTCTTTAATACGAATCAAATGTATAATTTCTTAAGATGTCACACTCAATGATATATTGGTTATCGGTTTACACTTTAACTGTCGTATATATTTTTATGTAAAATGAGATATGTATGTGAAATATGTACTTTTATATTTATCTGACATTTTGTGGAATTGTCAATTTTGTTCATAAACAAATGATAACGAAGAAACACTCATATATTACTCCATTTATTCGAGACCAGCATCTATGATGTACGAATCAATTTTGCAATTTTTAGAAGCGACTGCTGGCGTGATCCAAATACGAGCTAAGTGCTTGAGATTAATGATGAAAGCTAGTTGAACAGCTGAAATAACGTGTTATCAGCATTGCGCTTTTATTGGATATTAAAATGCATTTATATCGCAAACTTCTTAGTCATTTGCGTAAGAATAACTGTGGATCTATTTAAAGACAGAGATATACTCTTCAAGTGTTGTTTCGATAGCTGATGTTTGATTTTCGACATGTACATTTAACAAATTATATTCGCTCAAATGTTAAGACCCGCTCGCGTTTCTAGAAAATTTACTGCTGATAGAGAAAAAAAATTAAACGCGCGGGTTGTTGAAAATTTGCCGTATAAATATTCACCCGAAATTGATAAGGGATTTGATTTCCACCTTTTCCACCGATATCTTCAACATATTCGATCGGCGGGTTATTAACCCGAACGGCGCTAACGAAAGAGTAAGTCCGTTATCCGACTAGAAAGTGGATTGAAACGCGACACACGGCCGCGCGACATTTGTTTTATCCGACCGTTGCACGTGCGGCCTATTACAATTGACTTTGTGCCGCGCCGCGCAGCTTCCACCGTCACGTCGCGACGATTCAGCTGTCGAAATCTACGATTTACTAGAAAAAGTTGGACGAAAATTTTTCAACACGTAATAAAGATTTATTTAGACGCTTCGACTTTCGTGAAATACCTGAAATTTTTACTGTCAGCCGTAACAAATTTCTCATGTCGTATCTAATAATTTCGCAGAATTAAAAAAGTGCGCTATATACATTTTATTTATATATATATATATATATATATATATATATATATATATATACCGTTTCACAAAGATACAAAAAAAGATGGGTAATACTACTGGAAGTGAGTAAAGCGTTATTACAGAAGAAAGCATAAATAGACAGTACGATGTAAGAACGGTACGAAGAATGTTTTCGTTTTACGTCGTTTTGCATTTCCACTCGGCGATCGACCGAGCCTCACCACGGTAAACATTCCTCTTACGAATGCACGCTTGTTATGACTACGTTAACGATTTCTACATATCTAAATGCGTATAATCTTATAAATATGTAAATGCAGAGATAATTTAAGCCTACAGGGGAGGGAAGAGGGAACTACATCTAGGATAAGATATTGTATGTCGTAAATTCGAATACGTTAGCGCGTGATAAATAAGCATAATTTTCTGTTAATTCATGTTTTTAGGGTAACGTTTGATTACGGATTTGCATTGCGTATTAAAGTCGCGACTTTCGTATTTGTAATATGACTACCTCGAAACATTGAAGTAGATTTAATATCTTGCATTCAAGCTTTAACGAGAGCTGCCGTCGTTTGATAAGCTGATGCTGCGCGAACGCATTGGGAACTCCATTATTTCACCCCTACAATTATTTGCCATCTCCTGATAATTACGCCGTAGTAACACATAAATGGGTTGAATTACTGGTTGATAGCATTACGTATCAATTTACTCATTTTCTCTAATTCCCAATAAAATACGTATGCAGAAATAATAACAGTTGAGACCGTTATAACGTGAAGAACTCTGATGTTTTAAGTATCGAAAATGTTTTTATAGAGTATGACTAATAGGTATTCTCTTTGAGGACATTATCGATTATACTTAAGTAGAAAAGAATTTAATGTACATAAATAAGTCTATTTTTAGCATTTCCAATTACCTTATTCTCATATTTATAAGAGTTACACATATTTTGAAAATTAAAATGGAGTGGAATGAATATTAATCTTTATTATTTTTATCATGTTGTTTGCGTTACGATATCAATCTCCATTACATAAAATTTTTCAAACAGCATAAAAAATCTGAGAAGAATTTCTCCAGGGGGTAAATTAAAAATTCAAAATGCATCTGTCTTGGAAGGATTAATGGGAGGCGATTCAGGGAATCGGATAAATGCGAGTTGGGTGGTGTTAGGTTTCGACTACCTTGGCACAGATCCTCTCTTTGGAATCACGGAGCGCAACGTCGCGTCGCATTAAAATTTACATCGCGCGCAAAATCGGTTATGCATAAATCAAATGCACAATGCATTCTTTAAGGTCGGTAACTCATTGCCGCTGTCTGGTAGTCTCGATCGAAGTTCGATCTCAATGACCTGGGATGTACCGGGTGTGCCGATAGTATATATCAAGAGTGATATTTATGTTCCTAGGAAGCATGAGGACCCGAACGAAAATCCGAAGACCGACATATCGAAGTAACGTCTTTTAAATGACCGAAATAAACTTGCAATGGGGACAACGATTAATAGCAGTGATTAGATCATCTCAATGGTAAAAGAATGGAAAAATTTTATCAAATATTTTAAAGCGAGCAAACTTTATTACAGTCCTTATCTGACATTTTCATTAACATAAATGTCAAGTTATAAATTTTACGATTTTTTTTATCTTACACGAATCAAGTGTCTCCTTTAGGATCTAGATTTAGCTACAATTTTTTTTACACAAATCAAATATCTTGCACTACAGTGGCCTAGATTTATCTTATCGGACGAAGTTCGAGACGAAGTCTTTTACTTGATATGAATCAAATATATCTAGTACCATTTTAGAATTTAGATTTGTCCATCACTGATATAGAAGGATTTTCTTTTTCAAACGAGAGAAAGAGAGAATGTCAATTCTAATGTCTATCAACACAATTTACACCCCTGCTTATCTGATGATCAACCGAAATGAACCTCCTCGAAGTTTCGCGACAAGTCGACCGCGTATAAAAACACGGTTTCGCGTTCGACCGTCGCCGTCGATAGTACTTGTGATAGCTAACACGAGCAGTTTCCGCGAGAAGTTGTGTTCCGGATCCAAATTTCTCTCGACGGCGAGGACGACGACGACGTCGACGAGGTCGTTGCACCCGTTCGCCGATGAGCGAATTCGAGAGAGATCGAGGGGGGTTCCTCTCTCCATCCGCCGCCGCCGCCGCCACCGCCGCCGCCACCGCCACCGCCGCCACCACCGCCACCACCGCCACCGCCGCACCGCCGCCGCCGCCGCCACCGCCGCCGCCACCGCCACCGCCGCCACCACCGCCACCACCGCCACCGCCGCACCGCCAACGCCGCCGTCGAGGTTGTGGCGGAGTAGGGTGATGGGTGGTAGGCAGAAAGGTTGATGCCCGGGTTTACTTCCTAGTCTGGTTGCCTGTATCGACCGGATAGCGTCCCGCCGTCTATAGCACACACGCTTCCGAGGCAAGGCGCGCGCTCTGTCCGAGAGTCTCGGGGGCACCCCCGTCCCCCGTCTCTCTATTCGCGCGTACGCCGCGGTCGTTTTCCCTTATCTGCTCTCGCCAGCACGCGTCGAGGGTTGCGCAATGCGCGCTCAAATCAAATTTTCAGGCCGGCGCGGCGACCTAACTGCTTACGCTTATTGCCCAGTTCTCTGCGAGTTTCCTGGAAAAGGACACCCTTTGCGATCATTGAAATAGTCTCAAACATTAAAGAGATTCATATGATACCCATACGGAAGGAAAAACCTCATATGATAGTTATGATCGTCTGGACTTGCGTTTTAAAAGTTAAATAACACATAAATGCTTTTTAATCTCCGTTCTCGAAATAACAGTAAGAAAATGGTCACACGTGAAAAGGTAATAAGATGGAATGCGATTTTACTTTTTAATAACACAGGCACACAAAAAAAAATTTTGACCCCGGATTTGGATTCAGCACGTCAAAATACATAAGAAATGATGGGTCTGGTCTTTGGTACAGACCACTTTTTTTTTGTGTGCACAATGACAATGTAATGGTTCACAATGAAGTAGCTTCGAACGTGATTGAAAGTTAGCTTTATCAAATCCGTGAAACACGTAGAAATATATCTAATCTCTGATGGACGTTTCGCGAAGCATCCAAAAACATACTCGGGATGGATTTAGAAGCGCGAACGTGTCCATTTGTCAATTATCGAATATGCACGATCTCCGTAATTATTTGACAGAGCGACATATAATGAATTTTAAAGCGATCCGTCGTGCGGATGATCCGTCTCGATGGCCGCTGACCGCAGTTAAACCCGCTGGCGTAACGACCGCGGCGCGATTTCTCGATGTAACTCTCTCGGGAATAATAATACGGGGAATATCGTGTACGCGCGTCGCCGTACTTTTTAAATAATATGGCGGAGCCGCGAGCGTATATAGCGAAGGGAATAAATTTCGGGGTGCGGTCCGGTTAAGTATCGCCCGTCAAAAGCCACGCTGCAACGACGATTGACTGCTGCGGCTGCGGAGAGCCCGCTGCATTGCAGTCAATCGGCGAGGTGGAGATCGTTTCGGCGGCGTCGAGCGAGCGGCCGACTTTTTGCTCGGCTAACCACATTGTTGTGGCCATCCGGTAAGGCTACTTTCGGTAAATTACCGTATTTGCCGGTAATGCCGCGCGGTCGCGGACGTGTTATTAGGGGACCGTGAATCGTTTTTTGGGCGTCGGTTCTCACGCGCGCCCTAAAAACGCGCTCGTGGATGTCCGTTACTTCTGTCGGTAGGTCGTCCGCCTTCTGACAAAAGCCCGCCCGTGTCTGTCGAGATGTTCTTACAAAGTTTCTCTGAAATTGACGCACGTTGCAAGACAAATACACGAAGAGAAATTCGTCTGGCTTTTTGCCTTCGTTAAACGCGACTTATTGATAATTTTGTCCATCTAATTATCCGGACAGAATTGGATAAGCACATGAAATATTAAACGCACCACGATAATATTCGATTGAAACGGTCTATTCTCGATGATTGAAAATATATAAAAAAGAACAGCGCAATTGTTTAATACTAATATGAGCTAAAAAAAATAATATCATCAAACATATTTCACCCTTATTGAATGATATAAGTTTCACGTGTCTGATTGACTGTTCTTCCTGTAATTTTCGGTACCTCTCGAACTTGTCTCTTGGTAAATATTAAACATGCGCGTATTAAGTGCGTCTCACTTATGTGTCACTTACGTGTTAAATGTTCAAGATCGTTGCATCTCAACGTAGCTCACGTTTTACTCAATTGTGGTGTAATGAACAAAATTACGTAACGGTGAGAAATACAAGTATGCGCGCACGGCAACCCAGTTCTTCTTTAAAACGTATGCGCGCGCGTTTTATATTTACATATATTTACATGCTAAACGGTGCAGGCAGCCAGGCATGTACGTCGATGGGCAAGAGTGGAAAATAAGCGGTTCGGGTTAATAATTTCCACAATGTCAGGAAAATTAATGGTGCAACGTTGCTTGCGCTTTCAACTTAATTTTCCTCCGGGAATTCTTACCTCGTCGTAGAAGGAAATAACGTATTAGCGCCGATATCATTAAGGCGAGCAAGAAAAAATAAGCGCCTACTCTGAACATTACGATAAGACGATTAATTTACATGTGAGTACGAATTATCTAATCAGCCCATTTCTTAACAAGATTTTAATTCATTCGCAACTTTTAGGGTTCAGTTTAATATTTCAAGTCCATATTTTCGTGCGCAAGAAATTAATATTGTAGCTACATTTAGAAAAAAGCCTCTTGATTATTTTGTACTTCATACATTGTATTTAATATTTGTATTTTATTTTGCATTTTGCTTAAGTGACTTTTAATCTTGAACACAGATCTTATTGGACAACAAATACGAATTTATATATATATATATATATATATCAGGATATGCAAAATGCACTTATTTATCGCTTCTGATTGGGTACATTTTATTGTGAACAATCAACTACGTATAGCATAACGCTAATTGGCACTATCAAGTTAAAAAGTGTCTGGAATGAAAAACGTGCAATTTCCGCATTCAATTATGACTATACGTTTTGCTTCTCGCGTCTTTCGGCACGTATGCACGACATTTTCGCCACGTCGGCGTCGCTTCGCTCGTTTCTCTGACCGTCCTACGTGCAAGTCATAAAACTTGATTGCGCGCGCTAACTTAAAAGATGCAAATTCGGTAAATGAAAAGAACATGCTACCCCCTCCCGCAAAAAATCCACTTTTGCGTATCGCGCAAGCACCCAGACCAGGCCATTAACGTTCGAACACGACGCGACGGTCGTCTCGTGAACAATGCAAGAACGAGTGGTTCTAAAAGAGAGGGGAAAACAATCCATATCGACTGTAGTCGTACGAGCGAAACAACATATATAAAACGCTGGATGACCACTCGAAAGAGATTGACGCGAGAATCCCGCGAAAAGATCGCGGTAATATTTATAAGTATTAAAACGGTGGGTCGTGAAAGAGATAATGGCAATATCGTCGCGACACGCGTTACGTAATTAAGTTTCCGTCGAGAAAATCCGCGGGGAGGAAATCTCGACGCGGTATACGAACAATCGATTGTGAATAGGATTATACTAAACGGAAAGATTCCGTCTTTACGCCTCGTGATGGGGCTACCGCGCTCGATTTTCAATCGTGACGTGTCGGTAAACACGTACGATCGAGCAGTAATTTGCGGACCCGAGCGCATCGGATGTGCGCGAATCGATTGACACACACGAGCCGGAGAGTTGGAGCGGCTCGTTCGGTGCGTCTGCACCGGGCGAATCAATGCGCTCGATTGCATCTCGATATAGCACCCGGGGCTCGAGGGATAATGGACGCCGCACACATTCGTGCTTCCCTCAGTGATTGCACTTCCCGTCGTAATAACCCGCGCTTATACTCGAGGCGCCGCAAAGAGCGTCGTCCGCTGCGCCAACGCTTCAAGAGATGGTAAACGTTAAAGTTCCGGTATCCGGTGCGAATTCATTAGGTCATTGAATTATAACTGGAATCTTGAACGTGATATTCAATGGGGAGATCACTTAATATGATTTAACGTTTCTCATACATTGCGTCCGGAGATCGTCTGTCGATAGATATATAGATGGTCGGGAGCGTGAATTACGGTTATAATCAATCTGATTATAATCCATCTGTTTCCAACGTAAATCTGATCCAATCTTTGATAAGTCGTGAAATAGGAAAAAGTTTCATAACAGCAAATTATAAAGTCAGGCAAGTCTAATTCTTGTATAAATGTAACTTTCTTTGTATATGAATGAATAAGATCCAATTTTAGAGATTGCCTAAATATATATTTCTCGTGAATTATTACTTTTAATGAGCAAGAGGGAGAATCAATTATCTTCCCTTTAACTTTGCTCGCTAAATAATTTATTGCCAACATTACGATACCAAACTACATGACAATTGACAATTCTTTTACCGCATAGAAATAAAAAGGGTGATTTTCCCATGTACTTTTTAATACACTAGTTAAATCTGTATTCCTTTAATATAAATTATTTTGAAAATTCAACGAACGGACGAAGCTTCTGGTTCAAAGATCACACAGCTCGACGGCTGAAACAATCGAATTCTGTCGCCACGAATCGATCTGCAACCTGCAAAGTGACCCGTGATGCACCGCGATTTGACACGCGCGAGCAATTTGGGGTTGCGGGCGGGGTTGAGGACAGCTGGTGGCGTTGAGAGCTGCTGCTACTGCTGCTGCTGCTGCTGGTGCTACTGCTGCTGCTAACGCGGGGTGGCAGAGAGAAAGGAGAGAGAAAGGGAACGAGGCGGAGAGTGCGAGGGGCAAAGAGAGAAACGGAGACAGAAACAGAGTGGAAGAGGGAGCGAAGGCACACGGCAGGGAGGGTTCGCGTCGGATAGAGGCGGCCGACGGAGGGAGGAGGATCGACCTCCCGGTCGAAGGGATGTGGAAGGATCGGAAGAGGGCGGCGGGTCGCCGGCGATGGTGGCTGAGAAAGGTCGGTAAACCCGGGGTCGATACCCGCAGCAACGCGACCGACCAACCTAACATCCACCCCAGACTCCCTGCCTCCGCCAGCTGATCTACCTGATCTCCCCGATTAAATTGCGCGCACGCACACACAGCCCCTCCCGAGTTCATTCGCGAACGTGTGTGCATGCGCGCCGCTGGTGTGGGCACAATACACGTGCGCCGTATCGTAGGAACACCGCGCGGCCGATCGCGCACGGTCCACAATGCGAAACTTATTCGAGAGGAGATCGCCGGAGCGGTGAATTTGTTGGCGGCTATTGGATTTTGGCGTCTCGGTCGAAGTGCTGTCCGAGAATCGATCGGTTTTTGCAGAAAACATGAGAACCTTTTATCACACGTACAGGTGTACTCATTTTACCATTTTGCTCGACGAAAGACGAGATGGTATTCCACCGCGGATACACTATACTAGCAGCGTGTTTCGCCAATTTTATTTATCTACTAGATTTATCTACTGGGGTTTGTGCCTCGACAAATTCTGATACGTCGTTGTCCATTAACTTTTTGCTTAAATAACGTGTAATATATCATTTCAATCTGTCAGATGACAAGCATTTTTTTCTATCGCGAATAATATCGCATATATTTCAATATTATCGTTTTATCACTTTTTGTTTCACATTTTTATTTATTATTTATTTTTTAAAGAACACACACACACACACACACACACACACACACACACATATTTGATACACATATAGTTATTTTTTTTTTAAGTCCAACAAATTGCTACAATTTACGATAAAGAACGGAAATGCCAATCGCTACAATTATCAATTTTATTTGCTTCAAACAGCATTTTATTTATTTCTTCTACAGCTCCATAATGAGATTAAAAGTTGATTAGGATAACTTTGATAGAGGATTGAATATAAGAGGAGGTTACATAGTTTTGTAATTTGACTTGTCTTTTTAACGTCAAGTATAGATTGATAATGCTAAAACTTAATTTAAATGCTGTAAAACAAGATCTCTAACGCGAATCGCTTGAATATTCTGTTGATTTCTAATTATGTTTCTATTGTAATTATCGCTCATATATACTAAAAAGTCGTTAACGGAAAAAATTTGGATACTTGTAAGTATCGTAACTGCATACGGAAGAAAGAATGTACAAGTTTAGTTTGGTTTGGAGAAGAACAAGAAACGGACGAGAGTCACACGAGTGACCTGGAAACGTTTTCGTAATAGACGATAGTGTTCGTTGCCTTCAATAATCGACGTCCATTCTTCGCGCTACCATCAACACATACGTCTCAATAGAATACGCAACGATTGATCCTATCATTCGAGTACGATGCACGCGACACGATGCACAACGCCTACTCCGGAAATCTCTTTCTCTCTCTCTCTCTCTCTCCCTCTCTCCTTTCCTCTCTTCTTCTCTGTTTTTCTCTCTCTCGAATCTTGCAGATTTATCGACACCCACCGAAGCTTAATAGCTCGTACGAGAATTGAATATGACGTCAACGTCTTAGTCCAATTTTTCTAGAAAAACATAATACCTCTTATTTTACAAAGACGGATAGGCAGAGAAATTGGTCACGTTTTTATAACATGATGATTTTATAAGATACACGCGTGTAGCGTGTATCGCACAGTTAATACGATATTTACAATCGGCGTAAGTTATCCTTACGCGCAGTAGCGAAGTGAAGCTATACAGCGAGGAAATTAATAGAACATGCAAATGAATGTTTTTGCAATCCTTTCTCCGTCCCCCTGGGATTAACCGCTCGTCAAGCTCTCGAGCTGGTTTACCATCGAGCCGGGTTTATCTCGTCTCGAGATGCCTTCCATCTCCCGATGGGGAACGGAGAGAAAATAAAGTCGAGGTTTTTACACCGCGGATGATATCTCGCGGACGTTAGACGCCCCGTGTGTGCTCGAAATCTAAGCAGTCGCGCGCTATCTTCATTCATTTTCGGCCGATCCGGCGTGGCGCGGCGCGGCGCGGCGCAGCGCGGCGAGAGAAAACGTGCCGTCGCCTCGTATTATACTTAAGCGATCATTGGCGGGTGATATAACGCGAGACGTGTCGTCCGCATGCCAGCTTATCACTTGTAAATGTATTATATGGACCAGTGGCGCAAGAAGTCCAACCAACGGGGTCTCTGAACTCCGTCGAGATACGATCTCTCCTACAGCGCTATCTATTTATCTGGCTTCCAATGGACGGGGACACGCATACCTACCTACCGTCTTCTTCGTGATCGCCTGCATAAATACACGCGCGAGATAGAACTTAGAACGCGCATCGGCGATCAACGTTCACGCATGAACCACGGTAATCCACATTCTCCTGTAAACCACGTAGAATACGTAGATTTTAATAATTTCGTTGCACCTCGCCTCTCGACTGATCTAAAATTATTGTTTTTTTTTTGTTAGATCTCCCTCGTTGGAGTTTTTCCGTTAAAGATTGTTATTCAATATTGATAGAGTTTCGATTAACTTTATGCGAATCTCTCGAACAATACTTGAATTAAGAAAAGTCAGAGGCTATTATTTTTGCAGCCTTTTAATATCCCTTTTTGATAAATTCTTATCACGATCCAAACCTTCTTTATATACTTTTTAAGCGGTATATCTGTCAGAGATGCATTATTTTTCTCAATGTTTACCATCGCGAATTCCACATTGTTAGTTGATGGCGATCAAATACAAAGCGCAATGCGGGTCAAACATTCTTTCGTGGAACGTTTCCGGGGATTTGCTCAAATAGGAACACGTCCCATCGCGTGACGTTTTGCCTCGACAGTTTGCCCAGCACCGAGAATCGTGCGTGTATCACACGTCGCATCAATTTTTCCGTTTGCAATGTTTGCGTTTGTGAGCATGTGTTGCGTAACGCGTTGTTTCGCTGTATTGAATCTATCGAATTGGAACGTGGGTATATCTTAACGCGACGCGATGATAATTACGAGCTATATTAACGATGATTCGAAATCATTGAACCGGCATCTTGTACATACAGCTCAGCTGTCGTTTGTGCAACGAATCTCGCACACAGCGATGGTAGAATATTTTTTTCTCGACTCATTAAACGATTAAACATTTCTTTTATTATGATTGTTTTTCTCATTATGAAGAATACTTACGCACACAAAACACAGATTATTAAACGTAATTTCGCACGAATAAATTTATTTACATAATTTTGTCATAACTGTGACAAAACCAGCAGAATTTTATAATTCCTCTTTTATTTCATAATAATTTTAAAATTTACGTGTGTGATATTATCGATAGATTATTTCAAAAAATATCAATAAAGAGATGCTTCTTATAATCGGAGTTAAAATATTTCTCGGATATCCCTTCAGGGATTACTCAAAGCATCTGTCTTAGTGTTGCCATATTATGTAATGAATTACAAATACAATTAATAGTTTTGCAAGTAATTTTAGTTAAATTTATGCCGCATTTGCGCGCTACGATATTTAACGATCGTGAAAACGTTTTCGTCGTTTGCTCGCACCGTGTGTTTCTAGAAAGTTGCTCAACGCACTCACGCCGTATAGAGTTTCTCCTACGTTTATCGGCCTTCGCGAAAAGGCGAGACGCACTCGCGTTAGCACAGATAAGAGCGCGCTTTAACCCGACGCGTTATCTATTCCTGTCGAATGCAATTTCTAGATGTACCGACACGAATTTTCTTGCCGCGTCGTACGTTTAGATAACGAACTGACGCTTTAAACGGGAGAACTCTTTTCTCGCGATAACAATAATAGTATTTTTCCGTCTGTTTTCCACGGCGCGCAGGAAGAGCGTTTACCTTGGTAATTTCTGAGGAACGGGCGTTTCCACCTCTCGCGAACGATCAATATTTACCGTTAGTACAACGCGTTTCGATATTGACGATATTATCGAATGCCCGAAAGAGAGGTGACTGAAATCTAATCTAATCTGACCCGATGAAAACTTATTAAAGAAACGTCGATGTAGCATCAGCGCGAGATGGGAGTGCTTGAATTTGTGAAGGCAGAGCACTGTCGATACTTTTGGATTGACGATACTTAAATATCGACCGCGCCTCCGGGGGTCTCCTTCTACAATTCGCGGTGGAGCGAATCGGGCACATGCCGGCGCGGTCGGCGTGCCGACGTGAGAGAACCAAATTATCCATAAATCATAGCGAATTCAGACGATGGGAATTATTTACGGCGCCCTTAAACGGATGCAGGATTCGCCCGAGCTATATTTCTGTTACCGTAACAGCACGAACACGACCGGTCATAAAAGATAGCGAGCATCATAAAGCGTTTCAAAGTGCGCTGTCATCGTCACGATTATTACCTTTATTTTTTTTACCAACATCTCGACGAGAACTAATCATTATTAGAATTATTGTCGATCTTAATGTCTGTTTGTTTAATTTTAATAAAAATACGACTTCCAATTTGCACGCCAGCAAACAAGTATTGCAAGAAAATCGTGAGAATCTTAATAATTGCTTAAAAATTAAAATAAAAGATTTTTTTTATTTAAATATCTTTAGATTCGTAATGTTGAATGTATATCTTTGCCGCTCTTACTTTGTCCTCAAATTTCGTGGCACATTAAACGATCGAATTTCTATGTTTTCTCGTTCTCAGAGATCTTTCCTTAAATCTTCTTAGATTCTCAAACCTCTCAAGAAGCTTCGTTTAAAACTTCCATCAGAAAGACAAATCGTCCCGGTGTGCTCGTTCCGTAAATACATTAGGAAAACGATCTCCGAGACGGAATGTAAAAACGGGATTTTCGTAGGCGTATACCTTTAAAGCCTGCACTGCGTGTGCTCGCGAATTCGAGTTCGGCTTTAATCTCGAAAAAGTGCGGCACGCAACCGACCCCCTCCTCGGGGCGATGCGTGAACGATGAGCAACGGGTCGCGATTGAAGCTGCGCGCCTCTGTGCGCTCCTTCGGACGGGCCGGCTCGTTAAGCGTTGCGAGAGAGGGTCGGATGTGCATCGGCCGGTTAAAATGTGGGGCAGTGCTGCGGCTAACGCACGTCCTTGGTATTCGTGCGGTGCGATCGAGTCGTAACTGGCCGCGCGCGCATCGCTCCGAATCGCAACGGCCGGCATTCATCTGCGCTTGCTTGCTATCGCATCCCGGCAGATCGGTGCGAAAAAGAGCGATGAATGAACGGTGGACCTTATCGGGAAATAATCGAAACTCTCACTCACACAGCTTCCCGGCAGAAAGTTATCTTTCCTTTGAGAAAGTTGCAATCCGACATGCGATATTTTTTAACCATAAACTAATAGCCATTTTTGTTCTCAAGATTTATTTAAATTTATTCTTAATGAATTGAGTTCTTGCTTTTTTTTCGCTTGTACGATGATATACGCTGATGGAAAAAATCTTGTTACATTTACCTACTATTTATCATAATTATCATCGTCGAGTCTAATTTTAGTCGACCCTTTGACTGAGCGTAACGCAATGAAAGGGGGGGGGGTAGAAGACGCCGGATGCGCCGAAGGAGAACATACTTTTTATCATCGTAAATGAAGCACCGGCGGGAGTCTTACGATAAAACAGTTCGCAGCCGGTTGGTCACGCGTTCGTTCGTCGCCGCTTTTGCGCCGGGGCAATTATATCGCGGATATGTTTGCTCGCGCGTAAATCGAGACAGCGTGCACATCAGCCTCCGGCGCCGGCGACGATGAGAGGAGGATTCGAGCGCGTCTTTGCGATAAAGGCTTGCGCGCGCGAACCTTACGCGACGGGCACCTCGTGATTTAGCCATACGACCGCGGCGAACACTTGTTCAGTCGCGATCGTTAGCGAGTTATAGCGCGCATGTTAGAGCGGGCGTAATGCGATTCTCGTATCACGTATCGTAACGCGCGGACCGCATCTCCGTGCTCGCCAATCATGAGAAACGTAAGACCTCGAGGAGAGAAAGGGAGTCTAGCTCACTCGTAGTTATCTTTAACTTCTGATAACTTTTCGAGCGACTAATTTGTCGCGTTCTCGAATTAATTTTTATCCGTGCAATCTGTGACACGAAGTATACACGAAGTAAAAAGACATTCGTTAAAACTTTTCTCTTTTCGATACAATCTAATTACGTAGGTATATTATATACATATGATATCGTAACATCTGATATCTCTCATTAAAACTTCATTAATTCTCAATTTTTATCTCATTTAGCAAGCATTTATTGGAGAAGTAAAAATTACTTTTTTCTATCCACACGCGCAACTTTTTTATTCTTTCTGCGAGACGTAGGAATACATTTTTTATCATTATATAACTTTCCGAATTAAATTACGTCGTTTAAGAGACTTATAAATTAAATTTCATAAAATTTTATGTGAGTTTTTGATTAACTTTATTATTAAATACTCTTTCAATAATGATATACCTTTTACAGAAGGAGCACATTTTTTATCATTATTAATTCTCAAATTAAACTACGTCGTTTAAGAGACTTATAAATTAAATTCCACAAAATTTTATGAATTTTTGACTTATTCCATATCACCATATGTAAAACTAAAAATGTCTTCGTTATAATTTCAATATCTAAGAATATAAAATATGTCGCATAAATTATTGATTTGTGCCAGATCAAGTTGTTTCAATCGAAATTGAATATTATACACATAGACAATACATAGAATATTAAAATTATCTTTGTCGAGGTCAATAAAATATTTAACGAAAGATCTTACATCATTTTTAACTAGTTTACTTTATTAATAATAAATCCAATCAATATGTGTGTATTGCGTTATACGTATAGAGTATTGCATACAGTAAGATCTACGTATTGTACAATACAATAAATCTCGGTCGGACTAATCGTTAACTGTATATCATATCAGCAGCCACATATAGTATACATGATTATATACTGTGCGACAATTAATTAATCCTTGTACAAACCGGAGCTATAATTCTGGTTCGTTCAATGTCTAACAACCGAACTAAAGCGGGGAACGATAAATTTGATTTCATCCTTTGTCGTTGCTCGTAATCAGGTTATGCGATAGAGACATCGATAACAGCGTTTGTCGGACGCGTTCCTTATCCAATCGAGGGTTAAGCCTCGCTTCGATCATCGAACTTCGAATTATTACGGACGACCGGTTTCCCGATCACGCTCGGTTGAGTTACTCCGCGGGCTATTGATGTTATCATCGCCGTCAGATCTGCGCATCGTGCAAACGCGAGTTCACACGCCTCACTTCTGACAATTATGTCAGATTAAGATTACCGGATCTCTTCCCGTGTGATGTTTTCGAGACCCAGAAGACCGTGGGCTCGGTATCCAATTTTATTCTCCATTAAAATTAAGTCCCCTTTTTCCATGCAGTAAGCAGCATCCGACAAAAATGCTAAAAGGAAAGCTAAATGTGCGCATTTCGCAACAATTATCTTTTAATATGCAGAAAGGAGGGAACACACACATACTCTTATATAATTTTTATCGTTAATTTTATATAATTGTATCATTAATTTTTATTATATGCAACGCACGTACTTGATTCTAAAAGTTTCCACACGTTTCTTTTTTAAGTATATTCAAGTATGGCCGCATACCTCGGTATATAATACGTACGTAATAATAAAATAAAACGATATATAAAAATGTGTTCTCTCTCTCTCTCTCTCTCTCTCTCTCTCTCTCTCTCTCTCGTATGGTAACCTTAATCCGCCTACGACCGGCAAGAAGCGTGCAAATTCGCCTCAGGATTGGAAAACCAAGTATTACCTCGTCTCTTTCCGCGCATTGGCAGGCTATCACACGTGCGCCGCGAACAGGATAATTTGTGTCGAACGCGTGACCGTTCTGTCGTCGATTTATGTTCGGAATAGGCTCGCGCTTGATGTTTATCTAAACCGCTGGGGCCGATCTCTCCCCGAGAAGCCGGTTTATTGCACCCGTAAATAAGTATCTCTCATGTGCGTTACTAGAATCGTATACCATGTACATACATATACGCATATTACATATATGCGTACGCATACGATCCGCTCTAAGAGGTTTGGACAGCTGTGTTAATTCTACACTTGTTTTGTATGATTTCAGGTAATGACGGCGACAATCTAGCGTAAAATTAACCGAAATTCGATTCGTCCGACGACGCCAAACATTCCTTTCACGCGAACATCGGCTGAAGGTAGGACTGCTCCGTCGAGGATTCTGCTTGAGAACGGAATCCCGACGTATTCAATTTGATATCTATCAAACAATTTCAATGATTTGTCTGTTACAAGAATTGTGAGATGTTGCTCTTACCGACCGTGATTTTTCAGAAAATTTGAATACGAATATCGAGAGTTGTTTGCGCGATATTTCCTTTTGACTTCTAAATATTTGGATAGGTTGCATGAAATAAAGCGTATCGATTACAAATATATAATTAATAAATTATTAGATCATAAAATATCTTTTTCGTCCAAGTGCGAGAAAAATAATATTTTTATTCAAACTGATAAATGATAAACGCGATATTCCGCTACGTTACATCTGAAGCATTTTGAACGTTAATTGCTATACATATCCTTGTATCGGAAATATTTATTATCAGCAACAATTATTGCGTCGACTCGTGCGTATCTCGTTCTGCTTCGTAAATCAGTAAGATGTCGATCGTATTATAAGAAACTCGATACGTGCTGCCGAGCGAACATTATGCGCTATAAATCGATCTAACGGAACCCGGAGTGAAACGATAAAACCGGCAGTGCGCTCCCCCGAGATGTATAATGAAAATCCAGACAGTCCTAAATCTCGCAGCTATAAATACGAATATTCAAGAAATTAATACGCTCGCGCTGCAGATTATTTTAAATCGCGCCGTATTTCATTTCACGGCCGATGGATTTAATTTTTTGCGCTATCTATCACGTTGAAATAAAAATTTTTACAATTAGCAATAGATTTATAGGCGCGTATATATTGAAACGTGCAACGTGGGATTTGCATAATACAACGCAAGAAACGGAACGGAGTTAAAAGGCACCTCGGTATACTTGACTTTGTATCAATAGTGTTTTGATAAGTAAATAATAATTATAATCTCATACGTTTGATGCTCAGAGAAGTAATCTTCAGTTTCAACATTCACGTGATTTTCATTTATAAGTTAATTAAATCGATGATATATCGTTTCCACAGTGCGTGTTGATGATTTCGAAACTTTCTAACGCTTATTACTAGTACAGCAGGTTAATATTTCACGATATTCGTCCATATATAATACATCCTGTTATTGAGTTAGCTTCTGAGAATACGAAAGCGCGTCTGTAAGACCCGTAGTACGAGAGAGCTGGTTCAGGAATCTTTAGCAGAATTCTCTCTTGGCCAACTGCATTTCGTTCGATCTCGTGCGTGGACCTCTTTCGGCAGTTCGTTCACCTTCGCTTTTGTGTTGTCCCGGTAAAAGAGCCGCATAAAGGTTAACGAAATGCAAAAGAAACGTCACTCAACATATACCGGCTGCCTTGTGGATTCCGATTAACTTTTACGAAAACCTTAAAGATTATCTATTCGATTGTGTAAATAAGCACAGAAGTCTCATGATCGTTTAATCTTCTCTCATTTCCCCCTCTTTTTCTAACATATGTATCTTATTATACGTATATATTAATTTCGTGTATTCTCATATATGCATATATATGATTTTTTATAAATATGATTCATTTAATGTGTGTCACATCACAATACGGCCCGTCGATATCGCAGCCGTTGGTAACCGGTGCGCGGCGCGGCATCGCGTGTTAACAACCACCAACGACGACGACACACGCACCTCTTTAAGCTTCGCCGGGTGTAAGATGACGGGGGATCTTCGGTTTCAGCGGTTGCGCGTCTCGCGGTGCGATCGACGCGTCGCGGGTTCGATGAACTCGCGAATGAGTCCGCAGATTACGTATCGATGGTACAACATACGTGTACCATTCCCTAGGAAGATCGTCAGCGGATTCGCTTGTGTGTCGCACCAAGAAGTTTTCTCATAAGGATGTCAAGGCCGCGACCTAATGGGAGGTCGTTGCCATCGGCGCGTTTTGATCTCCTATACCTCCCGCGAGAACCCCTCTGTTTCTCTTTCTTTCTCTTTCTCTCTCTTTCCTTTTTGCACTGTATCTTTCGTCCAATCCACCGTTAACGCTATTCCGAAACATCTATGCGGCCGTCATTCTTTACGCATTCCGAAACGACATAGTCACGCGTCTCCTCCCGTGTTTATCCTACGTAAGCACGGCGTCGAACGTATATTTTCGGCGTCACTGGGTACTCGTTAGTCTCGTTACACCGTCGCGTCGCGCAATAAAAACGCGAAACAATGAATATAATCATAATTTCACGCCTGCATAAATATATGATTACGAAATCAACTTTAACAGACGCATACACGAAGCTTATACTTGATTTATGCGAGAATCCCGCATTTCGCTAATTTTCCTCGGACGATATTCAAGGATATTCGATGCATCACTTGCGCCCAAAAAGACAATCGAAACGAACGATATCCAGCAGCGTGACGAAAGGTAAAGACTGGCTTGTCTTCGGTATGCACGCTTGCAGGTGTGCTGATATGATTCGCGTGAACGGATTCGTGCCGTCATAAATATTCAGCGCGCGCATCGGAGATTCGGTACCGAGTCGTTTTTTGTTCACTTTATCGACCGCGAGAAGTCACCCGAAGAGGGGGAGAGAGAGAGAGAGAGAGAGAGAGAGAGAGAGAGAGAGAGAGAGAGAGAGAGAGAGAGAGAGAGAGAGAGAGAGAGAGGCGCGATAGAGATCGATGTCAACGACCCGATCGTCGAATCGTCGACTGGCTGGTAACTCGCGTTTTAATAAGTCATTAGTCACGCAACGCGAGGCAGCGTCGCGATGCCGCGTCTCTTAATCCGACGCGCCGATAAAAGCGCGCTGTAATTAAAAGCCGATAGGTATCGCGTCTCGTACGGCCTATTATTCCGTGAGTCATACGATCTTTATCGGTTGTCGTTCCGCGTCGCGGAGGGGGACAAACGAACATACGAATGCCGCGGGTACGACGGCCGGCGCCCCGTCGTAAATACGACGCTTACGACGCGACGGCGCGGCGGGTGGAGAGCGGCCCGGCCGCGTGTAGTCGCGATAAGCGAATCGCACGTGATTGTTTTGGCGTTGGATCCGGTTGAAAAGTGGATATCTCTTGTCATGCTCGCTGGCGTCAGAATGAGACGATCTTACGCCAGATTTTAACGACCGTTTCTTGGAATCCCACCAGACTTTCGGTTTTTTCCAGAGATTATTTCCGACACTTATAGTATCTTTGTGTTCATCAAATACTAGTTCCACGTGATAAGTTTACGGTTATATGTTCCTCCATTTTGTTCTGTTATTGGTTATTTATTTATTTATTTAAATCTACTTTTCATCACGTACTATTTTAGCTGAAAAAGTAGGATGAAGAGAAGTTTATAAGAATATACAGCGGAGCGAGAAAATAGCTTGTTGTAGTAACCGTGGATGACCTACTTTTATTTTAAGTTCCTAACTTTTTATGAAATTAGGTAATTTTTAGATATTTCGTGAAAAGCTTTACTTTTTTTTTATGTCTATAAATATAATTTTTATTATTATTTGATCGATACAATATGCTTATTTATAAGTAACACACTTCTCTATTCTATGTGTATATTATTTCATCAATATAATACAAATTGGGTCAACTTTAATTTTTCTGTGTCAAATTCGTAAAACGGATATTATTTTAAAATCTTCAAAATTGAATATCGAAAACAAGTTTTTCAGAAAATACAATTGAAACATATTATAAGACAATGAAACATTGTGGAATTTCATGTTAATCTGTTAATAATGTTATTGTAAAATACACAAAATGATGAGCGATTTAAAAAAACATGAAAATGATCAAAATTGTACGTTTAGAAGATATAAAAGATGTCCTTCTCTTGTGATAAGTAGCAAAACTGCAAATTAGTCAGACCGATCGACGGTACTCATCAATTTTTTCAATGAATCGCGTTTTTATGAAGTAACTCGCCTCTGTATTTTAGCACCAAACGAAGAGAGAGGAAACGAGTTGCATATAGCTGTACCGAACGAGAAAAGGGGAGGGAGGCTAGGCACCCTCGTGTACGCATGCTGAGTGCCCGAGGGCAACAGCCTCCTCTATCTTTGACTAAGAAGTGCAGGACGGATATGGAAGTAGCAAACGGAGAAGACCCGCGAAAATCGAAAGAACGAATTGCGGTTGAATCTTCGGATAATATATCTGCCATAACTTATATGCGACGCGAATATTGATAATGCCACGAAATAGAATCAATCTTAATATGCTGGATGTCCCAGTTATCCTGCATTCAATAAAAAACTAAAGTCTACTCTTATTTCCACAAACGATACATCGAATTGCATCCGATGCTAAATAAATCGCTGGGATTAAATTCCTATCCAAAGGTACGAGCATATGTGTGTGCTCTTTATCTTAAAATCTTCAAAATTTGCATAATCCTTGGGTATCTTAGTAGGTAATAAACAAACCTATCTGAATAAAATCCACTCGATAAAATAGTGTAAGTATATTTTCTATTCTATTTTTTCGCTCTTCTTAATACGTTGCATTGCGCACTTGGTACCAAACGAAAGCAGCGCGTATCTCTTGTCGCGCGGTTTTTTTCCACGAGTGGACTGTTTTATAGCATCCTCCTCCGTCGAATCGTGTTTATGGGCTTGAGACTCTACGATAAATAGATGGATATCAAGCGTATTTTGCTCTCAATGTCAGGCAAAGGCGCAAGGACTCCGTCGTCGAGGTTCTGGCCGACGCGACGCGACGCGACGCGACGTGACGCGGCAGGGGCTAAAGGCCTCACGAGTTCGCGCAACACGCAGACGGAGTCATAAAGCGCTTTATATTCCTGCTTTCTCTCTCCGTCTCTCGCAAACTCTGGCAGACTGTACGCGAGTTCTCTAAGCGTGCCCGAAAGCAAGTAATAAAAGCTCTGCGTTAGCGCGGCCGTGTCTGCGGGTAACGCCTCCGACAATTGTTTCTACCTTGCGGCCGTGTCAACGCTCCTTTTGCGCTCTCTCTCTCTCTCTCTCTCTCTTTTTCTCTCTTGCTTCTTTTTCTTCTTCTTCTCTGAGTTAACCCTCTCACGCCCCGTTTACTAGCTAAGTTAACCGCGCCAAACGCTACCTCGTACCCCGTCCGACTCGACAACGGATAATTTATTCGTAGAGCAAACATATTTATGATCTTCTGGCGACCAGCGCGAAGAGAGAAATCTGTACAGACTTGTCTCGCAAATGAATTAGCTGTTGTTGGCGAAACAAATCGACGAATGTTAGGAAAACGGAGAGAATCCTGGCTTGAAATTTTCTTGAAACTTGAATCGAGATATTTTCGAGTAGATATCGATAAGCGATAAGCAGATATCGGAGAAATGAAAGTAAATGCTGTAGCTATTGATATTGCGACAATATTATTTAAGTATCGTAGAACGTCAAAAAACCTCGATTTCATGACGCAATCATAATATAATTTTAAAAACTTTACAAACTCGGGATATGAAATTAGAGAGAGAGAGAGAGAGAGAGAGAGAGAGAGAGAGAGAGAGAGAGAGAGAGAGAGAAATTATGTTTTTGAAATTTTGAACTGATAAAATTATCTGAAAACATATGAATCTTGATAATTGATTCTTATTTGTCAGAGAGAAAAGCTGTAAACAAATGTTAGTAACTGCATTTTCATAGATGATACAAATCATCCGCAAATAATTTACTGAATTTTATGTGTTTAATATATCAAAACAGATAGAGCAACATCTTCTTTCTAAATTATGCTGATCGATACTCTTCATGAAGGAAAATAATTACTAACCAAAATTTCATATCACGTTGATATCTTCTCGCGGTACGAAGTTGTGAACCGTTAATTAAATCTTATCAAGACGACCTTTATCTGGAGGAAAACGGACACGCTCAGGCGGCTCAGGCGAGTCGGGCTTATGTCATCCCGCGACTCGCTTTATACACAAGTCAGATTCGCTTAAATTCACGACGCGGACGCCGATCGTTGACGTACACATTTCACGCGAGGGATGCGTAACGCAACGTCGCGTCTCCTCGAGACTGGAATTCGCGTGATTTCCGCAACGAGCAATAATTCTGTCGGAGACACACGCGGATTCATAACGCACGGTTGCAAAACGCGTTGCACCTTTGAACGATCCTCGGACTCACGGAGAGACGCACGCACTGCGAAGTGAAAGTAACATTCTAGACACGTGTGTGATGCGGCATCGCGCTGCAAAAGGAAGAAGAAAATAAATTACTCGCGCACCGGTGTGCGCATCAAATGTATGTGCACGTGCACGCGTGCACGCGCGTGCGGACGTCACAATGCTGTCCAGCCACAACTGGGCACGCGTTTTCTTTTTCTTTTCGTAAAAAGGTAGCCGTTTATTTCTATATAATAGTATAATCTATTATAAAGAGTATTGCTCGCGCGGCGCGGCGTTGCAACGCGTTGTTCTTATCGCATCGCAAATAAATCTAATTTTCTCTCATATGTACAATATTCAAACGCGTGTAATTTTTTTGAATTATTCAATATTGTTACTCCTGATTTATAAAAACGTTTCGAATTACGAACTGCGTTATTAATTACTATTCGCGATTTTTAAACGAAACAACAAAAGACGGACAAGTTTCTTGTAACAAATGAATCACTCTGTATTTCTATATATTTTTAATATAGATATTTATTTTATAAAAGTTAATTATTTAATAAACAGATATTAAGTTGCTTTAAATTATTGAAAGTGTATTAGGACGTGTGAAATCTTTCCACTTTGTCCGTAATCATTGAGATCAATCAAATTGATCAAACGAACAATTTCTCAGATACCTATTATAAGTCTCCTTCTCTCTCGATTTGCATCTTCACGTACAATGCACCAGTGCATATGACACATGTGTATATGTGAGGTATGGGGTGTGGGGTATAATGCGTGGTGCTTGGAAGTGTGCAGGGTGTGTGTACGTGTGTGTCTAGGGAGAGAGGGGTTTCTCTAGACATTTTATTACGTGAGCAAATTTATTTGTATCTCGAATATTTCAGTGTCCTTAACGATACCGTGTTTCATGAACATCCCCAGTTAGTGGTCGCCCACGATTGTGCGTATGTGCGCGTTGCGTTTAACGGGTGTCGGCGCGCGATGGAGGAGCGTGGAAAAGGGGAGACGGAGCACGGAGCACAGAGGAAGTGAGGGGGATACGTACACGGTGCCGTCGTCGTCATAGTCGATGGCAACGCGACGGTGCGGCGTCGTCATTCTCGCCGGCGCCGCCGTCGTCGTCGTCGTCGTCGTCACCGACGACGGGGGCGACCTCCGAGAACGGGAGGGTGGGGCGAGAGGAAAAAAGAGAGACGACGGGTCGAGAAAGGGAGCGACGTTCCGCAGAAGCGGTAGAAGGGTGACGAGGGATGACGATGACGGTGGGGTCAATACACTCGTAATCTCGCTGAAATGCACTTGGGTGCAATCGCGTGCCGAAGCACGTTACTATCGTTGCGCTACGTTAGAGAGAAAGAGAGAAAGTGAGAGAGAGAATTCCACCATGCCAGAAATAGAGTTATTCGCGAATAAATATCGATGATCTCCTTTCAGCAATCAGGGGATGTTTCAATTTTGCGGGATAATTAATTTTGATAATCAATTATCATCAGTCATCACTTTTGATGATGGATAATTATTTTTAATGAAGGGAGAGATGAGTACACAAAGAATTATTTTGACGCGGCGTAGATGTATGTACATATGAAATATAATATTCATATTATACTTAATCACATGATATTCTGTGCTTTTTGCAGGTAACATTTTTGCATATTGTTTCATACATATCATCTGACATCTAGTTTCGATAACAAACGCACTGTGTTGCGGTATCAGTATCGTCGATGACAAAATAACAGAGAATATTTTTATAACATATATTAGCGAAAGATTATGAAAATTATATAAAAATGCGAATTGGAAACAAAAAGCTTGTGTCGCTCATGTTATCGTTACGATTCAAAAGATTTCGAATCAATATTTCATATTTCTTTTCAATATATAATGATTTTAGATCGAAGCTTGTTTACGCAACCGCTTCTCGCGGGATTAATCGCGCGTAATATTTCGAGAGTGAAACTCTTTTCTGAGATAGACGGAAAAGAAAACTGCGCGCGCGGCTCGCGCATTTCCGCGAGACATTAGAATCCATCGCGCGATAACGCGCGCGCGCTCCTTGTCATCCTTGTCGTGTCGGATTCGCTGTGAAATTAGAAAGTAGGCGGCCTCGCACATTCGCGGATATCAAAATTAGTTATATGCGCACACACGCCGACTGCGATTATCGTTGATCCCTGATTAGCCCGTATGTACGATCGTATCTTCCCAGCGGCGCATAAATCGTCGTATCCCAGATAAGACGGGCGCACGCGTTTCTCGTTACTTCTTTCACATTCGTATATACAAGAAAGCAGCCGCACGCGCATTACGGCGCGCGTCCGTTCCGTATGTGAGACGAGAGGAACGTGCGGCGTATCGTCATCTCTCGTCGCGCCTATCCGTCGCAACCTAGTTTATCGCGATATTTATAACGATCCTTTCAGCGTTTCAGCGTCCGCTGCCTTTCGAAGGTCGCTTAACCCTGGAACGGAAACGTGGAGCATGCGATCGGTGCGTCAAACGAGACGGAGTTTAATTTTATCAAGCATGCTCTTTTCATTTTTTTTTCTTTTGCTTCCTTCGGCCATTCGATAAGTACCGAAGAGAGATGTGTGGAATGTACGCGTAGAAAAATCTAGAGTAGTATGTGATGTTCTCCGAGATTGAAAAAAGTATCGATAAATTTTTATCTAAATTTGTACATCCCTATATTGCGTTATCCCGTTATCGCGTATCGTCATTAGTCCGTTCAGGGTTGAATGCTAGGGCGGATGCGACCATGCAACCGCGTGTTCAAAGATGAACATCCCGCATTCCACCGCGGCTTTTACTACTTTCTCGTTTTTACCACTTTCCTGCATCGGCACTCAGAGCGAACGAACGGACTCGTTCGCGTCGATGTACCACAAAACTGCATTTCCGAGTCGGAAACCTATTTTATTTCGCGACACTTTTTTGCTCTTAACAATTGAACCAGCAGTGCCACTGTTGCGCGACCACGTCGTGAGGACTGCTATTCTGTTATCGGTCAAACGTTTTTCTCTCGTCTTTGTCTAAGCCCGTAAGTTGGACGACCGATCCGACATCGGTTCTTTGTCACGTTACAACGGCAGGTATATATGTATATCGATAATTTCGATAATTGGGTCGATTTGCGGTAAAATCTGTAAATAAGTGGACACAATTGGACGTTTTAAGGTCGATGGAACATGTCGCGCGTATTCCGTCCAGATATCGCAGCAAATTGCAAACTTCACAAACTAATATGATCTTCGCCAACTCCGAGACGTGATGTTAAGCAATTCTGTCGTTTATCGGATTTTCTCGGGGTAGGATCGATACGACTCGCTTCAGCACGTATATTAGATATGCTGGAGCTTGTGTAATATCTTGAGCAACGTTTGTCTTTCAGTAGCGTTTTTTCGTTTGCGCTGGCAAATGTATGCATGGATTATTCCAATTATCGTATCTTCGATTTATGCAAGTATCTTTTTCCGTGATGCAAATCGATGGTAAAATTACGATAGAAAAGAATGATTTGTCATGTATGAATGATTAATCAGACGCCGGATCAAATATGGCGTATTAGTAATACAGATAATTTGCAATTTCAGTTACTTTCTGAAGTAGAAGCTTTAAGAACTACCGACAACTATGGTGAAATGGAATTTTGACGTCATTAGTTCGCACAGAACTATTTATCTTCTTCTAGTCTCTTCTTTTGAGAGATAAATCGATGAAGGTAATTCAATTCACGAAGCAATTCATCTAAATAGATTCAATATTCACTATTTTCTGGCAGGCATAATACGATGGATAATAAAACTGAACAAGGTAATATTTCTTGTCAAAGTTCGGAACGATTTTTTAAATATCCAAACTGAATTTGAACGGCAATTATCTAAAGTTTTAGCCTCAACCATGTTCCCGACAAAGTTTCGAGAGTTGAGAACCTCGAGAAATAAAATTCATTTAAAATTATCGGAAGGCTATAGATTTCTCCATTATTTACTCATTCCCCTCGAAGTTTTATTCAATCCAGATACTTTCCGTTTTAATCAACTGTGATTCAAGTATCAAGCATCCAATTCGAAAGCACGACTCGAGAATCATGTCGAGAAAAATAATTATTTCGCTTTTCGAATAAAATCCTGCCCCTACGCTATACGGTTAATCGGCCATTCTGGTGTTTACCATCTCGATAAATGATGTTCCCGAATGCGAACACGCCGCAGAATCGCTCGGTGACTTTTGAAAGAGAGAGAGAGAGACAAACAGAGTAGAGATAATCCGGCGTGTTTCACTCGGGCGAGCGCCTCGTACTCGGCGACCATACACGCGACTTTGCCTGTTCACGTGCGGCGTGCGGCGTGTGCCTCGAACGAGGTATCCAGGCTGACACCCACGCCGAACGTTTTCTGGGCCGAAAAATCGCCCGCGCGCACCGTAGCCATTCACTTCCGCGTGCCCTGCCGCTGCCGCTCGCTCGCTCGCTCGCTCGTTCGCCGGCTCGTGTAAGTATGTCCGCGGCTCTCCAACGCCGACGACGATTGCAGTCGAACCGGCCCTGGGGTTCCGGGTCGGTTTTTCGCCCTGGAAACGTCGCGATTGTCGAGGCCCGGCCTGGCCGGGCGAGGCGTGACCGGTTGTCCGCTTCTTTTTTTCCCTCTCGTCCTTCCGTCTCTCTTTCTCCTCTCTTCCTCTCCCGCGCGACTCTCCTCTCCTTCCCCTTCTCGCACTCGGCTCTCTATTCTCCCGACTGTGCACTTCCTCCTCGTGCACGCACGAGACTCGTATATAGTCCACGCGTGCTCGTTTTGACTCAGACATTATTATCTATGCTATAATTTTACGCCATCTCTTTCTCTTTCTCTCTTTCTTTCTCTCTGTGTCGAACTGAATGAACGATAATTTCGGGTTTCCAATGCCAAACGAGCGATTCTATTACTTTACTTCTTCAGACTTTATTATCAACGGGCGGCATTAAATTTGTAAGAATCTGTGCTCCTTTCTCATTTCGCTTTCTGCTTCCGATCGTTTCTAATGATCTCGATTTCTAAAAGAATTCGAAAAGGCTACCTCGACCAAGTTAACATCAAACTCGTCAAAGAGTTCGTTTCTTTTACTTAATTTACATTTTCGATAACATATATCCTCTGCATATTCAGAAAAATGTATTTTAGCGCATGTATGAATATGTATTTAGTACGACAAAAGTTACAGGTAGAATTCCATTATGCAGTGCTCTGATTTTCATTGTTCAAAACGGGAAAGTGCGGTATTTGAATGGAATTTTTTTTTCGTATAACTGTAATATGTCAGAGCGTATTATTTATTACTCAGTATATTCCATTACGAAATAAAATATAGATAAAAATAATTTTCCTGTACCGAAGAGATACGTCACGTATAACGAAATACAGACTGATGGAGGAGAGAAATCACGATTGCGTAAACTGACGCGTCAAATATATGTTTCCTTCCCTTCATTACACGTGTCTCTCGATCATTCGTACGTTTGATTAAATCGGTGTTTGCGCGATTCCTCGAGTACACGTAATATCTGCCGTAATATCTAGATAAAGTAAACATATACCAAAAGAATAAAATACTTAATTTAACACGCGAAACTTCCTCTGTGACGGAGGATGATTTATCGATTTGCACGTCGATTGGAGAGCCCCGTTCGCAGCTGCAACGGAAAACGGCAGCGTATAGGTTTCGAAAGTCATCCCGTTCGTACGGCGGAAAAATAGATGTGATAATTCGAGATTAAACGGTACACCCGGCGCGGGGCGGCGGCGCGAGCGGTGGTCGAACTTCCACGGCGTCTTCAGCGAAGCCCTGTGGAAATCGCGTGGAACGACGACAGCGTGAAAATAAACGCGAATATGCGTGCGCAGATTCAAAGGAATTCGCGTGTGTACGCTTCCGTATGTCGAGATGGCTTAACGTAACGTATGCGATCGGACAATGGTCACCCTGTGCGGTAGCCGGACGGTATAAGCGATCGTATACTCCTCCAACAGTCGTTTCGCGTCTGACAGATCGCCCTCCATTACTCTCTCCGGTTACCGGAGTGTGACGACGGTAAAATCGTCCCATATTCTATGATCATGTTTCCGCGGTACGTGTTGTTGCGCCGAAATAACGATCCAGTGTAATGCGTTTCGTGGAAATCGGCGGCAACGGCCGCTAACGGTATATCCCGATGCGAATCCTAATGGATCCGAATTCTTTCCGGTCTCGTTTTCGTGACTTTCGGGGGCCCGAAATTATCCAAAGCCCGAGAAAGGGCTCCCTAAATAAAATCCCTCCGTATTCACGTAAAGATTACTTTTACGTTCGCGCATCGATCTACGTTTCGTTCGGACTTTGGTAAGTACCGCAGGGTATAATATTGCGGTAAATATATAAAAGTAATTACACCGTTCAGCGTATCAATCAATATTGCACACGTCAATATGGCGGTAAGACATCCGGCGTCTAATTGCATCATCGTATAGAGATCGTTTCGCGACGAGACGCTTCCGCTGCGCGGCTCCTCGCGACGTTAACTCTCCTCGCGATTTGCGATTCTTTAATTACACTTGTACGTTCTCTCGCCGTATCGGTTTGCGCGCCATTCGTCCATCCGTCTGTCCGTCCAAGGGAGCCTTTATTGAACGCGCCACATTATCTGGAAATGTTCGCCCTCGCGTTAAATCACGGCCCATTAATCATTAACCCCTTCCCCTCCACTTCACTCTTCTTTTGCCCGCTCCAGTCGTGGCCGGTCGTGGATTCCCGGGAATATTCCGCAACGAAGTACGCGATGTACGTCGACGAGAGGGCAAAGAGGAGAGAGAGAGAGAGAGAGAGAGAGAGAGAGAGAAGAGAGACGAGCATAGTTGGACATAGGACATATATACGCGATTAAGAAGGCGCGGTTTCCTGCTGCCGGTCTTTGTAGGAGATTAATCACGGCCTTAGAAGAGCCATGTTTACAGCACGAGGAGGTCGAAGAGGATAGAGGGGGGAGGGCTCGTATAAAGGACCGCTTACATAAATACTCGCGATCGTCATTAGCGTTGTAATAATTAACCGTCACTTTCGTAATGCGAAAGCACTCCGCGAGTCTAGCAGTCGCGTCCCGGCCGTAGTTCCGCCGCGCGTTTCTGACCTAGTGAACGATCAAATCGAATGGGGAGAAGGGGGGGTTGAGCGAGAAGAGATACATCTCGCGGATAAGAGGAGCGCGTTTCACGCATCGGCGAAAATTCAGCAGGTACGTCGCGAGAGAGCGCGTGCAATCGCGCGTATGCGTTGCATATACCTGTATACACGCGTGTGCGTGCGCGCGCGCGCGCATTACGACGCACCGTAAATACGCCGTACGAGATACGAGATAGATCGAAACGCCGATTCGAATGTATCCGTTTTGCGAAATACCCTGTGAGGCTTTGCCCGTATGTCGATTTTACGCGGAAATCGTAAAATTCGATGAATTAAGTAACGGGGCACTGCGCGTCAACGAAAAATTTATGTATCTCTCTCTCTCTCTCTCTCTCTCTCGTGCTCTCATTGAATACGCGTCCAGATGATTTTCTCGCCGCCGCGTAATAAACAAAAAAAAAACATAAAGAAAAAAGATCCGTGCGAACTGTTACGCGCGTCTCCGTGCCGCTCCTCGCGGTCTACAACTTATTGTTACGGTGAAACTTCAAGTACAAGTTTCTTTTTTTTTTACGATACGCCGCGGTCACAATTAACCACCGCGACGAAGCGGATAAACGCGTGACATCCGCGATTCCGCGATTAACCAGGTGCGGTTTCCGGCTAGCTGAGCTCATTAACGATTGATTGCATCCTTTGGGAAAGGTAACTCGAGAAACTCTATTCTTATGCGCATCGTTTTTCTTGCGGGACGATATCTCGCAACGCGCGTAAAGTGTGCCGATCGTATCGCTCTTCTCTGACGATGTACCTTTTCTGAAGACGGCGTATAATGTATATGCATTTTCTTTTATTTTAACCTCAGGTAAATCGAGTCATTATTGAAGATATATTTACATTTTACATTCTTATTATTTGCATTGCATAGTCGGATTATCTTTAGAGAGCAGAATTTTGTACAAAGCAAATAAAATTTAGCTTATTCTTTGTTTAAAGAATAAGCTATATTTTAATTGTTTTGCAATCTAAAGCAAGAGTTGGATTTGAAATTATCTTACAAAAATGAGGATTTAGGTAAATATTTTCTTTTAATTTTATAGAAAAGAAAAACAAAGAGTTTTGTGACACATCTGATATCTATTAAGCAATATTCGCGCTTTTAAAATTAACGATATTGTACGAAGAAATATTACAAGGATACGCTATATATGATTTATCAATTTATATTAATCTGACATCACTCTATACAGAAAGCCATAGTGTATGTCTCATTACTCCCTTCTTTGTTTTATCTTTTTCTCTCGCATGAATTACTGGCACAATTTATGTTTCCACTTATATTCGTGGTGATTATTCATCTGGACGTTATCATCTGAAAGTCATGTCTCACTGTTATGAGCTGTCTAGCACCGATCGTTAAGCGATCGCGATGAGGCGAACTGCGCGTGTTCCGTAATTCGCATCGCGTAGAATTAACAAGACGATTAACGAGAAGAATTGGGTCAGTTTCGCCAAGTCGATCGCACGCGGCGATTTCCGCTCTCCTCCTCCGTCATCCCGACACGAGCTATTATAAGTTTTGAAACAGGGTAGACATTGAACTCCTCATCGAAGATAGAACTCTCGCGTGTCCGTACGCCGCGTACGTGCATGCGTGCCGCGAGTATGGTATATTCTTGGATGACACGCGTTTTAGTTTCAGAAGCGAACGAGCGCGAATGCACCGCGCACGCATAGATAGACGCTGATCCGTGCTGCAGCGCGAACGTAACGCGGTGGTTCGAACCTGTGGAAATACCAATTATGCATGCGGAACGTCCGATACGCGCTGCACATATAGGTATGCCGTGCGAGCTATGAAATTGCTCTTAATTTCCGCGGATTGTCGCGGAATGGCATTCTGATCCGAAACGCGAGATTTTTGCTTGTTAACAAAATTTCTAAAAAAAAAAGTGCGGATATTTTTGCTTGATCCCATACGATAATCGGAAATATACCAGATGTAAATATAATCGTTTACGTTTTGGTAAAGATGAGCCTGTATTTATAAAGTATACCGCAACTGTCGAAGCGTAAATAGATATTAATAACTAAGCTTGTCAAACCGGAGAATATGCTAATTGTACTAATACACCGCGCTCACGCGAAAAACGTTTAAGAAAGTGGCATAAAGCAGTTTACATAAACGAAGTTTAGAAGATAATCCACATTCACCCGCATGTGTCTCATGTAAATATTCTTGAAAAATGATAACTATATATATTTTTTTAAACGTATTCAATAATAATCTTGTCGATCACATAACACTTTCGATGCCACAGCGATTTCTTTTACGTCCATCTTTTCCCATTGATTTTAAAACACGCAAACTATCTTGACACTTGAAACGAACGACATTCCGTTTTTACATACATTTCCATTTCAATACTAGCGTCTTGGTAAGCGCATGGCTTACGGGAACATGCATCTCCAGAAGCACGAATAAGTTAAGAAAAAGAAGGAAAGGCCCGGTGCCGCGTGTTGACTGATTGTTCATAACATATTTCACGTCGCGCGCATCCGCGCGCATATGCGTTTTCTTTTCATTTCCTCTCCCCCCGTGACTTTAAAGGAAACCGGTAGAAAGCCACGGCGCGCGCGCGCGCGCGCGTCTCTTTAAAAAGTGCATCCCGTGAGCGCATCGAGGATTAGGAACGGACTTTCACGCGTGCTGATATTTTCTCCGCGATTCCTTAATGCATAATCTACCGGTGCTAATCCGATACTCTCCTCGTTGGAAGTCTTTAACTCGTCCGCTATATCGGCAAATCGCTACATTCTTTTCTCCGTATAGTATGGTACCTTTGATTAAAATATTCGATTTCTAATAGATAAGTACAGAGAAGTATATACGGGGGAAAAATGCACGAGGGAAATTCGGGTCGCAATGTCTAACAACGAGAACTACGGCTGTCTGCTTTCCTTCATCGATTTCTGATCCTTGATAGATCCATTTACGAAATGCCTCTCTTTAATGAAACTCTACGTAAACACTGTTATCTTTTTTTTTCCACGAGTTTCCAACTTCCAGCGTGCTCCGTAATCAGGACAAATTAAGATCCCGTTGAACTGAACGTTTGTTTTGAAATTAGCGGACGAGCGCGAATGAATATTATTTCATTTGCATTTCATATAGCTTACTTTGTAAAATTATTTGTCAATGGCTTATTACTTTGTAAACGTGCACAACGTTCATTCCGGCATTTTAATGCTCGTTCAATTTCTGATATTAAATGCGTGAAGTTAAACAGAGTTACTCAGCACTGCAGATTCCTCTGAGTTTCTTATACCTTTCCATCATCTCTCGTAATCGTGCATCTTCGCCACATTATGACGGTAAATGTGTATATACAAATCCCATCTCGTTGCTTGTTAGGTATTATTCGCTCCTATTCATATGCCGCGGAGCATGTTGGCCTAATTTTGTATTTTATTCGCCCAGTACAAAGATCAGCTTTGATGACATCGTGAAAAATCTGTCGATTACATTCAGCATTGATATTGTGACAAATTAATTCTCAATTGTTTTTGTTTAATATAACGATCATGAGTTATCAAAGATGGAAGATTAGCCGGCCATATTCACGCTGGATGCGATATATGAATATGGAATTATTACTTTCTCTTATTATGAACATAAATATAATTCTGTAATTTGTAATAATTTATCAATTAGTCTATAACTTACTATTAATTAGTTTTTACCTATTTTTCATCTAAACCTTTTTTAGTTAAAATACAATAGAAGTTAAAATAAGGAATAATTCTCACGTGGAAACCACCGATCCGTATAATGATGTTGAATTAAGTATAAGATTCAGTTGTTGCGTATATCATATTTGAAATTATGACATAATCTGATGCAATCAGAAATCTCAGCGAACCAAGAATGTTATTTTTACATAAATTTTTCTCAAAATATCATAAATAACAGTAAGCATAAGTAATAATATTAGAGTTTACAATAACAATTGTTTAAATCATGCTTTTAAAAAGAGCGCATATGTTTTATTATTTCGTTTAAAAATTTTGAGGAAAACTGAGGATGAGGAAAACTAGTAAGATGCTCGAGTTCGTTATCTCCACACAATGCCGCGATAAAGATATTTCCAAATAACACGTGAAAATTGTGAAGTCGGTGGCGTCAAATCGAAGGCGCGATATCGCGTTGCCACCCACGGTTACGGTAACTTTTTATCAGCTCACACGCTCGACCGATCACCGCGTGCGGTGATAGGCTCGTCGAGGTCCGTTTTCTTTCTCGATCGACGCACCGACGATCGACGAGGAAGTAACACGCACGGTTGTTTGTAATATATAGGGTGTATCGCGCGCGCAGTGCCCAGTTCCACCATAAAACGCTTCTACGAATCTCGTGTACAGACTCTTTAGGATCGAGGATTCAAAAATGACCGCATCACTTTCCGCAAATTTTTTTTATATTCAACGGTAAGTATTCTTAAATAGCATCCTATCAGGATGCAAATCGAAATTCTTCTACGAAGTAAAGTCGCGCGAGGGGCGAAGTTTCGTCGTCAGCTATTCGCAAGTTCCGCGAATCTAATACGCGGAAGTTTTCTTTAAAGTCCGCGAGTCTTATGCAACTCCGAGCGCATCTCTTCTTCTTACTCTTCGTTAGCCTTGCCAGTTTTTCTTGCCGGCGGATTCGGGAGAAAACGCGCCAGAATTTCCGTGTCGACAACGCGACGCGAACGTCAAATCGCAGACGGCTCTAATAAGACGACGCGACGCTAAGACGACGTTTGCAACGATGAAAAGGAAATATTTGCGCTGTCTCTCACTTGTGCTGTTTGGGCGAAGAGAGTCGCTTAATTTCCGTTTGCGCGACGGTTCACCAAACACCTTGTATATGTATGCATATGCGGCACGAGGTCAACGGCACGTTGGAAAACAACCGCGCGCTCGCTCGCTCGCTCGCGGCGAGGCGCGTACATGCATACATACATACATGCACGCGGTGTACGCGTGCGCGTATACGTGTATGCACGGGTAACGTCCGACGGTCTCGTCCGCGTCAGCCTGAATGGGAACGATACCGTTTTCGAATTCCCTTTTGCTGACGCGCTCTCCACTGCGGCCCTATGCGAGAAAGCGCATTGGGCAAGCCGAAATCAATGTTTATCAGTTAGACACTGTGCGTACGCGAGGTGTCTCACGAAGCCTAGCTTTCACTCATAAATATTAGAAACCGAACTCTGAAAAATTAGAAACTAAAATAATCGAAAGAATCTGAAAGGACATTTGCACGTTTAACCGCGCCGTCAGCAGTCCGACTTCTTAACTATAATTAATCTGTTTCCTTTAATTATAATTACCGAAGACGAGAAGATATTTCGCAGAGAAATATAATATATTGGGGATTTTTAGCGTGTGTGTGTCTGTCTTCTTCTCAATTATAGACTTACTCTGAAGTTTATATATAATCAGTCTGTTTTGATTATGTCTGTACTGTCGTGATGGCAGTGCCAATATTAGGCGCGATATTTGAAGCGTTCTCAGTGAAATAAGTGTGAACGAGTGATATTTATGGAAAGAGAGTGTGTTTATTATGTCTTATGTTCTTTATTCCGCGTGTGTGATTTCTCAAGAGTTGAATGATCGGTTCAGCCGCTTTCAACGCCAGAGATTTTCCGGGTCAATATTTATCTTTCCAGAGACGCGTTCGAAGATATATTTCGATTGTTACGCTTCGCCGATGGCACTTCGTTAATTGTGTCCGCGGCGAGAATCGTCGTTTCAATGAAACCGGTTTCCCGAAGCGTGACACGTAAAGCGCCTCGGACTTAAGTGCATTTAATTAAGGTCGAATGAGTCCCCCGACGCGCGCGCGCGCGGTCGACGAATGCGCGAAAGCGAAGAGAAAGAAAAAAGCAGAAGGGGAGCCACCGAAAATGATCGAGCGCCGTAAATTACGGTTAGGGGTTAAATACCGTTACGAGGATCTTTTAGTACTTCACGTGCGCGCGATTTACGGCGGCAGTACAGGAGAGGAGGCGGCTGTTCACTCAACAATCCCGCTTCCAGAAGGACCGTAGGAGGAACGGCGCGGCGCGGCGGAGAGGATCGCGCGGCGGATGGGTGGATGGATGCGGTTGGGTCGCCTCGAAAGGGGGACTCGAGGAGAAACAGAGAGAGAGAGAGAGAGAGAGAGAGGGAGGGAGGGAAAGAGGAGAATTTTTCACCGTGCGGTGAAACCGTCCACCGTCGAGGAGACCGATCGACTTTCCGTGCGACGACCCGCGCGACGGCTCTCAGCGCGAACACGTACGACGCCGACGCCGAGACGCCGGCGATCCGTCGAAGCTGACTCGACGATGCTCGCCGCACACAATGGTTAATTGAATCTTCGTCCGAGGAGCGCGATCGCATTGCTCGTGAATATGTCACGCAACTCCACAGAATGTAACAAAAGCGTAAGATTACCTACGCGAGGGGTTTTGAAACCTGTATTTAAGGCGGAATTAGCGGGGGCGGATGTATTGAAAACGGACGATAATCGTAAACTTCTTCGTATTTTCTCCTCCCTGTTGTATTATTATAGAAAATGTACATAGGGAGGATGAAGCGTTTCGTTTGGCGAAGGGAAAAAGCGATGAAAAAAATATCGTCTCATTATTAGGCCATTTCAAAGAAGTTGAACGTGTGTTATTCAAGACTTAAACTTTAACTTAAGTTTTTTTTTCTGCATGTTTGAGATTGCAAGAGACCTTCGAGTGTATCCAGGATTGATAATTCTGCGATATCTTCTCATATATTTCAGTTTTCTTGCTGCAAGTTTGTAATATGAGAAATTATCTGGAATATAGCGGTTTAAAAAAAAATCTCCACCAAGTTTAAAGTATAAAAATATATATATAATTTTTAAATAGGAATATTACCAAAAAACCCATCTCGTGATCAATATCGCAATACGAAATAATAGTCGCAAAATTGAAATTGCTTCCTCATCTCGACGTGTATCATTTTGATCTATCTTTTTACATTTTTTTATTGCAACTCGAAATGTACAATAGAAAAATTTTTTTATATTAAATGTATGTACAAAACAGTGAAAACTCACGTGAATTAAATTTTTAGAAACAAAGGGAGGCGATTGTTTTGAATTCACATTTTTATATTTAAAAATAGAAATGTATATTTTTCATTATTATATAATTGTATTTTCTGACGTCTCTCGTTTTATTTCGTGCATGCGAATAATAATTGAGAGATTATGAGACGTTTTATCTCTATAAAATTTAGCAGCTTAATATTTTTGCGAATATCTGCAGTTTCTTTAAGGCGCATGTAATACATTCAACGTATGTCTTTTCGTACAAGCACATCCCGATAATTTCGTAACGTTTTTGAATACCCCGAAAGACGAATAACAACAATTATATCTTGTATACGGACGCGAAAATACGCACAGCGGTTGCTGGAGGAGAGACGATTAATTGCCGAACGATAGCTCGCGATTTTGCATACGCAACACGCGCACGCACACATTTACGTAAACGCATAAATATGCACGCACGCAACACCGACTGGCGCGGCATATCTATGCACAAGTTAGACGTTGAGCGATCATATTAAGTATATGTATATACGACTGTGTCACAGGTCATCGGCCCTTGGATATTCTTGGCAACGCGCGCTATCTCTCTCCTTCCTCTGCGTCATCCTCATTCTCCTCCCTTTTTTCTTCTCGCTCCCTCCTTGCGACGACGGCGACGACTCCTCTGGGGCTCTTTCGTTCCCTCTTCTCCGCCCAGACTTCTCTTTTGTCTTCCCTCTCGTTGCGAGTACTCCGACCATTCTTTCTCTTCATCTTTGCCCTCCCCCTCTCTCTCCTCTCTCTTTCTCTGTGTTTCTTTTTTTTCTTCCTCACGAGTACACATTCTTCGATCTTCAATTAGTTTCTGGCAGATGCACTTCTAAACGGCCTCGTCAACCGGAAACGATATGACCTCCCGGAACTCCAGTAGACAGCTTCTTCTGGATCGATCGCGTGCCCGCCGACGGTTTTATAAATTTTAGATAATTGCCGGAGAGCGCCGGGTATCTCTCTCTGCAAGCGGTGTAATATCCGGCGAATCTTTAATTTCTGAAGGAATATTGGGAAAGAAAACTTTTTCTTTATCCGCAGCGTGTCGAGAAGGTTTCTCGCAATTTTAATCTTACCGTTTAATCGTATCTTAAAATAAAGATCATGCAACATTCTTCGTAGTAGTATTTTAAACGTGACTTATTTTGCGAGACTTTACAGATATTGAAAACTGCTAGAGGAGTGCAACGACTTGCTTCGAATGGCTGTAGCAATAACGATTAAATTTACTCGACGGAGCGATCTACTCGACCGCAGTTTTATACATAAAATAATTCTTCCCCCGAGGGAAGTTACGAATTTCTCGTAAACTTTCTCTTCTATGTTTCTACTTTTCTACTATTTCATCCGAAATGATAACTCGATAATGTATAGTACCGTTGTGTTCATCAGCATCTATCAAAAATGTATAGCACTATTACTAACCATCCGATAGATTTTTATTTTATCTGCTCTAGTGGAAATTTTATTGGAATATTGAAAACGGAAACCTGATATGTGTGAGAGAGAAAGAGAGAGGAAGGAAAAGAGGGAGCCCAAAAAAAGAGAGTCGTTAATTGACAATTGGATATTTTGTTAGCTCCGATTTCTGTATGAAATTACAGGATATTCGATCTCTGCAACGGCTACCTGCTCCAAAGTGGTCTCCACTGATCTACCGGGAAATCGATTTTTTTTCACGTAAATATGTGGGTTTGAGGAGCGTGGGCGCATTGTAGGCAGCGCTTACGGTGTTTGGTGGTGCGTCATCGTCGTTTCTCGCGAGGAATATTTAATCCGCTTACCAAACGAAACGAATTCAAGCTACTTACCGCGACGGTTTGACATTTCGATTCGTTGGGCGTATAGCGTTGCAATCGCATACGGATACCGCCAGTTATATCCTTTTTTTTTCCATGTAGACGGTAAATGGTCAACAGGTTTTTGTCGAATTAGAACGTGAATTAGATGGATATTGGAGCGCTCGGTCAACTTTTCTACTCGTGTTTTCCTAGGCATGTTTATGTTTTCGCAACAGTGACGTCACGTCTCGAAAAAGATTATTTAATTCTGTGAACACGAAATTATTTTTTATTTACTGATAACAAATAAGCCTCGCGTGTGCGTTCTCAATGTTCCAACCTAGATAACATTTTATATTAATATATATAAAGAGTTTTTATATTACATATAAATTGTATTAATTACTCTTTAAGTATTTAATATTGAATAATCAAATTGTATATTGATTGCATATATCACTAATGTATCAAACCCCCTTAATAATGTAAAAAATATTGATTACTTCATAATGTGTGTGAGTGTGTTTCACGTTTTATGAATAGTATGAGCATAATGCCTGAATAATATAGAACATAATACATCTGTGATCGAAGAAAGACCCCTTTGACGTCCGTGTCATCTCGCATATCTAATATGCAGATGTATTGTCGTAAAATTATCTCGCGCGCGTAAGAATCTATTCGCGATACCGGGAGGGCGCAAGGTCTTCGGCAAATAAACGGTACGCGGATTGCAGACGGTGCGAGATTCTTTCTCGCTCGGGGCACCGCCGGCTCTAAAGCCGCCTCTGCACGCAGTGGAAGCCGCGTAAGAACGGCTGAGGTACAGCCGGGCGTGTGCAGCCGTGGAACAGTGACCCCCTGGACCAGAGATACAGTTATTGCGTTTACTCTCCTTCATGCTCGGCACGTAGCCGTGCCGCGGGCACGAACCGCGATACGCACCGGCGTCGCGCCTCGGTGCGCGTTGCACCGTTGTCCACTGTTGCGCGTCATTGCGGCAACGTTCGCGCCAGCGATCGTTATTCGGTCGAGAGTCGCGCGAGAAAAATTTGTTTCGCCGCGGATCTCAGCATCGTCCGGTCCGAATCGTGATACGAATGCGCGATTTTTGCGTTTCTCTCAGCGCGTAGACGCGAAAGACTCGTAGAACTCGTCAGCTTGTCGCTACGAATGCGCGAACCTCGGCGTGAATTCGAAATCTTGATACCCAACGAGTACGGAATCCTGATTTCGAGACTAAACGCATATATTTGCGCCACAAACAAAATGAATTAATTTATTTATGTAAGCGTGTAGCTTTTTTGCAGTACAATATAATATAAGCGAGTCAGATATCTTCTTTTGTCTTTTAATATAATAGACGCTTTAATAGATTTATATGTAAAAGTCGAAAGATTATGAGAATTCAGTGCGAATCGATCAGTGTGTGTAGAATATAAATCACTTATCAAATTCATACACGGAGATAATTTTTTGTTATATTATACCCTTAAATTCACTACAAACTTGGGGCAACTTGGCAACCAAGGAATTTTTAAAATGTACAAAAGACATTTTACAAACAACGTGATAAAAATTACCAAGCAGATTGGTAAATTTTGAAAAATTATTGAAATTTTCTAGATATATTTTAGTAAAATCAATTAAACATATTTTATATTTTAATGTAATAGATATTAATATTTTTTATTAAGGTAGATATTAATTAGAATAGATCGCATAAAATTTTTGGTGGTACATGTTGTCCCACAACCACCATTTTAAGAGAAAATTCTCTCTTTTTTTTTCATAATTTAGTTATCCTGATCGCACAGGATTCCTTCACTGCCAACGAACTGTCTTGCAGAGAATCTCGCAGACAATGAGCATCGAGAAAACCCGTTTTGTTTCGTTTCGCGCGACTAAACGAAAACGAGGCTGTCTCGTTACTCATATATATATGCGTGCAACTCGTTCGATCTGGACGTGCAGTCCAAACTCGGTTAACGCGTCGAAAACGAGAAAAATTGTGTGTTCGCTTCGTTCAAATAAAATTCGAAGTCATAAAACACTGGATTGAAAACGCTCTAAAGCCGAACGATGAAAAAAGAGATGAAAAATCAAACCAGATGTACGTATGCCGACTAACTAAATTTTATCAAGATTCGCTCTTTTTACCCGAAAACACGGTTGCTTAAAACAACTCGAAATAAACTAATCGTCTCTCTTTGATTTTTGATTGTCAAATTCGCCGGTAACGCGACACGCCGGAGCTAGAAATCGAATATTTTCCGTACGTAATTACAAAAATGGATTCGCGAGCGACAGGACTCAAAAAACGTTCTGGTCTGTGACGTGGTCACGTATCGAGTTTCTCGATTTGTAAACAGCAATTCGTGTTCGGTTTTATATACCCCGACAAAACGTTATTAAAATAAAATATACACTGCAGGGAAATTAAATTAAATTTATTTTGTTAGTATTTTGTAGTATTTTTTTCAGTAAATTGTATATTATTCTCTATACAGCAAGTGATTCTGAAAACTTTTCGCGCTTCGTCTGTTTATGATGTAATAAATAGACGAGGGATCAGTGTTAATAACGCGCTCAAAACTTGAGAACGTCCAAAAGAACAGTGCGCAATATCCCCGATCGCGGGATGTCGCGCGAGGTAAAAGTTTCTTTGCAAAAGTTTTCACGTATGCGCTCCGCGCGCGCGCGCTCACTCGCGCCATTTCCGCGAGGAATAGCGAAGAGAGGTAAAAAACGAGACGTAAAAATTGCAAAACGCACGGTGGACCACATACACGCGGATCTGCATACAATCGTACGTTATCTGATCGCGAGAGCTGCCGAGCTATGACCACTAGGCACCCATACTTTCTACTACGGCGGTTATTGCAGATTATGGGCGATAGCGAGGTGATAAAGCCTTCGTGAGAAGAGCTGGACATACCGTGCCGTCCCACTTTCCGGCCGAGATAGCCGCAGAGATAGCTCGCTGTGCGCGATCTTTAGACGCTTTTCACATAAAAGAAGGAGGCGGCTCCCAGCTCGAAGCTTGCGTCATTCTCACTCGCGCGCGCGCGCGCGCGCGTCGCAACAGTATATTTCCCCGCCTTAAAAATATTATCAATGTCACGATCCCATCCTAAACTTCGAGATATCTCTCGGGACAGAGCCACGATACCTCGCTACGCCGGGAACAAGACATTCTTCTTCGCGTCGGATTATTCTTCAAGGATAATCTTATAGCTTTGTTTGGGTAGAACGATCATCGATCGATCCTCCGAACCCTCGTTAAGCGACCCATCTATCCTCCGCTTGCGATGGCTGGTAGCCCCGGATTAATCCCAAACTTCCGCATGCGTCAATCAACTTGCTAGTTTGTTTAGCGACCTTATCAGGTGAGCAGTAGCCCAAGTGCCCTTCGGCGAGTTCGACCGGTTGCCCGAGGTTCAACGAACCCTGCGAACGAGTCACTGCCGTGTCGCCGGGGTTAATTAATTGAGATTACGACTTTCTCCGATCTGATTTACACTACATTGTGTTGTGTTCGCCATCGAGTTGATGAACTTTTTTCCACGCTTGCTTCTTCAAGCGTATACGGATTCGTACGATGAGATGACTTAAAATTAAGTCAACCTCGATTGGGATTTCGGGGTAAATAAAGCATGGCTATCTTGAGAATTAATTTGTTAGATGGAAGGAAGATATCTTGATTTACCGTACCATATTACTTGCGTGAAATGAAAAAAGTGATGAGATATTTTGTAGCTGGCAAAGCTGATGAAGAATCATCGATTGTAGGAATTTAATCGAAATCTTGAACTGCTTGTTCAAAACTATATTTTGATGTCGATATTTAATTCTTATCTCGGCGTACTAAAGTATTCGATAAAATATTTGATGGTACTAAGAATTCAGATTATCTTTTAGTATTTCAATCTCTTCTTATCGTAACTTCCTTATCCTCTTAAGCCAAAGTAATTAGGATAGATATAGATATTTATATACGGTAAGATTCTCATAAACGTTCTTAAAGTTTCAACAGCACGATTTTTAACGAAAGTGTTAGAGATTTTTTTCAAAACCAAGATCCCCTGTTATTTAACAATTTCGGAAATAAATTGCGTCACGATAATATCATCGATTACATATTCAACATTCCGCGAGGGTGCGTTTTATTCACGAGAAGCGATCGTGGGAGATGTGAGATCCAGTTATTATTAATTACACATGTATCTCCGCATCGGTTCAACGAACTCAGGCAGGGTTAATTTGGTGAATTCAACTTTCTTCGACGAGACTTAACCCGGGAGACCTCGACGCAACGTTGTAACAATGAACCGTGAAAATGACAAAAAGAAAAGGACAACGGGATAAGGCACACCGACGTGGAAACAGTTTCATTCTGCTGTTCGCTGATTTTTTATGCGGTTTAGATAACGTAGAACTTAAAAGCAGACTAAAAAAATAACGCTCGAGTTATAGGAAATATGAAAAAAATATCGGAAAAGGTTTAACAGCATTAAAAACTGTGTAATTATTTGATTATTTGGAAGGGACAAAAACTCCACTAAGAAATATGTTTTTTCGGAAAGCCTAAACGTGTAATCGCTGCCTATGCGTTTGTAGTATAAATTACAATAAATAATTATAATAAATTTTTGGTTCAAAACACTTTCGTATATTTCATTGTTTCGATAACATTCGGGTCCGGATCAGTATCTCTGGTGAGAGCTAAATAGGGATACAAGCTGTTCCACGTAATACGCATTCGAAGTTAATCACCAATCCGGGAGAGACGACAGTCGCGTCAAGTGTTCTCGTAATAAACGCGGCGGGCGTGCGTCACGTTTCACGCGTGCGAAAGCGGAAAAGGCGCGCGATAGCGCGAAAAAAGCCGGCGGCGCGCCGTGGCCGGGTCGACGAACCCGGCGTAGGGATTAATTTGGCGTGCGTTCGTAACTTCCTTCAACGAGACTTAACCCCGCGCGACCCCGGCTTGACACCCGGGTGGAGCGCGGGAGCAGATATAAAAATGTCTGAAAATGAACGCGACGGGCGCGGGGCGTAACCGCCCGTCACGGCGCGGGCGGTCAAAAGGACGTCGCCGAACACGCCGGCGCGCGGCGCGGCGGCGCGGCGCCGCGGCGGTGGTGGTGCCGCGCGTGTTCGGCGCGCTCGGCAGCGCGAAATATAGAATTAACCATGCAGGGGCCCTGATGGCGTGCGGCGAGGTGGTAAAATTAATTCACGCAATCATTCACGCGTGATTGAACGGTTACGCTTCGCGACAACCCCCTCGGATTCAGATGCAAAATAACCGCGACCGCTACGACGACAAGTTGCACGTGGCGTTAGCGTTACGAAATTATTATACGTCGGCGGAACCTGGAGAGGTCGGCTCGGTGCTCTTGAGCGAGTCCGGGGGGATAATTATTTCTCACTTACGGCGAACGTTTGTATTTGCCGAACGAATCGTGTGTTATTACGATGGTAGGGTCGACGATGACCGCGACAGAAGTGCACTAAATATCAATTCAAATCGACGAAATCCTCGTTTCTCTTCGATCCCCTCGTTTCACCCGTCTCGAGAGCTTCTTTACCTCTTTTCGCTTCGTTTTTTTATCCTCTTTTTCATTTCTCTCTCTTTCATCGTCTCCCCGTGCCTGTCTTTTTATAGGTATACTGAATGTTAAACGTCGTCATACTGTCACAGACTGAAATGTCTGAAAAATGAAGAGAGATGGCGGTGCTCGTTTAGATGCCGTTATATTATCCTAAAATTTTTCTGTGTGAAGAATACAAGAGGGAGAACAAAATGTTAATATTAAATAATATCTTTTGGAAATATTGTCGTACTAGATTTACGAAGAAATATGTTGTGTAAATTATTATGTTGACATATAGAAATTAGAATAGCACAAAGGTGTTCATGCAAAAGTACCGACCTTTTTGTTAAGGAAAGATCGATTTAAAATTGGAAATAGATTTCAAAATGAAAAGAACGACAATATAGTTTTGAAACTGTATACATATCTAAATATATTTTATATATTTGTAATATGATAACTTTTTTATTAGTTTTATTCATATCGGAAGATTTGATGCAATAAAGGATTTATGAACCCCTAAAGTGTAAAGAAAGAAAAATGATTTGTTTGAAGTATTTTATTAATCGGAAAAATATATAATACGAACACTCTTTATATATTCCTACATCTTGTAAGTGATAAATGTGGGTGCGTGAAATCTTTTTTCTTTCGGTAGCTGTCGTAAACACGCCGGTGATGATTTGTAACCGAAAGTAGCTTTCTGAAAAGATATGCTGAATTTTGAATGAACAATGAACGTCCCTCTTTCCCTCTATCTCTCGCTCTTTTTCATCTCCCCTTCCCTCGATCCTGGCTCTTTCCTCCCTCTGGATACCGACGTGCAACGAGCGGGCAGGTTCAACGAACCCGGGATGACGTGACACCGCCACGCTGGGAATTTATTATCTGAAGCCCGTTGTTCAACGACCCTCGCTTTTTTCGCGTGCACCGCGGATTTGAGCGCGTTCTTGGCTTAGTTTCTTCCCGATTTCCCCCGGCGGCGCACCGTCATATCGCGCGGTCACGGATGACGTATCCCCCGTACCGCGATGGGTTTTTCGCGGTGCAATGGACGTTTGTCGCGCGTGACGCCGGGTTGACGCTCGTATCGCCAGCGACCGAACGGGTGCGTATATACGAAACATTTTAGGAATATATGCAGAATGATGTAATTTCGCGATAGCGCCCAACGTTTCGACACATATGTACGAAATATGGAAGTGCCATGGGTTTCAATGGAATTTTTATGTCGCTTCATGGATTATTTCCGCATTTACAAATCCTTGATAAACTGCAGGTTACATAAAAACATATATTCTTCCGTAAACGATTATTTTTTATTCTCCTTTCCTATCTACTAGATAATTTACACAAATTAGCAGTAAAGAATCAATCTTTTCTAATTTGGAGATATATTCTACGAATAATCAATTTATTATATAATATGTGACTAATATGACTAATGCAGAGTTAAGTTTTTCTACGATATAAACGGCGAATGCGAGTCAGGCGCGGGACGTGGTGAGCAATAAAACTTAAGACGTGTCTTTAAATGTAACGGACGTTTCGGCTCTTCTTTTGAGCTATCTTCAGCATTTATTAAGAAAAAGGATTCTATTCCTGCAGAGCTCGAGGTAGGGAGCTCCCTTCTTGGAGGAGCGGTCGTGACAAGCGAGCTGGTAAGCACGATTATAGTGGACATTTTCAAGATACTAAACTCAGGTAGAATTTTGAACAATGCATTTGCCATGCCGTGTGTATGTATATAATAAGCGCTATGTTAATACATTCGACTAGGGTTGTTACTTTTCGACAGCTTTGAAGCATAGTCGAATATATACATACACATGGCATGGCAAATGCATTGTTCAAAATTCTACCTGAGTTTGAGTATCTTGGAAATGTCCACTGTAATCGTGCTTACCAGCTCGCTTGTCACGACCGTTCCTCAAGAAGGAAGCTCCCTACCTCGAGCTCTGCAGGAATAGAATTCTTTTTCTTAATAAATGCTGAAGATGGCTCAAAGGAAAAGCCGAAATGTCCGTTACATTTGAAGACACGTCTTAAGTTTTATTGCGCATCACGTCTCGCGCCTGACTCGCATTCGCCGTTTATGTCGTTAAAATTTTTGCGAGTCTAATTATATTATTGTTTTTCTCTGTTTTTTCTCTCTCTAACAAGGACATGTAAAGCATTTTTTGATGTAATTTTTAATGTGTACTAAATATAATATTATATTAAAAAAAAACTGTATTATATATTACTAAATTTTTCAAAATTTATCAATCTGTTTGGTAAATTTTATCACGTTGTTTTGTAAAATGTCTTTTGTATATTTTAAAAAGTCCTTGGTTGCCAAGTTGTCCCAAGTTTGTAGTGAATTTAAGGCTAAAATATAATAAAAAATTCTTTCCGTGTAGGAACTATTGGTGCTTATAACCAACGAAATTGGTTGAGGTAACCAAGAAACTGGTATTCCGATTGGTCACCCAGAAATTAGTTCTCACAACCAATGACCGTAGCTAGTTTAACCAAGTTCTTGGTGAATTCGGTAGAAACCAAGTACTATTGGTTGCTTTAACTACGGCAGTCTAACCACGTGCCGTTGTTATATGTAACCAAGAAATTCGGCTGACGCATATATAACCGAGGCACGTGGTTGAGCTGACCATTTTCTTCAAGATTTTCTTGGTTATCTCAACCAAGTCTTTTTTTCCGTGAGCTATAAGGAAAATTTAAACTATAACAAATATTTACATCCCCACTAAAGGATCTAATCATATCTCTTTCTTCGACCTTTTATAAGGTATTGAACGCTTGTTGAAACAGTTTTGTATTTAGAACCGAACAATACGTGAGACAGAACAGTTATAAAGAAGAGAGAAAAGTGAGCATTGAAATATTACATTTTAACAATATTTAACATACAGAGCAATTATTGTGACAAAATTTACACGGAAAATCATAAGAAGAATTAAGAGAGCAGTTATTTTGTGAATATAATATAGATAAATATAATACAATATGGGAGATGTTCAAAGCACAAACTCAACAGATATAAATGATCAAGCTATCAACACAACAAATGTAAAAGATCGATATGTAACGCCTAAGGAAACGATACATTTGGACCTCTCAACGACACGCGATGGCATGCGTAAAAAGCAGTAAGTACACACTCAGAAGCTTTAGATTAAAAGACTGATGTAATAGACAGAGAAATAGTGATCATCGGTAGCTAATTCACACACAATTTTGCGTTTCTAATCATATTATTATTTGTTTTAGTTATTTTTAACCGAACATAATGGATTTTTTGTTTTTGCACATATGAATTTTTTTAGGCATATACACACACGCATATCATATATCATATATTTTACACTAAGAACGTTGACTTCTTACTCGTTTCTAAATTGTCATAAATTTCCTAAATCGTTTCGCGTGCCTATAATCAAAATGTTCATAATGGGACAACTGCAGTTGTCTTATTATAAAACAATTATTATTATAGAACGGTTATTTTGACGAAAAACGATGTCATTCGGATATGTTTTCCAAAAGATTCATGATTCATGCTCAGAATGAAATTTTCTTATTTGTGAAACCATTTTTTATATTCTATTTTTCATATTCCTTATTTACAATCTTGTTTCAATCTCAATTATCAATTCTAATAAAGATTATCAGATATATAGCTTCTGTTTATATAATCGTATAAGAAAAATAAAAGATTTCGAGAAACGATAAACGAGGCGTCGCACCAATGTTGAACACCGAAATGTCAAGGATATTATTGTTACCAAACGTAAACAAGTATAGTTAATAAATTGCCGCATTAAGCGAAATGCGAGGAAATTTTTAAATCGAGGAACGTACTCTTGTGTGATATGAAAGAGGTCAGTCGGCAGATGAAAAGAGAAAGATTTTCCAGCGCATCGTTGTCGCACGAGTCTGTTCGGCGTTGCGAAACGCCATTTCTCGGCGTAACGCACCGCACGCCAGGCTTAATTGCCGTCGCGAAATAACTCCCATGAGACGTCATTGTTATTATGAAGCTTGCTCGTCGCGTTCGCACCAAGCAGCCGAACGCCTGCCTATAGAACCCCGCGTCACCTCGCTTTAACGACTTTGCGCGCAGATCCCACGACACGGACCGCCGAAATTCGTCTACCCGATGATTCGCTAAAGTGAATTTTTATGGGATATCTCGTGAATGCCTCGTGAAACATTAAATTCGGGCTAATCTCGCTAGCGTCTCGTATCCGCGATAAAACCGTCTCGACGTACAATCAACGCCTCTTTTCTTTACATCAACGTCGCGCGCGCCGACAATCTAGATCTGGAGAACGCAATTAGCACGTTTAGCACCGGCGATAATTCCGCAGTTTCGTTCGCAGAATCTACGCTAATGGTTTAACGCGGCCACGCGAAAAGACTCCAAACGAAATCGGCGCGCCAGCTCCGCGTGTAGCATAAAATTTTATAACGGTCACATCGAAAAAATTGTATTTCAAAGGTTTTCGTAGAAAACGTTTCAATTTCTATCCGAATTATATATAGCTTTGCATTAACGTGACAATGATATCTTATTTTAAAAAAAGAATCTTTTTCTTTAAACGTTATATAGAATTTTTGTTAAAAAATGTAGTACGGAAAATCAAGTGACGCATTTTTTCTGAAAGTGCGATATTTCAATGTTTGCAGAGTGGAAAGCTCAGCGCTGCAGTTGGTGTGCCCGCTGGATTCTCGCCCGGTGCAGCTAATCTTCCGAGGATTGCAGGTGGTCAAGGAGAAGCGAGTGCTCCTTCGAGATGTTTCGGGAGTCGTCAAGCCAGGCGAATTATTGGCCGTTATGGGCCCTTCAGGTACGAAACAGTGTTGTACATTATTCGAATAAATTTTTATTCGATTACGAATAACGAATAATTTTTTTATTTGTTATTCCTTATTTGTTGATAGAATTATTCATCATAAAAATTATTCGTTATTTTTTATTTGAAATCAAAACAAAATATATAAAGAATTTTGTTAACAAATGATAATATTTCGTGAACGTAAAGTTATAATTTATTAATTAGTATTTTTAATGTCAAATAAATAATTAAAACTAAAGAAATTAAATAAATTTACAATCAATAAAATGAAAATTTAATTTGATAAAAACCTGTGTCCTTAGTTTTAATTAATAAAATAAAAAACAACAAAAACTAATTTTATTTATAAATAGAAAAAGAGAAATTTAATGAAAAAAGTACATAATTAACTTTAGTTCCCCAAAAGTGTAGATTTCAGAATGTTTTTCTTTTAGTTGGTTTAAAAAAAATTACTTAAAAGTAATTATTATCAAAGTTTTTTTTTATTTGATACATTTTTATTTTAAAATGCTTTCAGAAGCACACGTTTTTCAAACATACTGTCTGATAATCGATGATATTTGGCTGTATGAATCATCGTAGCAAATGAAAATAATCTCTCCACCGGAGCCGAAGAAGGAATGAATGTATTGTATTTTATAAAAACTTTATTGTAGGATATTTTTCTAGATAAGATACCTGAGAGTCTGGAGCTCTTATAGATAATAAAAGATCTAGAAACAAAAACGAAAATATTTGCTTTATGATCCTTATTTTCGTTTCTGTTTCTATATCTTTCATTATCTAGGAGATCCACAGATATCTCTCAGATATCTTTTATCTAGAAAAATATCCTACAATAAAAAAAGTTTTTATAAAATACAATACATTCCTTCCTTCTTCGGCTTCGGTGGAGAGATTATTTTCATTTGCTACGATGACTAATACAGCTAAATATCATAGATTATCAGACAGTATGTTTGAAAAACGTGTGCTTCTGAAAACATTTTTTAATAAAAATGCATTAAATAAAAAATAAACTTTGAGATAATAATTACTTTTAAGGTGATTTTTTTTAAACCAACTAAAAGAAAAACATTCTGAAATCTATTGATCAACCATCAACTATCTAGTTGATTATGTACTTTTTTTATTAAATTTTTCTTTTTCTATTTATAAATAAGATTAGTTTTTGTTGTTTTTATTTTATTAATTAAACTTAATGACACAGGTTTTTATTAAATTAAATTTTTATTTTATTAATTGTAAATTTATTTAATTTCTTTGTTTTAATTTATTTAATGTTAAAAATAGTAATTAATAAATTAACTAATAAATTAACTAATCAATAAATTATATTACAACTTTACATTCACGAGTGAGGACTTTAATTTTTACTCAGTGCATCATTTTTCGTTATCGATTTTTTTTATTCGTTACATTTTTCGAATAAAAATGATGAATTACGAATAAATTATTCGTGATTATTTTATTCGAATAACGAATAATCGAATTATTCGTTATTCACGAATAACGAATACATTTATTTTATTCGTTATTTTTTATTCGTTCGTCAGAATAAATTTTGTCCAAAACAGTACGAAACTATGTTTATTGTATCAATCGAGCTTTCGCGCCAGCTCTCGTAATACTCGCGAGACCGATCGCATTTGATAAAGCAATACATATCCCAGATAATTATTTTTTCAGAGATAAACAATAAAATATTTAATTCAGAATTATATTTTAAAATATTAAATTATCCGATGAACGCAACAAATTCTTGTATTTGTTCCAGTAAGAGCCTAAATGTATGAAATTTAATTTAAATTAACAGAGAGAACGTTTACCTAATTCTAACATATCGGTTAACAAAACATTTTCAAAAATAATCGCGTAAAGTTACGTATATGTGCGTTGCATCGGTTAAAACACTCTAATGGCAAAAAACGTACAGCTTCACGTTTATTCTGTAGGACCATTACATTTCTGTAATGATCCTACTTTTTCGTCTCGTCCCGTCCCGCCGATGACCCGACGTAATTGCGCGGCTTCTCGAATACTCTTTCACATTATTTCTGCTTGCGAATCTTAATCGCACGGTGTTGCGTGGACGTCGCGCGGAGAATTAAGTCTGCGTTTCTATCTTTAACCGCTTTTATGCGCGCGACAGCGAAATATACACCGCGGCCCGGCAATTTCGTCCGGCTGGAATATTTATCGATGCACGCGGGGCGAGGAAGTCCGTTCGCGGTCGTTTCCGACGCATCGCGCGCCACATGCAGAAGCAGAAATTCACCGATCCCAATTAAGTCGGCGTTAAATTCTGATGTTGTCCTTTTAATGCAGAAGAACAAAATTGCATTTTTAAGATACGAGATATTAAAGGCGGGACTCGCGATACTCACAATTTTCAGTAGCGTTTTTACGAGCGGAGAAGCATTCTTCGAATGCGCAAAACGCATTTATAATATTACGACAAGCACAACTTTTCATTCAAATACCTTAAAATCGTGCAACGTACAATGTACCGTTTGTTTTAACGATTCCGTAATTATTTGTCTCAAGCATTTAAAGTCTAAAGATATTTTTATAAGTCCGCTGTTTCATCGACCTGGATCGAAATGTCTGGCTCGAGCGTGCGCGAGAGTTCGAGTATTTGAAGATCGCGCGCCTAAGAATTTATTTTCTACTTTACAAATACGAGGAATGTTAATGGTTCAGAATCTAACATTTTAACTTGAAGATTCAAAGAGCTAAAAGATTTAGATGGTATTTTAAGAATTTCGAAATGTCGACGCGCGCATGAACGAAATCCACCCTTTCTCTCTAGCGAAGATAAATAAGTACAAAATTGTAAATTCTCAAATTAACGAAGAGAGAATACTACTTCACCGATAACTTATATACGGTGTTACATAATGGTTTTCGCACGTGTAAGGGACATCTAACACGACGCGATGTGCGAAAGATATATTCACTGAAATATATATAACGAGTTTACACGACAGCGCACACGAAGGTGCTAAATTTTTGTTTGGCATATTTGTTACGCAGGCTGTGGTAAAACAACACTGCTGAACTGTTTGTCCGGCCGTGTTGGCGTGGACGGCGGTGAGATCTGGCTGAACCGCGAGAGGCTCACCAAACGGTGGCGCAGAAGAATCTGCTACGTACAACAGCAGGATATTTTTTTCCCCGATCTCACCTTACGGCAGACACTTGAGGTAGGTCCAGCGCGCGAGGAATATTACACGCGGTAGCAAGGAACTGTAATCCAATTCTGAATAAGCGACACCGCACAGTCATTTCGGTCTATATTAACGTTTCTTGGATATTCTGTCTCTTATAGATATTTAATGATTTATAAACATGTTAAAGATTAAGCTTCGGTGTATTATATATCGATTTAAAATAAATTGAAAAGTCGAATCTTTCTTTGTAAAAAATAACTCGCGAGAGCGAGTTATATACTTTGTATCACTTTTTAATTCAAATGAGATGTTGCACTATATATTATCGCGCTTGTGAAATATTTTGGCGCTTTTTTTATTTACAGAATTGAGCAAATAATATTGTACCAAGTATACTGAACATACAATGTGTACCTTGTATATTTAATAGAATATTTGACTGTGCACGCAGAATGATTCAAAATATGTGTAGATGGCTACTGTGCGCCCCGCTAATTTTTGTATACACATAAATAAATGATGAAGCCAAACCGTCAATGGTATGCCGATCGTAAAACTAACGCAAGGAATGAATATAATTTATTTGTATGCAAAACTTAGAGGAGGGGTATGTCAAGTCTCGACGATTTGTACGCGTGTACTCGCGCGATGAAACAAGCAATGAACAAAACGCGCGCAACGATGGAAACGAGACAGTTGCTGTGGATGCATTTCTGTACCGGTATCCCGAAATAAGAGAACAAAACGCAGAAACGAGCGTAGCGTTTCCTCGTTTTCCACGAAAATTCCCGGCCCCGGGGGCGTGCCGAGGCAGCCACGCGAGCCTTTCGCTCGATATTCATCACGTCCCACGCGCCGAGCAAGCGGGAATTAGGAGGACACCCTGTGTACGCAAAGATCGCGGGGAATGCAAATGCGGGCTAGGAGCCAATGCGCCCCGTTGCACTTGGGGGATTTAAGAGGTCTGGGCGGAAAACGGACGCGGACAGATACGCGCTTTGTCGCTTTAGCCGCTCTAATCGAATAAACATGCCCGCGATACGCACACGCGCGCGCGCGCGTGCACCTGCGCGTCGCGACTCATTGCGAATCGGGAGACAGGGAGTCTCGTAACAAGGTTAACCAAAAGACTATTTTTAATCATGGAAACTTTCTCATATTTACCTTTTTTTTTCTATGTCTTAATATTTTTCCCATTTCGTACCTCGCGGCGTTGGAAGCGTTCTCACCTTCCGTGAAGGAGAGTCTCGACTTTTGAGACAATTACGATTATAAGGTCTTTAACTATAAGAATAATTAACGCCTTAAAATAAGAGATAGAAAAAGTAGGCATATATATATATATATTGATTCCATATTCCAGAATGAGATATTCATTTGAGAGAACACATTTCGTAAATTCAAAACTTAAGGTGGTTCATGCATTTAGGTCAAATGTAGTTAGCCCGAAAAATGTGATATGAAATGAAAGATTAACGTTCCTAGAGTGTGTCTGTAAAATTTCGGATTTTTTAACCGTTTGGTTCCGGAGATATATGTCCGTAAACTTTGCCAATTTAACGCGGGGGGGTAGCCCCTCTTGCAAAAAACGAGGCTAAAGCGCTTATGCTGCAAAAATTACAATACTTCAAAAATAGATAAACGAACCAAAAACTGACGAAACGATGCAATAAACATTTTGCAAGATACTGAACGAAGCCCGAGTTCATTGACCGTACTATATAATAATAAAACGTAATTTTCGATTGACTAAATCGACAACACGGAACTGACAGCTGGACTCGAGCGGCAGCTTGGCAACGCATGTGTCAGCTGATGAGTATAACGCATATCCCAAAACCTTCAACGTTTACCATGTTCTGGACGCTGAATAAAGCAAAGAATGAAACAAAAATATTCGTCCATTTCTAAAAAGAATTTAAAATTAAGTTTGATCAAGATCTGCAATACTGAATAAATACAAGTTTTAATACAATGAGGTTATAACATGTCCAAATAATTTTAACATGCATATTCTATTTATCATAACGTTGCCGCGCTGCTGTTGTACATATATTCACACGGCTCACAACTCTAGTAAAAGATGTGACTTTGGCCCCAATATTTTAATTACGTAGAGGTCGTATAACATTAAAGATGTCATAAATAATAAATCTAATTATATGCTGATTTTTACGGACAAAAATCACACTTATTTATCACTAATAAGAATAATTGCCTATTTGACTTGCAAGTACTGCATGAACCACCTTAACGGTATAACAACAGACGAATATATATACAGATCAAACAAAAGTTTGAAGAATGAGAGATTGCATACAGTTTCAAATTGAAACGCACGAGTTTTATTTGTCTGCCATTAACGCGCAGCCGCACGTTGAGCGTCTAAATAATTTAAATGCAATCAATCGGCCGGGTATTTGGAACAATCCTAATCCACGTCTCATTGAGATAAAACTTTCAATAAAATCTGAATACGTAGGTAGATGGATATTGCTGTTTATCGAGCACTCGAGGCGTCCCTTCAAGCGCTGAAACGTTACAAAAATTGTTTACAGCATGATAATTGAATAATGAAAAAAAAGTATGAGAGATAAGAAAAGTATCACGTGCATGGCGCCTACTCGCGCGCGCGTATACCTACGCGACAGTCGGCACGCGCGTGTCACACGCATGTAGCGATACACGCGGCTCTCGCGACGAACCCGTCGCGTTCGTCTAGCCGCGACCGTTAGCGGGGTACGGCAACCCGCGGTGACGAGGGGGGGAGAGGGTCGTATCTCTTGCGGTGACGTCATAACTCGGTCAGTGAACCGCCGAGAGCTCGCGCGGCGTGCGTCTTACGGTTTCGAAAACATTTGGCGCCGCCTCTATACACGCGCGCATACCGCGCGTGCACACGGCGCGCTGTTTAGAGAGAGGCACGGCCGCGGTGTATAGCTCCTTTCAGCGGGATGACACTTTCTCTCTCCCGGGGGGAAGAAGGAAGCGCGAGGCCTCCTCTCCGGCCTTCTTTCCTAAGCCGCTTCCTCTCCCTTTCCGCGCGCGGTGGTCTCGCTTCTGTTGTCTATCGCGAGTGAGACAGGTTTTGTATCTAAAAAACGGCGAACGAACTCGAATTTTAGGGCTGGTTGCATTTTGGGGACCACGGGGTTGACTTTGCAGCAAGACTGTATAAGTCTTTGTCTCATCGCGGATCGACTGGACCTCTTCTTTCGATCGAGTTGTTTGATACATAAACAGAAGCGGTAAAAAATAATTGCGTGAAAATCATCTCACGTAATGTACATGTTTAGAAGCATCACCCCACATATTTCTAAATCACGCTTGTAATTAGTATCACGCAAGTTAAATGTTTAGATTAGCATAAAGATGTTTCATGATAAGTGCATTTAACGAGACTTTTTTTTATTATACGAAGCAATTTTTTTCTATGGATGCGTTATAGGCCGGTATTTCGGTTTATAGTCCGTTCTTGTTTCAAGATTGTCTTAAGTAATGTCTCGAGGTGCTAATACGGCTAAATTGTGATTGATTTATGACATCTTATATATAAGTTTATACTTAAGAGACGGTCTTCAATACAAGAACCGACTATGAATACCGTCCAGAATCTTATTTTCGTGTATCTTTTTCAGTCCGTGTGTTTTTTCAAAAATTTTCTGAATTTTGACAAAATTCTAAAGTGATTTTATATACCGTGCCAACACACAATATAATTTGAATATCATTCAAATAACCCAGAAAGAAAAAGATTGTCCGAAATTTGTGTGTGAGCAAGAAATGAGAAAATCGGTGCCGTCCGCGGCGGCTGCATTCTTAAAGCCTCGGCTCGTCAAATGGCCCTTTCGTTCCCAAGACAGGAATGTAAACTGTTAGAGGGAACAGAAGAAAGAGGTTCACTTTTCCGCCGTCCGGTTCCACAGCCGGGTATCGTCGTTATCTTTATTTAGACATAACTGTGTTCCCGCAGCGAGTACAATATCATCGGCCGCACTTTCTCTCTCCGCATAACGGGCCCCCTCTTGTGTAACGGCACGAGGAGAATGAACGTTGAGAAACGGCATACGCGTCGTCGTCTCGGCCGGTCTCTGTATATCCGTACGCGTAGCCGCTCTGTTGATTGTGATATAAAGGGCGATTCATAACATCATCGCGCATCAAGCCGCGCGATAATAACATATATTCTTGGACGCGTGCGAAATCGACGCGTTTGCGTCGCGGAAAGTTTCATCGGGACGCCTCCTTACCCCAAATGTTTTAGCGTCTCCCTATACGCAGCTTTATGTCCTCATAACTAACGTATTGAATTAAAATCTTATATTGAAGGAATATCACGTAAAAGTAAATAAAAAAGATCAAGCTCTATTATCCTCGCTTTATTGCGAAAATATATAATCGATGGATGGAGATTGCTAGAGTTTCAAATTTTTGTAATAAATTGTAAGTGCGACACACATGGAACATATACCGAATAATATCTATCTACCTACGTGTGTATAACGGTACACGGTGCACAGTCATTTATTCGATGACATCGTGCTGATACTTAAGGATATGACAGGGTTCGGTTAAAAGGAATACGATTAATCGCCGTGAAAGAACTTGAATTGAATCAACCTAATTTCGAAAAGATTGAAACAAATTTATATTGAAGATAAATTATCGATTTATTCAGATATTTATTGCGAGATTATTATTAATTTAATTTATAGCAAGACGAAAAAAGGTTATTGCAGCAGGCACCGTTAATGCTTTTCGGGTTGAATATTTTAAAGTCGAATTAAAATTCGTTTGTTATGAATGATTTAAAACATCTTATATATAATCCATATATCCGTTGGACTAAAGTGTATGTTTTGTTTTTAATCTTGTGCTGAACCCTAAGTAAGGTAAAGGTGCCAATACCCGGACATGTACCTATATCTGGACACCTTTATTATTTATAAGTATAACGCGAATTAAAATCAAAGATAAAAGTATATCTTTTTTTGTAGTTTGAAACTTCAGTTATAATATCCGAACGTTTATTTCCATAAATTTATATTTTTTTAAAGGTATCCAGACACAGGTACATGTCCAGGTATTGGTGCATTTACCTACTCTTATAAGTGTCCGGGTATTGGTACCTTTACCCTACCCATCGAACGTTTGAAGATGTCAAGTCGTCGGACACACTGCTCCGCTAATTTACGCGGTTTCGCAATCGACGCGTCATCCGTAATTGACTTAACGATCAGCTCATGACGGGCGCGCGCCCCCGGCGCGGCGTGGCGCGGCGCGTTTAGAGCCGGCCGGGGTAATAATAGTTACAAAGTGGCCTGGATATATTACGAAACGGAAATGCATCCACCAGCGCCGCGCGCGATGCACCGCGCTGAGGCGCGGCGCGCGGTTTTGTTTACGTTGCTGTTTTAATGCGCGCGTTTACGCGGCCCGTCGGAGCGCGTAAACCAGCGTAAACCCGATCGGGCGGCTGCTGATGGCGGCGCTAATAAAACCGATCGGCGTTTACGCGCGCTCTCTCGCGCGACCGCGCGTCACGACCGCCGACACGTTTGCATCGTATCGCACAATTTTGCAGTACCAGGCGAGGCTGAGGCTTCCGGACACACTCTCACACTCCCAGAAGATGCAGTGCGTGGACCACATCATCGAGGTCCTCGACCTCGCGGGCTGCCAAGACACCAGTGAGTATACGGAACGGCGCGCGCCGTAAAGCCGAAGGATCGATGTCGGGCGCGCGACGTTTTTAGACCCGCGCGGCCAACGCGATTTCGAATCGCGAGCCGAAGATTCCACGGATCGTAATTCGCTCGATTTCTCCGGGCCGCGATCGTAAAGTCGCCGTTTGCGCGTTTACGCGTACATCCGCGATGTAAACAACGGTGGCTCTCGCGAGCTCTGCGCGACGTTAGAAGACGTCGTTACTCCACGATCTAACAGCACGCTCGACCGAGTTACAACGCGTCGTTCTGGATAAATTCAAGTTAATGCGATTTTCGAGAATTTACATGAATTCTCATGAACCTCTTTGACTGCCGTGTCACCCATATCCGGGTAACGCGTGAGTTTCCGTAAAGGCCCCGTTACTCATTTGTATATATAGGTGACTGTTTTATTCACCTGATTAGGAATGATTTTATTAAATATTTATGAAGACATTAAAAGAAAAACATAAAAATATTGTGAAAATAATACACTAGATTTATTAAAATCGGAATTATTTATTTTTCTATTTTTCCGCTTATCTATCTGTTTCAACCAAAAGAGATGTATTATTTTGATTTATGACTGACAATTTTATTTTTTTCCATCTGAAATTATATTATTAAATATTTAATGATGCAAAAATAATACAATGTATAATATATTTTTATTTATTTATTTATATTTGTTTACTTTTTTTTGTATGGTTTACTTTGCAATCTGAGTGAGTCTGCATATTTTATAAAGAATCTTCTCAAGTTTTTCGATCTCTCAGAGCCAATGCTGAAATCAGGTTGGCAGTTAAAATATTAAAAGAAAACTACTACACCACGTGTATACACGTGGAATGTGACGAGTTATCACTTTTACTCCGTTGTTTTATACTCGATGTTTAAAAAATAGATTCCAAGTCGAATGTAAATATTCTAAAATAATCTAAAATCGAAGATGAAAATTGAGCTATTCGGATCACTTCAGGTTATACGCGCTATAAAATTTGATACACGGCTTTCGCACTACAACTAACAATAATTATCATTAGCCCTTCGTTTTTTCGATGTTATAGCACTGATTATAGCGTAGATCGTGGTGAATCGGCGTTTGTGTGTGATGTTAATCCGCGACCGGCTCTTACCGTTATCGTCACCATGACTATCCGTCTTGATTTAGCATTTTGATTGACAATTTCCGCGATCGCGAATATCGAACCGTTGCGCGAGCGTCAAGCGGCATGGGTTAACGAAATATGCACGTAGGAAAAACGAGCCAAGTAATATACAGGCTGACCTACATGCACGTTTCGCACTCCGCGTCGTGAGATTCTCAGAATGATGATTCTCAGATGATCATCCTCGTTAACGAGAAAATTGGACGGGACATCGTTTCTCAAAATAATATAGATCTTTCGTTAACTAGATTACATTGGATCAGACATCGCTTTTCAACGTTTAGCTAGATGCTTCGGCAATTAAGGGGTTAAATGAAGAAACGTTCTTAATCATAAGAAAAATAAGATGGTTTCAAATTATAATTTACAGATGTCATTTTTACATTCAAATTGTTCATTGATTGTGAGACGTGTGCTTTGTTAATTTTGCCAAAGACCAGGCTGCGGTTTGATCTCGGAGTCTCATCCGACGTAGACGCAAATTCGCGGCGCGATCCCGCGTCACCTCGCACAGCCCATATCGAAAACGTCGAACGTATAGCGGAAGCGCGATGACATTTTCCGGAATACAAACGAGGGAAAGTACGGACGCGTATCTTTATACCGAGCCGCGGAACGCTGGGCTCATTCCCGGTCGGTTATTGATAAACGGTTTCCTCGATCGTTAACCCCCGAGCTCCTCGAGCGCTGAACGCGACCGCCTCGGCCGCGAGCCGCGAGTGTGACGTAAAATATTATTCCCCGCACACACAATTATACGTTCGTTTCTCTTCCTGTGCCCCGAAGGCGTGAGCGACCGGCCGGCGGTGTGGCGACGACAAAGTTTAATAATTTACCACGCGTCAGAGATCACGCGCCCCGCGTCTCGTTAGTTCCAAGCTGGCGTTGGCAAATCCGAATATCGACACGGGGCACGTCGGAGACGCCAACATCGCCGCGCCGCGAGAGAAAGAGAAAGAGAGAGATCCGATGGGAAAACTATTTATCTTTATTATTCAGCGGGGGATTTTTCATCGATGTCTCTGCTCGTAATTCTGTTATTCGCGACCGCGGACGTAGGTTCGCATGCTAATAAAACGCCTTTGACGCTTTGTTGTCTGAGATCATACGCGCCATATCTTCTGAACCTTTTTAAATGCCTTTTTTTTCCTCCGCCTCGGTGAAATACGCGACATGGTAATTACGATCGCCTACATTTTCAATATCTTTCGTATGACGGGTCTCCGTATCTCGCTGCTCATACAATCGAGTACTATTTTCGAGTATTATTCATCGCGATGTTGGTAACGCAATTGCGTGTAGAAACTAGAAAATGACGCATATCGATGCCACGCGAAAATAACTTGGCATTCGCGTTTATATCCGTACGCTTACACACGTTTCTAAATTTTTTTTGTATAGTAAGTACCATAATCATGTCTGTGTATGTTAATATAAATTAACAATATTGATGTTGTCCAAGGATTTATTTCTATATTTACGAAATGACATCTGTAATTTAACACAAGATATAATTTCTTATGCAGAGAGAAAGAGAGGGAGGGAGACTAATGATATACTTTTTGTATAGTTATTGGAGATTATTCGAAGCGGGGAATTTCCGGTGGCGAAAAGAAGAGGACAAGTATAGCTTGCGAATTACTCACGAATCCATCATTAATGCTACTTGACGTAAGTTTCTCCTACATTTTTTAGCTATAAGATGGATGTATGTTTTAAGTTTTATTATATTTATGATAGTTTTATTTGGTTTAACAGTTACATCATTAATTTTAGAAACATGCATATATACTTACATATCTTTATATTCGTAATATAATACATCCTGTAAATCCTATAAATAATTCATAATCCTAATTCATAATATACGTAATTATCTTTAAATGTTAATTAATCGAAAAAAAATATTATTATATAAAATTTTAAATAATTTATGGAAACAATTTATGCAGAAATTTACCCAGTTTATATACAGATCTAACTATAAAAAACAAATATATAACGTTATATAAATAAAATATTTTTCTCCAACAATCCCCGCACTAATCTATACTTTCATGACATTAAAGAATTGTAAAAATAGATAAATCTTCGAATGAAATATATACATTGGGATCGCGGATCCACGTACCTTACGATTTATAAACTGAATAATGTTCATGATATTATTAGATAATGGAACGAATGGCATGAAATAATTTTCAGAGATGGAAAGTTTGTCCAGAAAAAAGTTTTCTAACAAATAAGTCTATAACGTTAGGTGTTGATCGATAGGCGTTAGATTAGATTATGATCGTTAATTTGAAATTTATGAAATCTTTTACCTTTCAGGAACCCACGAGCGGACTCGACTCGCATTCGGCACAGGCATTGATCTCGCGGTTGAAGAAGTATGCCGAGCAGGAGGGTAAGAGTATCGTCGTGACGGTACACCAACCTAGTTCCAGGATGTTCCACAGTTTTAGTAAGCTTCTCCTGCTGAGTAACGGTCAGGTGGCGTACTACGGTTCGACGGCGAATGTCGGCAGATTCTTCTCTACGATAGGACTTACTCTACTGCCGCATTACAACCCCGCAGACTTCATTCGTGAGTGCACTTTACTGATATGAACTGATTTCGTTGAATTATACACTTGCGAATGATATATATGTACACACCCAACAGATAAAATTTTGCCTCGCGTCTTTATTTCTCTCTAAACATTTCAAACTTATAAGATTCGTAGTTTCTTGAAAAAAGATCAGTCTACCTGTACTTTCTTTAATATATTTTCTACGATATAATTTTTTTTATACAATACATATGTCACAAAAAGTATTGAGTGTTTTGCACAAAGTTAGAAAGCGTTTAAAATAAAATCTAATCGAAATCGCACATCATGCTGCACATGCGCACCTTATATTTTTTTGCTTAATGTCACGTTTAATCAAGTGGTATAAATATTTTTTAATGCAATAAATATGCGTAAGATACCAAAGTAAAAAATATTTTTCTCAAATATTTGCATTATTACCGAGACAAATAATTTCCAGAGCGTACATAACATACGTACATCTAAAAAAGACTGGGATCATATATTTGTTTTCTGAAATAACCGCTTCGTGTTGTCGGAATGCTACGGGAAACGGATGGCTGTTTCCATGAATTGATCAGAGCCGACCGAGAAAAGAACTCGGCGTTGTACGAAATGCTTCTGTTTCAGTGGAACAAATAAAGGGGCCAGAGGAAGTTCGAGATCGCATCGTTGCCGCAGCGAGAGCTGCAAGACAGGGACCTGACTGCCCACCGGAACTTCGTCCGGAGTATAATCCCAGCCAACATCCGCTCTGCGACCATCTCATCCATTATCACGAGCACCACATCAGCCACAACGGTATTATATATGGTATAAGTATGCAGTCCGCCCCGCGATATACGTATTTAAATGTATGCACACCTAGACTTTCCCCCAGACCGCAGGCGGACCGTTACGGGCTCCGATGTGCCCATTTAAAGCGCGCACTTGCTCAAAGATCGAGTATCTCGCGTCCGACCTACGGCGAACGCTGGAAGGGCCGTTTTATGAACTGCTAAGATAGGCAACTTGACTGAACCTGTCCGCTAAGTGTTTAGAGTTTTTAACTCGCCGAGAGTGCTACGGCGTGTACCGTGCACGATTCCGAAGAGAGTTATTTATCTTTCCGTTCTTGATGGTGTAAATACGTATATATGTAGACGGTGAAATTTTTGAAATAGTCTAGAATTATCTCGCTTCAACTTTCGATAACAAATAATAAAAAGGTTGAAAAGTAGTGAATATTTTAAAATCGATATTTTTTTAAACGAATAATGTTAATAAAAATTGAATTAGAATAAGTTGAATAAAAAATATTCTTTCTCAGATACAAACATCAAAGCCGCAAATAAATATAATAACTGTGGGATGTTCTAGGACAATAATACATATAATTTTTCAATTGTATTGTATAATTTTTGGATTTTGTTACAAAAATGTTTTATAAAAAATGAGAATCGATTTTATGCATAGCTGATATTTATTTAAACACTTTTTCGTATTTTTTTAAATTTTTTTAACATAAAATCTTTTAAATATTAACTACCTTAGAAGTCGTGAAATATAATAAAGAAATTTTTTTTATTTCCCTAAAAGAAATTCTGCATGATAGAAGAAATAATAATAAAACATTACACAAAAGCTTATGTAATTAATGTTGAACGGTATAGACTTATTATGTTAACATTTAAGAATATCAATAAAATAACTTAATATACGTATTAGAAAAGTGAGCGGAGTAAAATCGTAAGGGAATTGTCACCGATTTCTTCTCCTCTCAACCGTATATCTCTACCTACTTGTGTATTTACCGACGATGCAATTCTCACAAAGCTACTCTAAACACTCGTCCCGATGCTTTACAGTGAAGGAAGACGAAGGCCGTACACTATGGTTGGACACACAAAGCCACGCCAGCAGCAGCGCGAGTTCTGCTGATGACGACTATTCCTGGCAGTGGCCCACCAGTTTCTGGTCGCAGTTCAAAGTGAGTACGAATGTTTGTAGCAATTACCGAATACAATGCCATTCTATTCGCTTAAGTTCTTTATCTTCGCGGTTCACGCACTATTTCGAGTTTGAGGATAAAAGATGGAAAGCAATACCACAGTATTATTACTGTTGCATATCATTAAATATAAGACACAAAAATATTAATATATTAATATGAACAGATAGAGTGTCAACAAGTCGTCTTTTTCACAGGAAAGAAAAATTATAATTGGAAAACGATATTTTCTTCTCTATTCACGTTTTGAAACTCAACTCATCGAAACCTTTTGATTCTGGATTATTTATGACGCAAAAACAATGTCTTATTCTTGAACATCTTATTTTTATTTTGAGCCTTAATATCTGGAAACTGGCGTAGTAGGTCTTGGACGTTCCAAGCGACCATTCCAACGTAATTGTTCATAATTTTCAAAGTGTATCCTTCGCAACGGATGAAAGGGTAACCGCTATACAGTCAGACTAATTCTTCGTGTCAGATATGACGCACCGCCGCGTCCACCGCGAAAGAAAGAAGAGAATCAGCATGCCCTGTGTGTTGTTCATCGCGGGTGCCGATTAACGAATGCATCTGGACTAATGTGTACCGGTTTACCTATTCGCGGAGGACGCGTCATACCGATCGCGTCGTAGGTGGATCGCGACATCGCCGAGAATCGCACGCGCACGAGGTAGGATAGGAAAAGGGGAGGGCCGCGTGCATAAACGTCGCGGGAAAGAAGAAGACCGGGCGGCCGGGTATATAGAGGAGAAGAACTGGGACGCGTTTGCACGATTCGCCATATCCGGATAATTACCGCGCGACCGGTATGCCCGTTTGTAATCGCGCTTAACGTACGAATACGAACGTCGCGTCACTTGCATCACTTTTACTTGGCAAAACCACGCGTTCTTCGCGGCCTAGCGGCCTACCAGTAGCCGGCTCCACCACCTCCCGTCGTCGTGAGAAAGAAAGACCGCGATAGGGAGAGAAAGACAAAAGCGTTCAAGGTCCAATATTCTCTAATAGCGATTATTATTGAACTAGGAGACACGGAACATAAATTTCGTTCTCTTTGTTCGTTGACCTGGACTATCGTAAAACAATAAGTAACATCGACCGAAAACCAGCCTTTCGCGCGATGTGTCCGAGTACACTCTGTATGTATCACAGTTATTGTTTAAAAAGGCCTTCGAAACCCAGCATTGTGAAACTTTGCGTTCCATTTTCTCACGGACGCTGATATAATCGAGTCGTTCCGAAGGTATTAACCTGACGCGTATTATTATAAAATCGATGTATCGTGAAATAATCGTCCACGTAACCGAAAAAACGCATCGGATGCTCCAGGAAGAAGCACTGACGCAGTGATCTTTTCTTAACTTTCCAACTTTCACTAGAAAAAAAAAATTGAAACAATTTTTTTTTTTTTCCATTATATATACGTAATCCAATACTGAGCTTTCGCTGGGAACTTTTATGCACACGATAAAAGTCACACAAATAAGAGCTTTAATTTATTAGCGAGTTGGTGCAAATTGCAACCAGGCTCTACAGGCAGCTGTAGCCCATTTGTACGAACGAAGTGTTGTTCCTTTGATTTCAGGTATTATCGGAAAGAAATTTTCAAGAGGCACGACCACGAATGTTGTCGCGTCTTCACTGGCTGCAAACGGTAGCTCTCGGGCTTCTAACTGGGCTTTTATGGCTCGGTCTTCCCAGGACTGAAGCAGCCATTCACGATATCCAGGGGTGGATGTTCTTCAGCAACACGTACTGGATGCTTTTTGCACATTTTGGAGCGCTCACTAGCTGTGAGTTGAATTTAATTCTCATTTGCGCGCTTGTAACGCCGAAATTCCGTCACAAAGGCGAGGTATCCATTGTGCTGAGGCTAGACTGATTATCTCGACAATACCCGCATTAATTAGACACTTGGACGAAACGAAGTTACGATCTATCAAATTTGCGGCGAGCCAAACAAAATAAATTTTAATTATACGGGAATGTAATTGTGTAGATTTTAAATTGACAGTTAAAGCGTTTATTTGCGAATTAAGCTCAAAGTGCGTGCGATTATAAAAGCTCTCTTTTTCGACAAATGAAATTTATTCCCTCGGAGTTTTTTAATTAATTTCAATTTTATTTTGAAATGTTTGAAAAAGCAGATGAAATTGATTGGGTAATTGGACTTTATCGGCCATTAATGTGCTCAATCAACCATTCAGTAAGGCTTACTTTTTTATCGCAAAAGACCGGAGAATGTTCAATCAAGAATGTTAGCACGTGTGGCATGCCGTGACCTAAATATATGTTCGGTGATAGAGGTCCTTAAATTCATATTTCTCTGATAGCTAGTGCGCAGACATAAATCTATAAGATAAAACGAATATACGCCCTTTTTCTTTCGCAAATAGACTTAAAATCATACTAGTATATGTAATAAAATGATGAATTGAGACACTAGATGGAACGCGCATATATTATGATCTGTATCAAATTTAATCAGATCTTATAATTAGACAAATCGTGATATCGCGACATTGAGATTCGGAAATCCAGAGTTGAGCGGAAAACAGAAGAAATAAAACGCGGGAGCGCATTGACTATCGTATCGTGTAACTTCTTCAAAAGTAGACCCACGAAAAATGCTTACTGGCGGTTGCGATTTGCGATTCAGTTATTTTACAGTCTGCCATTTCGCGGCAAGCAAGCGAAACGTTAATCGCGAGAGAGAAACGTTTCGCTCCTGATGGACTGGCTGTAAAACATCAATTTTAACATCACCCCCGGCCCGTCATAAGCGACGCGCGGACGTGTCCACCCTGCATGAATCCGGGCGCGGGGATGATTCTGAAAATAACGCGCGACGTTCTTCCAGTTCCCCCGGAGCGCGAAGTGATCAACAAGGAACGCATGTCAGGATCCTATCGGCTCTCGGCCTACTACCTGGCGAAGATGGTGGGCGAGCTGCCGCTGACGATAACGCTGCCCGCAGTCTACCATATAATTAGTTACCCGATGTTGGGCTTCCATAATATAGCGGTCTTCATCACACTGCTCGCGTTCTTGCTGCTCAACACTGTAGTCGCACAGGTACGCAATTTCCTATTCGATCGTTAGCCAATGTTAGATATTGGACAAATGGCCCGTTTATGTCATTTCGAAACAAAAACTTTGATTCAGCATAATAGGATTTTGATTCTGATTGACTTACGTATCAAATTATTCCGCTCAAAATCACGTCGAACTGATTGTGAATTCAAATTCGTTGCATGATAGCTAAATACACTACGCAAGATAATTCTACACAGGGATTAGCAAATGTCAGACTTTTATTGACATGTATCAATATGATGATATCAATATTGATTCGAGCAACGTTCGGATATCGGATTGAACTGAAATCCGCTAACGACTATTCTTTCGATAATTATATAATTAACCCTCTGGACGTAATATAATTTTCTCATCGTAATATCGGTCAATCAGATAATTTTTTTCAATTATTGCTCATGGAAAAACGATAAAACATTTAATTTTAATCCTAAATACATTATATATAACTATAATCAATAATTATAATCAACTAATACATTATGTATAATTATAATCAATAAAAATGAAGAGATTCTGTTTTACATTTTTTAAATTAAAAAATTCGGGGCGAAGAAGGAAAGTAAATAAGAACAATTTTATTTATCGTCACTCACAAAAAAATCAAATTATAATCAAATTGGACAATTAAAAAAATATAGCTGTTTGTTAGTCATGAAAAGTAATTTGATAAAAAGAAGCTATTTATCAATTTAATATAACGTTACTTAGATATCGAAACTCACAAGAATTACTTTGATTTGAAACCTATAAATGTAATATAAGCAATATCTATTTTTCACACACAATGAAATATTCGATAGTCATTTTGTTGAAAGTAATACATGTAACTGAGAATCGCAACCGTGTTTCATTACTATTTTTACACATTATTAAAGAGCATTAAATATATATATATATATATATATGCGCTTTAAAGCGCTCTCAGCTTATCTCGAGCCGAGATTGGAAATTTGCATGAAAATGCACGAGAGTATAATATATCTATCGGTCATTCTTGAAAGCTATCGACCAGGTGGAGAGAGGTGGCCGGTTATTCAACCGTTCGCGACATAAGTCGACTTTATTGCGTTCAGCTCTTCAATTTCATCGATGTTTCACAGAGTGTCGGATTCTTCGTGGGCGCCTGCTGCGAAGATCTGCAGGTGGGCATCACCGTGTCTGCGCTCTACACACTCTCGACGCAGCTCCTAGGCGGTTATTTGGCGACGTCGGTCCCACCATGGCTGGCGTGGGCCAGATACATCAGCATGATGCATTATGCCTATCAGAATATGCAGATTCTGGAGTTTGGCGTCGGCGAACCGATCGCGTAAGACTTCGCGGTTGATAACAAAATTTTATCTCGAGCAAACGAACAGTTACTAAAAAGTTCAAAATTCACTTTCGAATAAAAAACCGATAAAAAATTGAACGAATCAGATGTAAAAAATACACGAAATTACGTGCGCAATTGAAGTTTTGATCTTGAGTCAATTGAGTATTGATTGAGTAATGTAAATAATGAATTATATTAAATCCTAATATAAATAAATGAAAAATCCCCTCCTGAGCTATACTAATCGAGCAAATAATCTTTTGTATGACAGATGCTCTCAGCCAAGTAAATTCGCCGAGTGCAGAAACGGCACGACGATACCTGTATCCGCGATTTTGGAGAGCCAAGGCGGGGTCAAAGGTTCTGGTCTACCATTGTGGGCGAACACGGCGGTGCTACTGGCGTTCCTAATCGTTTTCCGGACCCTGGGCTACCTCGTTCTGCGTTATTACCGTGTACCAAAATGAGCGTGTTGGGAGACACGCAAGTAGCACGCAAATTCTCGACACGACTCTTCGCGGATCTTCAGTTTTGTTACTACATAGAGTATTATAGCAAACCGTCGTCGTCGCTGTCGTGGTGTCTCGCCTCTTGTCGGGGAATAAAAAACGGCCGCGCGTCCCGACGTCGTCCCCCGGGAGAATTTTCTCCCGTCGAGCTGTCAAACGTCTGTAAAGTTTTTCTATCTAGCTTGAAAACACGGGGGAGCGGCGTGAACGGTTGTAACGCGAATGCGAGCGTTTTCACTTTTCCCGGCGGCATGTATCGAGCAATGCGACATAAAATGCGAGACCTGCAGCAGACTTGGCGAGAACTTTACATATACATACAAACATACATATGTACGTATACGTATATATGTATATAATATATGTATACTTATATATATGTGTGGTATGCATATATACATATATATAGTAAATGTTGAGAGACTTTACACACATAAAGAGCGCGAATGCGTGTGATTCGAAAGAGAGGTGTGCCAGCGCGTGTTCATGAATGTCAATAGCGTGAACGAACACGGGACATCGTTGTTTTCTCGTTGTTTGCGGCAAGAAGGGTATAATAGTAGAAAAATTTGACGCGGTGTCGCCGAAACAGACTGAAAATTTGTACGATGGCGATGAATCTTTATACATACATAGAGAGATATACATATATATTAACATACATATGCGCGTACACGCGGACGGTAGGTTTAGATTCTTAAACATATTTGTAAGCGATCCATCACGACGTCTTATCTCTTTTTTTTTTTTACTTTTATTACCGTCACAATTGCTACGTTAATGTTTGTTGATACCGATAAGAGTAATGCTACTGTTTCTATCATTACTTACTACCTTTTTACTATCGAGACGCTGTAATTAAGACATAGATGAAAGATTATACTGCTGATTCTAAAATTGACAGGGTGGAGGAAATAAGTATATACATATGTATCGTGTTATATATATATATATATATATATATATATATATATATATATCGATATATATTGTTCCACCGACGAGATACTATTAAACACTATCGACTCTGGGTAAATTTGCGTGATTGTCAATGGAGATTCGGAGATTTGAAAGTGATAGAAAAGTTTCGGCATTACAGACTGTTAATATAAATTTTTCGACCGTCTACATAAATATGTGAACAATTAGCTTATAATGTAGTATTAATTTATATTTTATTATTATACAGATGTAATTTATTTTTATAATTTATTATTATATACAGATGCCTATCTACGGCAGTAACATTACATATGTAGTCGTAAAACTATATTTATTTCCATAATTATCACTCATATCTATAATCAAATATTATGGGCGATAACAATGAAAATAACCAAACGTAATTTTAAATAAAATCGAAGATGTACGTTCATTTCTATGAATATTCCAAAATAATAATACAAAAATAATATTATATTATAAGCTAATTGTCTAAGTGTCGGCAATCACGCAAATTTTCAAAAGACTGTCGATTTTTAATCTTTTTGGTATGAAAGATGCCTATAGTCATCCGCCGAAAAATGTTCACTAGATACTTCGAGGAATACACGAAAACATTGTTATATCCTTAAAAATACACGAAATTCTCTGGCGCACGTTTAGTAGCTACGTGCTATTATTCATGCCCGGCTAGCGGAAACGCTTTTCTGCCGAAAGGATTGATCGGTATCTTGTTCGCGACGATACCCGATAAACGCGCGTGTGCAGATCGCGCGATGCTTTGCACGCTATTCACGACGAACGTGGCGGCGATAAAAATAAAGGACTATGTCGATTATAAAATTTGTTGATTTCTCCGATATATCTCCGTGATGTTACTCGTTATGAGAATAGGAATTCGAAATTAATGAGCGGTGTAATATTTCATTGTTTACTCTTTGTACATAGAGAACGTGTGTTGTGTATATTTGTGAGAAAAAGAGAGAAAGAGCGAGAGAGAGAGAGGAAGCGAAGGAGATACTGCTTATGTATATATGGATGAAATAAACATTTCATTCTTATATACATACATACCCGCAGACACACTTATGCCCGTATCACACTAGCGATTGGCGATTGCGTTTACGTTTGCGTCTACGTCTTTTGACCAATAGAATGGAAATCGCGAATCGCAATTGCCAGCAGCTACTTTCTGATTGGTCAAGAGACGTAAACGCAATCGCCAATCGCTATAGTGTGATACGGGCATTATATATATCCGTATACATAATGATAATGATAGTAATAATAACGCGACGCTAAGTATTATTATTCCAATTATTATTACTATTATTATCGCGTAATGATTACTCCAATTATTTTAATTTTTATTATTGCTATTATTATAATAATATTATTATTATTATTCTCGCATGTACATTTTAACGGACTGAACGAGACGCGCTGTATTTTTTGTACATGCACGCGCGCGCGCGCGCGCGCGCGAAAAAGGACGATATATTACGCTCAGTAAGGGAATCGCATTAAGATTATATTCGCGTGAATCCATTTCGTTAACACTGATATCGTAGTGTGTTGTTATACTCCTTTCCTCTCCCGAGTTACACAGTCACGGAAAGCCAGTGTTTGTTATAAATAAGATAAATTAGATTAGATTATTGCAGTTATACATGCGGAGGACATGTATATCCGTCTGCGATTGTAACGCATGTCAGCCAATCAGCGAGTAATAATATTGTAAGGACAGTGAACTGGACGACTCCAGTGGCCAAGTAGGATCGCCGCAAGTATGGTGAATCTCTGATTTTAACCAAGTTAAAGACGAATATGATCGATGCATATCTCCGCGCGCGTACGAACGCGCGTTGTCTACACAATCTCGTTGCCGTTACGATCGATAGCTCGCTTTCGCTTTTATTAACCCGGTATCGCCGATCTCATTATACGATAAACGATAGATCAGTTAGTCAGGAAATGAACGTTTCGAATTCGCCGCATTCGCCAAAGGACCTCGATGCCGCGAGTCACGATCACGGAGAATCGTCCAGTACACCAATAAACGCAATATCCACCAAGTGTTCATTGAGTTTGGTAAACGAGGCGAGAAGAGGGCAGGGCGGGAAGAGAGGGTTCGTGTACGACGAGCATCATTGCTTCCTAATTACGTGAGGCTGCAAGAGGAATGCAAGAAAACAAAGAAGAAGAGGAAGAGGAGGAAGAAAAAGCCGCGGGAACAACGTCACCGTGTAATATCGAGATAAACCGAGCCGGTTTAAGACATCCTCGGATTTTATGCAAAGCACGATTCGGGGCCGCTGTATATATTAGACAATTGGCCGTAAATGTTGAAAATCACGTGGCGAATATAAACGACTCGATAGAAAGCATTTCTTGTTGAGCTGCAGACGATCAAATTTTTTTTCCTTTAATTAATCTTTACGTTCAAAGAGAGAGACATCTCTTGGATTAGCCCGAAGATCAGGCGGGACTATATTGCAATGATCACGGTAATCTTAAACTGGCTCTCGCGACGAACAATGTTACGTATCCGAGAGGAGCAGCATGATGAAGCAAATGTTGTATAAACAAAGATTTGGCTGTGTCAACGTCTGTTGATTTTTCTGTCGTTTCTTCTTTTTATATCTTTAACGTCTGAATCGAAGCCTCTCGATGAAAATAAGGAAAGTGAGAGAAAAAGAGCGAGAGTAAAATCCAAGATGGAGTGAGATGCGCCGCGAATGAATTGAGAAAGAAAGATAAAGTGCGAAAGAAAACAGAATAAAAGAGAGAATATGCGGAGAAAGAGGAGCTTACGCTCATATCTTTATCGCACATTTAACGTGTTGAATGACAGCTAATTTTCGAAGGATCACTAAGATAACTATCTCTGTACGTTTCATATAAACAAAAATGCAATCGCATTTTCACGTTAAATTTGCGATGAAATGAGTTTTAGTGTTGAAGCGAAGTGGAAAAGGCTATTTCGGAGCCGTACATCGTTCACTGATCGAGCGAATCGTGCGATGAGTAGATGACATGCATACAGCTCTACACACCATTATCGATCGTCACGAATCGAAGTGATTAATTTTATTTCCATTCCCGAATAGTAAAAAACCGTGAACAAACGCGAAACAAAAATCGAGCGAACGCAATATCGACGAACATAATGTAACGCCGCTTTTGCAGGCGGTTATAACGATCGTTCTCTGTTCTCTACGGATATCTCCCGTGAGGAGATGCAGACGTGCGTCGAGGATGCAAAAGCGGAAGTCTCTTTCCTTTACCACCTCCAACGCTATTCTATCGTACGCAGAAAAACGCATTTTTTGATCATGTAGACGTCTTTTCAAAATTTTGATATCCATATATATATACAATTACTATACAATGTACACCACTGACTGTTAATAATCCGCGCGACTGGACATTTGTATGCGTTTACAACTTTAGCAGCGAGCTCGGGCTGTGTGATCGATTACTCACACTCGGAACCGTATAAACTGCACGACTCACATTTTCTGCTGAATGCCGCATGCCGCAAAGTTGGACGGAGAACGCCTCGTCTAATTAATGCGCGACTACGATCGAGAGACGAGCGTATTTAAACCGACAGAAATTAACATATGCATATTAGTGCACCATCGTTTTTTCATGCGGACCAGAATAGATAATTGCAAGACAACCTTAATGGTCAACTTCTGTATGGCTGTTCGGAAAAGTGTACATCAATAGCGACAATTAGATTAGGAAGTGAAACTATTCTTCCATAGTGAAAATTTGATTTTAGGAATAAGATGATGCATGTAATTCTTTTATTGATTAGAATTATTATTACTGATTAGAATTGAATAGAATTAAGATGTTTTATTGAAATTAACTTGCAAATATTTGTATTCAAATGTAATTCAAATACTTAAGTTTTATCAATTGAACTTATCCAATAAAGTAGATATTCTTTAAATTTTGGTTGAGATAAAATACATTTTATATTATTTAGTGAAATGAAAGTTTAATATAAATTATATGAAGAAGTTGCTACTGTTATACATTCTTTTAGAACATCTATATACTCGTTTGTATAATGAAATATTACGAAAGTAAAAAGCGACTTTCGATTATTCGCGAGATCGGCGAATTTGGATATTACGATAGCTATATAATGTGTATGAAAAACTGATCGTGATTTATAGTAAAGCAACTACTTTTTTCCGCGAAACCTTCTTCATTTTATAGTCATGCGATCATTCTCATCTCAACATGACAACCACGCATACTTCATCCTCCTCGCCGCGAATAATTCGCACAATTCAGACTTTGGAATATATGCAAAAAAAATGTACATGCTTTTGCACTAAAACTTTATAAGACTGACGACTGATGTTTTTATATGAATATAATAAATGGCAGGATAAAGATTCCCAAATTAAAATTGCGTTTACATGTTTGTACGTTGTAAGATCGTGTGATGAGCTATGAAATTGTAGATTTCGACGATAATTATTTCCCTTCCGATGTGGTAGAAAAAGAAATTCAATTTTCAACTAATCACACAGCCAAACTTTTTCTATGAAGGCACGATAGTACACCGTTTGTTGAATTTCAACGGATAGATCAAAATCACTCTACATAAATGAAAATTGATGGTCGCACGCTGAACTTATATCCTCATCAATACTTTCCACCCGATAGAGATCTGTGTGTGTTTCGCGGAAAATAAAATTAGGGTGTCTCGAGCAAGACTATTTCGCTTTACAAAAATAGTGCCTTTTTTACAAAGACTCTGTTGTTTGTGCCAAGTCAAATCCAAAGGATCTGTAAGACACACTGCCAGCGTACAGACTGGGAACAAAGAGAAAAGGGTAAGAGATAGGAAGGAAGAGAGAGGGGGAAGGGGAAAGAAAGGCGGAGAGAATGTAGACTGGAGTGCGCAAAGCGAGTGTGCGCTGCGAAGTTGTTAAACGGAAGACTGAAAATCAGCGTACGAAAAGTCACAACGCGGAACGGACTTAACTTTATTTTTTTTTTGTGTTAGGAAAAGGATCGCCGCGATATTATATAGGCAAAACTTTGGCGGACACGAAGACGAGCGCGGATTGAAAATAAGAGCCGAGACATTTTCGTGCGCACGCAACGCACGTACAAACGCACGCCCATACAATTTGTCGAGGAATGTCCTCATTTTACAAAACTTACGAAAAATACCGGGACTAAAAAGAAATGCCAAAAGTGTTCGATTAATTCAATGCCGCCGTGGATCCTCGATTAGTATCTTATTATATAGAACGACGGAAACAAGTAATGTATATATAAAAAAAAAAAAATGTGCTAAAGAGGTTTAATATATAATTTTAATTACGGTTGTACACATATATAAATCTTTATATATATATATATATAAATATATATATGAAAAAAAAAAATATATATATATATATGTGAACAGGCTAAAGCACCGTTCTTTTTATGGTGCTCGTTAATAAACGCGTTAACATCCAACAGGCATTGCACACCGAGTATATACTTGCACACACGTGTATATATATAATTATATATTATTTTACCCTCACGACGCAAACCAGACGTATAACTCTATCCCTTCTGTACATATATACATACACGCAAATATACATATATGTATATGTATAAGGTAATGTTAATACACTAACAGACAAATCTTATTATTTTCTTTCCATAGAAATTACGTTAATTAACTGATAGTATTATTCCTGTTGCCCGAGTAGTAGATGTACGATCCGCATTATTACCTAGAAGATAGCTCGTTATCTAGTTATTTTTATTTTACCACGAAACGTTAATATCACTATTACTATAGTAATAATAAGAATTATTATTATTACTAATACTATTGCTACTTTATTATTACAATTGCTATTATTAAAAATAATTTTTTATTATGACTCTATTATTATTATTATTATCATATTGTCGTAATTATTATTATTGCGGTTATTGCTCCAACTATTACTCTAACTATTGCTATTAATTACTATTATTATTATATAGTATTAATTATCTATTAATTATTACTGTCGTTATATCAGCAACATCTCCACTATCATCATACGTCGTTGTTATCGATATCACCGTTGATACTCTATTATCGTATTTGGATAATACACGAAACTATTTCGAGACAAGTGCGTGCTATCGACTTATGTGTCATATTTCGCACAACTTGGAAAAAGTATTAGCTCTTTTTTATTTTGTGTCAATTTTAATAGGCCATTTCTAAGAAGGAATCTGTTCGATATGCCTGTACATTTCTTCGACTCTATCCCTCGCTTTGTCCCTCGATTGTGATTTTTTATTTTTCCCTTTTAAGGAAATTCGCAATGTTGATAATTATATTGATGATAAAAATATAGCGTCGAAATTTTTTCTCTTTTGTCTTTAAAATTGGACATCAGAAAATAAATTGTAAGAAATATCTTATTTACGCAATACTTTCAGTAATGTTACTCGTTGAATTTTACCAACGTATTTTAAAAACGCGGCATGAAAAACTATCGGCTTCATATGCAAAGAATTGCAAATTACATAAAAAATTCGTAGCTTTTTATGAACTGTGCAGTATGATCGCGACAAAATCATATTATACATAGCAACGTGATAGCTGCACATGTGTTCTAAACGAAGAGGATATTTTAAAGAACATTTTCAGGCTAAATGATGTATCACAGATGCACTGCGTTTTCAGAAACCCGCGTTAATACCGATACATTGCTAAGAGGCACATATTAAGCGGTGAATTTAATATCTCTTCGCATACTTTCCATACTTTCTGAGATGCAAACTATTTTTTAATAGTTTTCGTCACTACTTGATCTCGTTTTCTATGTATTTCTCGGTTTATATATATATATGCATTATATAAAATGTAGGGGAGAGTTCCGTATTCACAGAATATTTCGGCCATTCTGAGGAGATCGTTCTAGGATTCTATCTTGTTTTTGTGTCTTGTGAAGATATATTATATATTTCTTTGTAACTCAAAATTTTGGCTGTAAAATTATATCAGCGTGATACTCACTTTTCGCTCACACAAAGTGAGATGTGAAATTGTATAAGAAATCTCATAATACTGAGAAATATATTCACAGGTATATCGTGTAACATTACTAAAAGATCAGCAGAATTTAAGCGAAAAACTCACATATATTTGCACTTTTTAATTGCAGAAGTTACCTCGTATTTTTACGAACGATGTTTTACGTTTATAACAATTACATATCTTCGTATCGCGGTTATGTTCTGAGTGCGGATCTATATTTACAGCTTGATAAACGCCGAATGTAGTTACCGCGCCTTTCCTCACATCTCTTTCCCATCCCTCCAGTACTTTCGGATGCGTGCGCGTGTGTGTTGACGACGACGCGTAATACGTGTCTCGGCAATGTGAGAGACTGCGTCGGGTAGCCAATTTATCTCATGGATGTCAAGGTGGATGTCCCAATTACCGTGACATAATTTCAAGCATGACGGAGACACTCATTGTTTTCCGCGGCGTAACCTTATTTAAATTCGATATTAAATTTACTCTTGTGATAATTTATTACAAAATATTTCACCTATTAGTTGTTATATATTTATATTTTATATAATTATTTCTTTTTATAAGACAAAAATGTAAAATTTTTTTTTAAAGAAAGATGTTTATAAAATCTGCAATACTAATTTTATTCATCACGTCCATAAATTCAAAAGATGAGTGCTTATTTGCAAGTAATAATAATCGTTATATTTTTATTTCAAATAAGCGTGGAATGAGAAGATCAAACACGAGGAAGAGTAGGCACTAATAGATAAAAAGCGCGATTATTTAAAAAAACCCGATCTATTAAAAAAGTGGATCAAAATACAAAGCGATCATTCGTAAAAGAATCGCCAAATTTAAAAATAGTAAAATTTATTCTAAATGATATATTGGTTGCAAATTTGTTCTTATTTACAAATCTTCCAATTATGTCATGAGACGTTGATTATCGGGATGTCCATCTCGCTCATGTTTCGCGCACCTCTCGGTATAAAAAAAATCAAGCGGGGCATTATGCGACTTTCGTGGACAGCCTTCTGCTCAAAAAGCAAACTTTACCATACCATCGAGTACAAATTGATCTTGTACGCGATACCACTCGGTTTGAAACCCGAGACGAGTACTTATAGGAGAGGGAATGAGAAACGAGAATCAAACGTTAGCTTCGTCGAACGGTGGAAAGCATATTGCATGCGCGCGGTTTACGCTTCTGATCTATCTTTCCCTGAACAAGAGCCGGATGACTTTTTAAAAAACTATTAGAATAATTTTATTGAATAACATATGAGGATAACTCTCAGTCGAAAATGTACGTCACGTTCAGTTTCTTGAAACTTGAACTGCCATGTGAAAATTTTCGTATCGGGTATAAGTGGCCATCTGTACGAGATCGCAAACGCAATCCTTCGATATAATCCTGTACATTTCGATTGTTGGCCTACGCGATAAAGCTCGCGAATCCCTTAACACGCAATACCGATAGGATTTCACGTGGCGTTCCGAGCACGGGCAGGAGTGGAGAAAGCAGCAAGATCAGAGTGTACGCGATCTTTCGTGCATTATAAATTAGCGGCCGATGCGTCGTTGCACACTCGGGATGTCCGCGGCGCTTCGCGCGTTTATTCGTGATCGTTGAAATCAAGGAGCCTGTTGACCGCAAAGATTTATATAACTCGTAGTTCTTCCTCGAGCGTGTATAAGCGACGAGACGGGAAACGATTGAGTAATATCAATAATAAGGTGATAGAGAACGGAGAGAAATGTAAATAAACGGAGTTGCTGGCTGTGCTGTGTAATTGTTATAATGGCAATATGTTATATATATGTTATATATATATAATTATATGTATACAAACGATATATATACACCGATTTTACGAGCCCGGCATTACCATTAGATCATGCGGAGGCGAAAGTTGCTACTGCGATCAATTTTGACCAGTTTTCAGGCCGGATCGAGTGTAAAACTTTTTCCCTCGTACATAGCCGGTTTTTTCTTTCGACAGTTTGATTAATTTGATTGAATAGGAAAAACTGTATATATATATAAGATGTATAGAGCGGTACTCCAAGCACAAACGATAGTATCAAATTGCGACCGTAATATTATTTTTATGCTTCTTCTCGCTACTTCGATTCGAACTGCAAAGTATTCATTGGAATTATACCCAAAGTTTGACATGAATTTTTACGGTCTTACTGTTAAAGATTATCCGAAAACAGGCTAATTATAGGCCACGTTAACGACGCACCATTTGCTCTAACAAGACTTTTGTAATCGCAGGAAGTAACAAATCGCGCACTGGATAAAACATTAATTGTTTAAGTTAAATACACACGGAATCATCATATAGGGAATGTTTATACCGTCCGAAACGCGTCTCTTTATACGACTAAGCGCACATTCGCTGACAATATTAACCAAAAATTCATCGTGTTTTTGTATGCGGGAAGAAAGAAAGATTTGTCCGTAGAATGCCATCTAGCAAGAATCATTCTTAAGATGATTTTTTTATTCGATTTTTCCCCGGCAAACATTTTTTTTACCGAAAAAGTCGATTGCAATCCTCCTTTAGCCTGGTGTAACATTGTAAAATGCACAAATAAATTGTTTACATCTTATCCGGGCTGATAGCTATAAAGAAAGTCGTAGATTAAAAAAAAAAAGGATGACTGATAAATTTCTACGACCGGCAAGTTACTCAGAAAACGACCGTAAATTACTTGAAGAAGAAATAAACTTGTGCAGTTTAATGACTCTTTTTTTTGCGAGCGCCTCGTAATATTAACAATATATTACTATAATGTGTTATACACACAACAGCTATGTCATAATTATATAATACTTTATGTTGTAATTGATATTTGATATTATGTTGTTCTTGCATATGGTAATATATTATTAATATTACTATATATATATATATATATAAATATTGTTGAAAACATAAAATACTATATAGGAATGTGTACTTTCTTTCGACGCTTTGTAAGTAAATTATACTCGGATTTTGAGGAAAGACACCCGCGCGAAGGAGACAGCTGAACGTCAGCTCAACTCGCAGTAGCAACTTCAGCGAAATCGTAAATTTCGTGTTAAAGAGTGCGTTGGTTTCAGAGTGCGTGCGCGCAAATTCGAACTCGATCATACTGTATATTACTCAGCATCCGCTGTTTTTTGTACCGAACTCGATTCACCTCGAGGAACCACATCGTCGATCACTTCGTCACAAACAGGATACCACTTGCGATTTTTGTCAGTATAGAAAATGCGAGAGAGCGACGTACGATGCGACACACGGAGCGCAGTACAGTGTTTCTTAAGCTTTTCCAGAACGATATAGCTTTTTTATTGCCGAATCTCGGTACCGACTTTTCTAATAGACTCTCGTGCGCCCGGCAGAGATCGGAGGCGTGTACACGAGGAGGACGCGCGCGAGACGAACGTGTCACGGTATTCACGCGCGATACAAACACGCGGGACACGATAAGATTAATTAATCTAATTACATATAGCGTAGTAAAATGCGAGGTGGAGCGACACGTAATGTAAGGACGGTTACGGCCGCATTTTTATCTAGCGAAGAGTTAACTCGAACTTATAGGAAATACTTTTTCTAGAACCTTTTGGCGAAAAGCGGCCCCGCGGAGGTGCCGGCGGACACGTCGAGTCGAGCGGTGGAACGCACGGTTTAAGAAACACTGCCATAGTTTAATTGCGGAATTTTAACGCTAGTTAATCAGCGTTGCGACGAACCCTAGCCCGAACGCGCCGCGCCCCGAGAGCGCGAGAAGGCAGAGCGTGCGAGAAGTTCGCTTGGATAAAATCGAGATCGGCGTTCTCTCTGTTTTGGAATCTACGGCGGAGAAAGGGAATAAAATTTTCGGCTCGGCTGAAATATTAAGTACGATCCAATAATGGCGTCTTTATTTGTATCACGTTGAACTCGTAATAAAAATATTGAACATTTTGAGTCATCGCAACGTTTTGGATAAGCCAAAGCGCGCGACCGATGCGACATATGATTTGTCCCCTTTGTCCATCGACCTTTGAACATGTTGGAGCAATTTATTCGTCACACATGAAACGAAACCGTCGCGTTTTGAAATTTTTACGATAAGAAGGCACCTGTGTACGTGTGTTGAAACGCGAAACAACATGACGAAGATTAAACGCGTCGACTCGCGGGCGCACTCGTTCTCTCGACGCGAAGGGTTAACATACTGTCGGCGCGGTTAACGGCAGATTAAAGGGTTAGCGTTGCGTCCGCACTGCCATTATATCGATAGAGTTATTACCAGAGATCTCCATCGACCGCCCCGATGGCGACAGGGCCGGCCTTTGATCGCGAGACTTTATTCGCACAAGCCGCGCGAGGAGGCCGTCCCAAATAAATCGTCAAACCGCGTTTATTATTTCATAAAACGGCTGGTATAGGATTCGCGACTGTGCGAGAGAGAATATGGGACTCTTCCGCCATCGAAATAATTCTTTAGGCGTTACCGTTAATTCAATTTCGAATATCTATATATGCATGTGTGATGTGCTCGCGCACGCGTGTATCAGATATATTATGTGCGTGATTATATATATTGATATAAATTATTTCATATAATATATATTATAATTTATATATTCATTAATATATCTAAAAGAAACTTAATTATCATTTACACACGATTTATAATGATATAATAATATAATAATAAATTGACCTCGTATCGTCCATGTTTTGAGCTCACGCATTATACGCTTAGATTTCGTTGCACTTACGCGTACATGCGTGAATTTTCTGCACAAACATCTACAATTTGATAACCGACGACAAGCTTGGTGGAAGAGTCTCGTGTGTTACTTCGAAATGGAAACGGAGCGCCGGAGAAACAATTGCACGGTAAAGCAAAGGATGTCATTTATCTCGGAATCCGTGGCGTCAGCACCGTTTTCATTTCGACGCTCTCGTTTGCGTTTCGTGAGTACGAGGTACGAGTACGTTTCATGAAACGAGACTCGCGGCGTATATACATACATATATAAAGCGAGTACGATCGATCGTTATCGAAGCGACCGTTCAAATCAAACGTTAGGCGCGAAGGGATGGGAAAGGTAGGAGAATTGTTTCTGGACTCTTACGGAAACGATGAGATGAACTCGGATGTACCCGAGGTTATAGACAGATCGAAGTTCCACTGCACGCGCCAATCCAGAATGCGTTGAAAGAACACCGGGATTCGTGGAATCGACGATCCTGGAACGATCGGCCAGCGTGAAGTGCCGATTTCCAGTGCGTAGCACTGCCGAACGTGCTTGGCGCGTTCACGACGACTCCGAGTACACCGTAGTTCGTCGATTATGCGGAATTAGAGAGAAAAGAGAAGGGGTCGCCGCGCGACACCGGTGAAAAAGTTAGTTCTATATTAATGCGCGTAAAATGCTTAATACAAACGATTAATATTGTTTATATCGAATCGAGAGCGAGAGAGGACGGAGAGAGAAATGCGTGTGCGTATGTGTGTGCGCGCGTATGTGTTGAGAGAAAGAAAAAAGAAAGAGAGAGAGAGAGAGAGAGAGAGAGAGAGAGAGAGAGAGAGAGAGAGAGAGAGTGTGTGTGTGTGAAAAAAGGCAGAAATCGGGAGAGAAATTTCAGCAACGGCGTTCATTCTTCGACAACCATAATATGCAATAGCAAAGCAGCGAAAAACCATCTGTCCTAGTCCTAGTATTCGAATTCATCACCATAATTTATAACCAATTTCAATTTAAATCTAATAAAACGATGTTATATAATACTAACTTGTGCTCGTCAATTGTTGGTGACCAACAAACCCTTTCCCTTTCAAAAGGAATCTTCAGAGCCATGTTTCCAGAACATTATGTTCTACTGAATTTTTTACTTATAATAATTTTCAAAAATAAATAAAAATTGAGCGTAGTAATTATCATCTTTTTATGGCTATTTTTTAAAAGGTGGCTAAATTGAAGAGAAGAACGAAAGACGTCACGTTTTTTTATATATGCTTGTGCCATCTTTGATTTATACAATTGCTTTTTGATATTGTGTCTTAAAAAAAAAATGTTTCCAAATATTTCTCTCAAATGCATAAACGCGGTAATTCTCGCGATATCGACAATACAAAATAAAACAAACATTTATAATTAGATATAATGGCGGGTCTTATATAATTAAAATACAGTCAGTACAAGTATTCTTTTATTCTCATATTTTCAAATATTTTCTTATGACGTTGCCAGCTTCCCGCGCTATAATCTCTTGTTTCGTATACTAATTCCTCGGTGATTATCGTCGGGAATAAATGATTCACGATTCCGTTTATGTTTTATGACTTTTTTATTGAATGATTCTAACCGTTATCGAGAAACAATGTTGTGTCTGTAGTACATGTTTAAAAACTGGTCTTTATTAAAATCTTTTATGCGAATGTGATCAATGATATCAGTGTGTTTCTTCTTTTTTTTTTCAATTTATTTTCAATTTATAATGCGCATTCTTCCGCGTTTTGCGAACTGCAGGTCTGTTCGTCAAGTTGCAGCTTCTGCATTTAGTTTCTTCCCTCCCCTTGGCTCGAATGTAAAGCGTTTCGTATTTTGCTTGTAGTACAAGAAGCGCATCTGAGACGGACAGACCATGCGACATGGACCGACGTCAATACTCATGATGTACTTGCTGAGCGAACACCTCAGATTTGTCGAGAAATATCGTTGGAAATGTGGATCCTCTGATATGATTTGGTAAAAAATTCTGCGTACGTGGGAATAAACTTCCAATACACCATCATAAGTATCAATGGATAATCACGTGGACATATCGATATTCCGTACGTTATGCAATTAACAGAGCCCGCGATCCGCGCAGCCGATACACCATGAGTACGATACGGTTGCATGATAATATATAATATCTCGTTTCATTTTCCAGGCCTTGGACAAGACGACACGCGTAATCCATAGTCGCGGATTATCTGGTTTATTTTCGTAGAGCATTGTAAAATCAAATTATAGGCCTCCTAACGATAGATAAATAGGTATTGTAATCTTAGAGCCACAGAGATTTGTAGAAGTCTCGTTAGAAAATAATAAATTATCTCTTATTATTGCGATAAAAATTCATGCAAATTGGCATACGATAATTTGCCTTAGCCGTCGATCTGCTAAAAAAAGGAAAAAGAGACGTGAAAATCGTCTCTTAATAATTGCGTTATTTTTTTTAATCATCTACATGTTGTTCAAATTACATTGCAAATTACTGTAGAAATATAATTAAAAAATTTTGTCATTATAATCAACTTATTATCGCCTTTTAGAATAAAAATGAAATGCCGTTTCTTATGTTTTCGATGATTTCTCACGAAATATCTATAAGTCTCTAGGACTCTCATAAACTAAGACGGTGTATCGTGTATAATATTTTAGGGGTATTATTAGCTAGGTATAGGTAAACATTGCCTATGTACAATCGCAACAGGGTTGCGCATACTACTTCTTGGCAATCCTAAGTAAAGCTTACAGTTTGAATAAACTTCTTTAGGTAATTATGTTTTTTTGTTTAATAAGTAAGTAATAATTCTATTAGAGAAATAACAGTACAATATTCGATTGTACTTGTTATCGTCGTTTCACACACATCAGCCATTTACATGTTACATTCTCTAGTTTAAAGTATCCTCATACATCTCGTGTACGTTTTGGTTCTGAGAAATAATTAGGATAATCATTTTACTATTATAACTGGCCAATAAGTATCTGCCACTTTTCTTATATTATTATTCTATTTACCATATATACAAATAATATACAATAGTCGCGCTTAATACAAGTAATATTAAAATCTAAATCTCAATAATTATAGTTATATGCATAGAAACTTGACTGTGTCTAATCGTTCGCTATGTGCTAGCGTTGCACACTGGTGTGTGTGTATGTGTGTGCACGGGTACATATACACCCGCACACATCTTTTATATAAAATCTGTATAATCTACACGAGTCGCTTTAAGTATATCTTCTCTTTTAATCACAAAAGATACAAATGTATTATTATAACCACTACACAAGCAGGGAGGGGGGGGGTCTTGGGCGGTATCACTCTGGCAGTATCTCTTTTTTACATACGGATACCTGATTTACACTCTTATGAAATGATAAATCAGTTTACCGCTGGATTGTGCAGAAAGATATACAGAATTTATTTTCGCATACTGAATTGTTGCGAATGCAATTCATTGTGTAAATAATAAGTTCGAGTATATAATTATTTCTATACATAATAAGCCTGTGCGTAATTATTCTGCAATATATATATATTTCTCCCACGAAAAATTTTGATTCTTCTCCTCCTTATATAAAATTTGATTATATAATACAGATCATACGGTGCACGATTTCCTTAAGGCCTTGTGTAAATATTGCTATTAACTTCATGCATAACTTATATTTTTCATTATTCATTATTCAACTGATCCGGAAAACTACTTTATGGATCGTGTAATAAAAGTCTAATTGACGGCAATGATGAAAGCAGTGTACACCGCAACTCGATGATAAAAAAAGTTTAATCGTAATGCACAGAAGTCAATCTAAAATAATAATAGTTCAAAGATATGTATTATACAGAAATTTAGTTATTTATAAGCAAGTTAACTCAAAATATACATATATTGACATATATCAAAATGTGAAAATAAATTCTATATGTGCAAATATTCTGATGTATCTTCAGAGGTTGCAAATATCACTAGAAGGCATAGAAAATTTGCCATTTTCTTTCTTTTTAAGATTATATATAAAATTTATATATATATATATATATAATATTAAATATATTATAATATATATTATAACATTAAATATATATATATACACATTTCGTCTAAAATAGATTGTAATTCCAAAATTGTAACTGGAAAATTACGTTGGTATGTGATAAAGAAAATTTTGTAAACAACTCGTTTTAAGTATTAAAGTTTCCAAAATGTTATATCCACATATGCATTTTTCTTCTCTGTCACTTATTTACATATGTGCGTACAGAGAGATGTCTTTGCATGGAACTAAAATCTTTTAAAAATAATAAAATTATTAGACTTTTAAAGAGACATTATTTAAGTCAATATCATTTTCTTTATGTTACTTTTTAATTTTATATCTGTAATTTCTATCTCGGGAGATACATCACATGTTCTTATTGAATTTCCAGTGTGAAGCCCGATATCCCCTAGTTTATTCATTTTCATCTGTTGCTACAATCTAAAGGAAAGGAACACTATATGCACAATATTCATCAATAGGCGGAAAATTTCCAACCGATGAATATCTTACTTTTATCTCGATTTAAAATTTATTTACAAAAGTAGGTCTGTACAAGTATCTTTCTGTCACGACATAGGTCTATCATAGCCTTGAATGCGAATAGACCGGTTTTCGGGTATAAAGACTTTATTGCACGAACAACTTCGAAATATTCCGAAACAATATATATATATATAGATTAGCACAGCATGTTCCTTTCGAGCAAATATTCGAAAATGATTCAAACAAATCAAAGTTCATCGATTAGTATAATTTATTTTGATAGACACAAAAATAAATATATAAAAATGCGATTTTATATAAGGCAAACTTAAAACAAATTAACAATGATTTTGAGATAGAATTATTTTCTATTGACCATCATCACGATTCATGATAACACAACTGAATATCTATAATAATCATTTATATCATTAATATCATTTATATCCAATATTCAGGTATGCTGTTTTAAAATCGTTTCTGGAATATTTGCCTGATGGCATGTTTAACGCGCCTCTTCTCTATCTTTTCAAAAACATACCTTCAAATAATATTATATACACTATCGATAATGTCGTCCATGCAATAACGTCTTTACAAATAGTATGGTATTTGCTGTATTATCGTTAAAAATCATTTCTTTAACCCTAGCCTTTAAACTCTAATTTTAATAGGAATATTATAATTATAACTAAGATTATTTGTACCATTGATTAGGTGAGAGCACCTACAGTGACCCCAGTAAAATTTAATTTTTTTTACCGCAAGCGCTCACATACAGTAGACTTCCAAATTTATTCTCCTATCAGAGACAAAAATTGAATATCTCATTCAACTTCGTTCATTCCACAGGATTCTAAGAAACTTGCACGAAAGTATACTGTAGTCAGAAGAACGTTTGCAGCGAGACATGTTCACTCGTTCATCACTTTGTTACAAAGTGAGGGGGTCACAATTTGATTACATTTTTACGAAATAGTCACTCGCCTTTTATCTCATTCTTTTTCTTATTCAAAGAGTGCCAATATGTCGTCGTTAGAGGAAGGATTACCACTGCTAGCGCCGCTACTAGGTGGAGTGTTTAGGTCCGGAGGGTCGAGATATGAAAGAAGTTCCATTGCGTCTACATTGTCTGGCAAGAGCTGTAATAGCAGATAACATATTGTTGAACAAACTTGTAAAACGCTTTACCTTAAAAAAAAATATTCCGGTTTGCAACAAAAGATACGACGCGATAATTTGACACGATGTGATTTACTTACATTTAACGCCTCTTGGCCGGTACCTTCCCCGTCTATAACTGCAGCGGGATCGAAATTTAAATCCGACGGTATGTCCGTAGCGGTGTCGTTATTTATGGTTGTACTCGTATTGCCGGAGGTGTTGTGGTTTCCCGTGGATTCTTGCGACGCGGGCGGAACGCTCGGCGGCCCGCTGGCACCACCAGCTGGCGTGTGAGGGGTAGATTGCGGAGTGTGCGGCGTATGAGGGGTATGAGGCATCTGTAATGTATACAACTGTAATGTATACAACTGTAATGTATACATCATATATTTAAAACATTTGTTATCTGTGTAATATTTTTGTCATTTGACATTTAACATTTTGTCATTCTTTTTATGTATTTCTATATTACTATTGTCCGAGCACAATCGACATTACAGCAAAACGTACCTGGTCATTGAGTGATTTCTCCATAGCGTTGAGAGGATCTAAAGAATTAACGGATTCGTTTAAGTGCGAGAGCGGACCTGTTCCACTGACGTAATCATTATTGCCGATAGTATTCGTCCCAGAGTTTATCTCGTACGTTCCACCGGACGTATTCCGATGGTTTATACTGTTATTCGGATACGTGGAAGATGTGTTGTTCATCATCGAGCCGCTCACGATGCTGTTCATATCGGGCGGTATGTAAGGACTCATAGCCTGATTCATATCCCAATTGTTCATTGTTGGCATATTCATACTGCCTGGCGACATGGCCTTGGTTGTTCTTTTACAATCATTTTCTTCTTCGGATTTAATATTAGTTAAATTTTTCGCGGGTTTCCAGTTAGCGAGCGAGTCTATCGTCACTTCGTCAACTTCGGTGGTATTTAATGTATTTAAAATACCCCACATATACTGATCAACCTCTAGGCCTTCCAACTGCGCGGATTTTCTGTAAAATACGCGAAAATTTGTTTTATATTTTTTCCCCTTAATTCCAATGAATGCATAAAAATGACAATTGACAATTGACAATTTAGTTATACTTACGAGCATACTGGACACCTCCAGTTACCCCGTTCGCAGTTCATTTGCAAGTACGATTCCAAATCGAAACACTGTATGTGCTTGCATTCATGTCCTCTAGCTGGCAGTGTAATGCGTTTATGGGTAATAGGACATTTTAAGAGTACCTGCACGCAATAAGATGTACATGGCTTAAAACATTATTGACATTTCGTGCTACAGGGCTATAGGATTAAAAGAGAGCTTCAAAATGCTTTTGTGAATTTTACCTTTAGTGCTGTTTGCTCCACTACATCTTTCTCTGATTGTATACCATTGTTCGACATCGTATTACTGAAATTTCTTTTAATTTTCGTTATACAGTGGTCTGCCGTCAACAGCCTTTTACGTAATAATCCCTGAAGTACACTTCGCACACTGGGTCGGTGAACCAATTGTAGTACAAATAGATGTGACTGTAATCGTATTACACACATATTCTGAAGAATGCATGTAATAATAAAGAAAAATAAAAAAATAAATAATAAAACAAATAAATAATAAAAAAATAAAAAATAAAGAATAAAAAATAAAAATTATTTTAAGTTTATAATTGATAAATAGATCTATCATGCACATATCTTGCGCAGATATATTCAATAAAAAATATAAAATCTATCTGCACGAAGCAAAAACTTGTTCTTGAGCGTACCAAAGATTAGCATTGCAACGAATATCGTTTTATCTCCGAATTACGTAAACACTATCGTTTAATTATTGATATCCTCAAACTTACACAACAGCATGCGGTTACGGTAATCTGTATTGTGTTCCTTCCTGCTTGACAGACGTCCTTCAAGTAGAGAGGCTTGTGAGAAGCTTTGTTGTCCCCGCGGTCGATCACAAGGGGAGTCGCGTTTACGGAGACTTGCACACTCTGCGGCCAATTCGTGTTCATCTGTCTATCTTCGTGGTGGAAACATTTTAGCTGTAGCTCCAGATCTGATCGCCAAACTAGCGTCTGATGCACCGTGGGCTTCAGTTGGAATACATGATTGCTAACAGCCAAATTGTGCTCTAGGCGGAAGGGTGGAAGAATTATACCGTCTCTTACGGGGAATGTTAGTCTCAATTCATCATCTGAAACAAACGTAGGATTGCTCAATATTGCTCAATATTGTTTTAGAAGCACAAATAAATGTTAGAAAAATGTCTGTAATCTAAAATGTCGTGCGTATCAAATTTTCCAACTTTACATCTAATAAACGCATTCCGTAGTTTGGAACTAGAAAAATGGACATTGCGCATCTGATTACATGTCTTTCGTTGACATAATTTTTTGAACTCAAGACACCATTATAATTTATATTGAAGCATGAGAGCGTGAAATCCTAAAATCGCACTTACTCTGAATGTTGACAGGCGATTTCATCTCATTGAAATTAGGCTTAATGTCCGGATTCGGACTGATGTAAGGCGGCATGCTGGTGGCGGGTGTCAACGGAGGCGTCGGATTACCGGGGATGGGACTGTGCTGATAATTCACGTTGCCCCCGTTCGTCGATCTCATCGATACCACTTCTTGCTGGTATTGACTGGTCGCCAGTGACTGGGCGGCCACGGCGGACGCGCCGTATGACGCGTTGCCGCCACCATATCCCGTGTTCGGCTGATGACCGACGAACTGGTTGCCAACCGAGGTAGGTGGAACCATGCAGACACCGGGAACGCCGTTACTACCGTAGCCGTATTGGTTTGCGGCGGCCGTCTGAGACGGGGCATTGTAAGCCGGCGCCGTTTGCCTCATATTCGTCCCTCGTATCATCGCGTTGGGCCCGAAGCCGGCCGCTGTGGGATTCATGCTCTGCATAGACTGATACTGTTGCTGGAAATTCGGCCTCGCTCCGGTGGGATAGGTATTCGGATAATTCGGGGCCGCCGTCATGCCGTTGAAACCCTGCTGCATAGCCGCTGGATTCTGAGCAGCGTACGGAACCTGCTGTCGCTTTTGCGCCATATGCATGGCTGGGGTTGGATAAGGCGCTAATCTCCGTTGATAGCCTTGATGCGGCTGAGCCTAGAAACACAGAGATACCGCTACTACCGAGAAGAACAGAGACGCGCCTTTCGTCAGCCGAGATATACGCTACTGTAACAAAGCTATTAGAAATAATGCAAGAAGATCGATATAAAATATTTATACAAGACTGATAAATCTCGCTCATGAATTGTCTTTTAGCGAATCACGGCGGACCTGAGAGACGCAGCTAAGTACATTTAAATCGCCACGTTGAATTTTAAATAAATACCTGCATCTTGTTCATTTGCATGTTGTTGGGTCCCATCATGTTGTTCATGGCTACGTTACCCATGTTGCTCATGGAGTTCATGGGTGTCATTCCGTTCATAGCATTCATACCGCTCATACCGTTCATACCGTTCATTCCTCCTATTGTCATGGGATTCATCGAGTTCATGCCATTCATACTGTTCATCGAATTCATGGAATTCATAGTGTGCATCGGGCTCATCGTGCCCATGCTGTTAAAATTGTTCATTCCGACTGGCCCCATTCCTGCCATTGGTCCTCTTTGACCGTACCCCGCGTTGTACGTTTGGTGGGGTATTCCATGTTGGCTCTGCATCTAATAATAACGTGAGCATTCATTTAGAAATTCATAAAATTCCAAAGAAGTAAAAATAATTTATGAGACACCGAGTATTGTGTGATACGTGAATTTTAATATACGTTTTGTTATGGAATTATAAGAGATTCGTTTTTGTAGTCTTTCTTCACTCAATAATTTAATACATCTACAACTATGATACAAAAATTATTTCTCCAAAAAATAATATTATGCTCGTAATAAAATAATAAAATTGAATAAATTGCAAACTAACGCTAATTAACGATCGATTGAAATACTTTGGAATACTTACAATTCGTAAGTAAACTATATTTCTCGCATTACATAAAAAATGCCGTAAATTAACAATTGGACGACAAGAACATAATTTAAAATGAAAAATTTAATCATCGTCTTAACGCGTGAATTTTTTTGTTTTTTCTCTTCATATATCTTTGTTATTTTTCTTTCGGTGTTTTTACGACGCGAAGAGAAAGACGACGATGGAAAAACATCCACGTCAAGGACTTTATCATTTTACCAATTTACCAATTCGCCTTGCTCAACTATTCCGGATATAGCACACTCTGTTAACGGTCTATGTAACGTATGAATCAGAATTTCCTCTAGTCGCGGCGCGGCATTGATAACGTGAGAGCTAGCCAAACATTTACCTGATTGAATTGCGAGGGGATGTCCTGGCGGTCCTGCATGGCCACCACGCTGGCAGTGGCGGTGGCCGTAGCGGAGGCAGCTGCTACCATCGCCGCGACACGAAGTGGCGAACCACCCCTTCCGTTCTGGGGTGGCACTGTGCTATGATAGCCGGATGATAACGGCTGCACCCCGACGCCAATCGCCGCCGTTGCTGATAGCGTTGCCGCACCACCACCGCCTCTCCCCCCGGGAGGAAGAAAAAGCTCTGTCTACGATCAGCCTTCACGAGGTAGATGCGAACGCGCGGCTTATTGGCGCACTGAAAACAGAGAGCGTGACTCATCTTTAACCCTCCGTGAGATAAAATTATCTTTTTGGAGAATCGCGGCACGCGGCGATGCTCGGCGGCGATGATCGTTATAGAAATAACTGTGCGTTAGAGAAACTGCGGAGTTGGCGTATATCGGACGAGTGGCAAAGTGTGACGCAAGCGTATAAAACGCGTACGCCATTCGACTCTATTTGAGTCCTTTTCGGAACGGTTAATAGCGATAAATGCGGTCATTTCAATTATAAACTCAATTTCAATTATAAATAATTATAACGGTAAAAAAAGAGAGTGAGAGTGAGAGAGAGAGAGAGAGAGAGAGAGAGAGAGAGAGAGAGAGAGAGAGAGAGAGAGAGAGAGAGAGAGAGAGAGAGAGAGAGAGAGAGAGAGAGAGAGAGAGAGAGAGAGAGACATTAGAGATCTAATGTGTGCGCTAACATATTAGAGCCAATCGCCTTAATGTTGAAGATAAATATTGGATTTTCACTCGTCAAGTTTTTCCAGAAAAGGGGACAAAAGCTTAATTGACAAGTGAAAACCGCCACAGTCACATTCAAGCTTGATATAACGACTCCAGACACGTGTGTGATATTTATATGCCATGAATTCCATAGAGAGATAGACAACGTTTTTCTCGTGAAATGTGAGATGCACACGAGCCAAAAATTTAAATCTTTTCCATATGTCTTATGCAAGAGAATATAATAAGTCTCTTGCATAATACACGATGCGAAAGAAGGGGACAAAACATTTAATCGTGCGTATATTGATAAGAAAAACCTGTTGAGATTAGTCTGTTCAATATTTAAGTAACGTAATAACTTGCAGACTAATAGTTAACGTATCACCTCGGATAATTTGAAACGATCGGGCTTACAACGTTATAATGCGCAATGGACGATAATACGTCGTCAATCATCCTGGCGAGAGTTAATTCGGTTTAAATGGCAGTGTGAACTTTTGCATTTGCGACGGAAACGTGGTTGCCCATTCGCCAAGTCAAGATCATACTCGTGCAATCGATTCCCGTTAGGAACGAATAGATTTATGCCAATCGATACAGTCTGTGTTTGGCGCATTGCAACGGATCTTTATTTCATAATCTCTGGCGACGTAGTAATAACATACGCCGGAATCATTCACGATATACTTGAATAATTCGAGAAGGTCATATTTCCTACTTGGCATCGCCCCGCGCAAATAAATTTAAGCCAGTGATGGTTGTACAATAAAAATTGAAGATTTTCAGGGAAATGAGGGGATCTCCGCGATTAGCTTCCAGATCCAAAGAAAAATTTAATAACATATATTCAAACGTGCGTTGAAAACTCATTTTACAATACTTCTAGAACACGTTAGAGTGAGATGAATAAAGGAGATACCGATTGATTTTTCATAATTTAATAAGTGAGTTTATTATAGATACGCACGCATATAATTAAAGAGTATGGACCTTTCTTTATATTTTTAGAGAAACACTCGATCGCGTAAATGTTTTTAAAGATACTTTTTAAACATAAGCCATTCGAGCAATCCTAAAAACAATAAATTTTTTCTATTTGCGTAACAAATAGAGAACAATTAAACACACAATATTTCACTTTATTTTTATTTCTTCGCTTCAGATTTAACTTCCACGTGGCGAGTGGCTTGTTTAGCGACAAGCTTGTCGGACATCTAATTCATCGCGGCCTCGATCGCGGACGACAATTTATTCGAAATGAACAAGATTTTCGATACGTGTCTCTTTGAAGGTGGCCGTCTACGGTGTCTACCCCGAAAGAGCGAGGCGAGCGGTACCGAACCCCGGCCGTGTTCCCAGCTGGCCGCGACGCCGCGGCGCGTAGCCCCTATTGCTTTTCTGTGGGAAATGCACGTGCTCGCTATTCACACACCGCGCCGCGCCACGCCGCGCCGAGTAGCGCGCGTACATAATACGTGCCTTACCCCCGCGCGCGCGCGCACGTTGCCGCAGAACGCATATACGGCCGTGCGAGAACCCGGCGGGAAGCGGAGCTCTTCCGCCGATGCACGATTTCCGATGGGCCCTCGAACCTCGAACGTTACGCCGCAGGACACTCCCGCAAGGGAATTTTGTGCCGCCGTATAAACGAGGCTGAGGTCACGAGTAAGGCCTTCGTATTCGGCATATACGTCTCAAACCGCGAGGTGTATCCGAGAATTCACGGAATCGTACAATTTTGCAGAAATCTAAGTTTGTTTCTGTCAAACGGACAATTTTTTGTTTTGTTTTGTTTTGTACAAGTTCCGGAAGAACAATTATTGAGAGAAACAGATACTCCGAATTTTTACCATCTTCGTAATCGCTGGATATATCGAGGAAGTATTTTTTTTTTACATCGCGAGAAATAATTTTAATAAAAATTCAACTTGATTAAAAAAAATAGTCGAAGAAAGAAATAATGAAGTTCGCTCTTTCACTCTCTCTAGGATATTCCGCGCGCGGAGAAACCTGCCTAGAACCCTCCGATTGAAGGGTATAATGGATCAATAACATAAGTTATGCAGGTTGCATGTCGAAACGGATGCAAGTTTTTATGAGGTTTTCTCTTGCACGAGGTGAAGAAAAGGACGAAAATGTATCGGAGACTTAAACGCGCAGCTTCGTGAATACGAATCTTCTTCATTGCTACAAGGTGCTAATCTTTCGAACCGTGCGACAGAGGAATTACTGGCCGTACCGTGAAACCTGACGGATGCAACAGCTTGCGCGGCGCAATCGTACCTAAATGTTGCCGGACGAGACGAGCGCGTGAAGGAGCACGCGTGCGGCATGTAAGCATGTGTCCTCGCGATATCGGATTACCACGTGCGTACGGCGAGTTTTGCGCGTGCTCGCAGGCACGGCCTGCCCCGTAATACCGGCTTTGCGCAAAAGCAGAAACGCGTCACCACGTCCTTATCCGACGGTTACCCCGATTCTCCGTTGCGTAAACTTTCACGTGGTTACGACGTACGTATCGATCAACGCTTACGCACCGTGTTTACGCATAACGTCCTAAAAAATCACCAAAATAATGTCCTCTCGACCGCAGATAATGGAGAACGAGCTAAGAAAAATTACCGTCATTTTTAATCGCGTAAGACGCTGATAAATTATTCAACGTCGAAAAAAATTGGACGTGCATGATAAATGGCCTCGGATACATGCCTTGTAAATAAGAAAAAAAAAACTTTGCACTGTTTTCCAGTTAGTTCAAAGTTCAAACTGAATTTTATTTTAAAAGAAATCCAATGTTCTAATTTCAACTGTTAAGATATTTCTTATTAAAATAGTGACTTTTAAAAGCGCCTTTTCTAGGACCAGCTTTTCGTTATTGATTTTAAATTCGTTATGAAAACTGACGATAGACGACATTCGAAAGTTCCGGGATGTGCCTTCGCGTTTATTATCACGTTAAATTTTACAACGGCAACTTTTTTAATTTTTATTCAATATTTGGTAATAAATAAAATATGTTAAATTTAGCACTATTGAAAACACTCGAAGATATTATACAATTTGTACTATATTATTTAAATATTTCTTGTTTCCATCCGCACAACAATGTTGAATAGGATTGGAAAGCAAGTCGGATTTTAAATCGAGATCTCGTCCACGAACACGCGTTTCTACTCCGCTTGAACTTGGTATACTAACGCTGTTAGTCGCCCGAAAGTAGTGTCTTACGCTTGTCAGTTATTATACTTTCTCTGGAGTACGGTTTTTAACTTTAACTTGATATATATTTGCTGAATATGAGCAATCTACTTAATACGCTCTCCTGATTAATTAAGTCAAGGCAAGTTTCTCTACGAGCTTTAAAGTTTCAATCAAAAGCATTAGTTAAAAGTCCCAATTACAATTTTGACGGTGCTAAATTGTATTTTGAATAAACGCAGTGTATCAGAACAATGTGAGAACAATTCTCTCGAAATGCTCGACTGACTCGACAAGATTAATCTTTGTGATAATAGAGCGCCTGGATAAATTCGCACACATATACTTGGATGAATAAAGCTCACCCCCGTTCCTTCCGAGGTCGCGAACAAATCGGTGCTTATTTTGTAGTTCGAAACAAGACTTTATCTGTACTTGATGATTATTAGTGGTGGAGTGCTCAACAAGTATCGGTATCTCGAGTACACTTAATCGAATCTTTCGGGTGTTCGCGCACCTAATGGGTTTCGTGCTGTCGATCTCGCCGGCAGATCTAATCGCATCTATTTCATCAACTTTTACGAGCACCGCAAATCAGGTGCCCCGACAGGTCCGCACGTTTTACAGGCAACACAGACCGACAATTTATTTTACCTCCGCGTTCGAGCGTGAACAGTAAATAATCGATGCGCGCAATGAGACGCGTATAGAGCTGAAGAAAATCGATGAAATCGATGCAAACGAGGCAAATACGCAAATCCAGATACATCTGTCGACTGTTTACAAATGCAATTTTTTCGTTAACCGCCCGCAGGCTTAAGAGAGATCTCTTTTTTTTTTCTTCCTTCCTCTTTGTCTCTCTTTCGTCAGATTGGTAGAGAAGGTCTTCTGCACAAGCGCTGTCCTCGAGACGCGATTATGACGCTCGGACAAAAACAAATTTAATAGCCTTTCCGTTGTATTCAATACGGCGGGTACGGGAGCACGAATACGCGCGTATGTGCCGTCTGAGCTACGAGGGGCGAGAATCGGGGACGTTCAACAGCCCATCAGGAAAATGTTGGGGAGACCGATCCGATCGATTAACACGTGCGCTTTAAATGTTTGGGAGCTACAAAGCGATCGCAGCCTCGATGATTACAGACGATGTTGCTAACGAGGCTCGTAGAACTAAACAAAAATAATTTCGGCGCGTTTTTTGTTGTTGTTTGTTGGCGCCGATAATCAATATTAGCAACAAAAATCGCTCGTGTATCTTTAACATGCATTATATAAAAAGATATTTATTTTTTTGCAATATATGATATTAATCAAATAAATAAATATAATTTACAAAGATTTATAAATTAAATTAAAAACCGAATTTTTATTTTCAGAAAACGAATGAAATTTCGTCAACGTTAGATTTTCGTTCGTAATTCCTCATTGACATGATTAACGTTTATGATCGACAGATCGTTTAAATTAGTATGGAAACTTTATACAACATGCTTCAACAAGCGTGTTACATTACCGGCCATTATTCTTCCGTATCTACGTATAACGTTTTCGATTACGAAATAATTTCCATCCAATCTACGTGTCTACTGTATAATATTCCGTTTGTCACCCGAGCGTGTTCGACGTTTATCCTCCCCAATCTGCCAACCAAGCGCGGGGCGCGCAGCGCACGTGTTTCTTTTTGTGCGTGTAATGTATATACGCGCACACATACACACACACACACACACACACGCACACGTGTGCACGCGCATCCACACACAACATCCAGATATAGCGCGCACAGAGAGGGAGCGATTCGGAGGTTGACGTCATCCACGTCCCACCCCCTTTAAATTCATGCTGAATCCGACTATACGAGCGACCGACCGACCCAGCCTCTGCCTTTTCCCTTCGTTTCTCTTTTCCCTTCCCCCATGCGTCGCTGCGTTTCGTTTTCTCTCCGCTCACCACCGCCTCCCGTCATTCGATGGTAGGAGAAAGAGTGAGAAAGAGAGAGAAAGAGAGAGAAAGAGAGAGAGAGAGAGAGAGAGAGAAGGGGTGGAGGAAAACCCCCTCTGTAGATCCCGCAACGGGTTTCTATTCTCGGATGTCAATATTTCGTCAACTAGAGCCCACTCGGCGCGCAACAAAAGACTCCACCGGGTACAGCCGTTGCTGTAGCGTGTGAGAAAGAACGAAGAGCATGTATGCGTTTTATAAGAGGATGCACACAACGAGAGAGAGAGAGAGAGAGAGAGAGAGAGAGAGAGAGAGAGAGAGAGAGAGAGAGAGAGAGAGCGCGGAGGAAGCGCGCGCGCGGATCGTGGGGATCGAAGTGCGCAAAGGGCGAGGCATTTCGGCTACGTGGTTGGGGTGTAATTTTGTCGGAGCTTTTAACAGATATCTTCGAATTCTGGGCTGAAATAGAAAAAACACCGGGAAAAACGCCGAAAAAAAAATGACAGAAGTGAAAATAACGCATAACGAGGCAGACCCGTCGCGATTGAACGAAATGGAAATTTTGATTGCGGATTTTTTCCCCGCTTTTTTTCACTGCCTGCATTCTTTAACGATAAAGTCCTCTACGCTTTTAACGTTGTACGAGCACTACATAGATATTTCGAATCGCGGACTGGAATTTCGACGTTTAATTCGAATTTCTGACTTACAGTCACAATGTGGTTTGAAACGTCTTCCACGTGCACGCGTATCGATCGTGCGATCGTTACGATCGATTCCAAGAACGTAAATCGCGTAAATCGCGGTGTTTCGCGCGTGCCATTGGATTCCTGAGCGGATCGATTTTCCCTAGCGCATAATTGTCATCCCGATATCGAGGAAATGATTGGAATTTTTCACACCGGGTCGCTCGAGGTGTTTCAAATTTACCCATCGACGATTTTCGAGCATCCCGACGTGACGCGCTTTGACACGGCGACGAAGGCGAGTAATATCTCGCGCCGGGAAGAATCCTTGTACGAGATAAATAAAACGGGCCTCTCTCTCTCTCACGGTCGCCGCCGACACATAATAGCCGCGTTCTCCTCGGCCGCGCTCGCGCCCGCGTATGAACTCGGCTTTAAGGTGAGCGAGTGCGCGACCAGCGTCGTCTTTGAAACATCGAGAACCTGAAGCGACAAAAGAGCGATAAAATTATGTCTGACACTGATAATTTCGTACAACATATGCTACGTTCGTACTAAGGACCATCTGTATTTTAGGCTTAGGGACGCAGGTGTGCGTCTGTATAAATAATATTATTAGATTCAGTAACCTAAAACGACGCGGAAGAGCCTACATCCTGTAAGGATAAAAATACACGTTTTCGCAAAAATGGGACGGATGCATTAGATTTAATACTAATTTAATGGACAAATATGGTAATTGATGTATAGCGATTATTGAATATTAATTGGATGAAAATCAATACTGATCGATCACTGATTATAGGATAATCAAAATCACTCGTCAAACACGCGTAATTTCTGCTAATGCCTCTATTTGATGCGCAACCATATTTCCAAGTAGTATAACCGTTCGATGCAGATACGTTTCGAGGTAGCACAAAGAAAGCACTGTCGCGAAAGCGACTTTCACATGACGCCCATGACGGAGGGTCCCGGAGGAGGATCCACGGGGCTCCGGGGCCCCTTCGCACGGTTTGCTCGCGCTGGAAGACGGTACTGAGCACGAAAGAGAGGGAGGTCGGGTCGGAACGAGGGGGAGGGGGAGTACTACAAACGAACGGCGAATGCCGAATGCCGATCGCAACACTTTGCTAAAATCAGGACAACGACGAGGAGGAGGAAGAAGCGGAGAAGGAGGATGAGAAACGGGGATCCGAGAGAGGGACGGAGACGGAGACAAGACGAGACGAGACGAGACCGTTGAGACATCGAGCCCGCGACACGTAAACAGGAGCGAGCGCCCGAGGTCGACTCACGGCGAGAATCGTGGGAGGATTCCCTTCGTGTCTCTCTCTCTCTCTCTCTCTCTCTCTCTCTCTCTCTCTCTCTCTCCCTCTCTCTCCTTTTCTTTCTTTTTTTCCTCTTTTTTTCCCTCTGTCCGTCTGCAGTGTGGGTGGGATTAGAGAGACGGGGGCGCTGTAGGAAGAGGGGTGGACAAACGGTGGGAGAGGGCTTTGATCTCGGCAGCTGCTGCATCGCATCGTTATTTTCGGGCGGATCGCCGAGACAAAAAACATTTTTGCGGGACGCCTATCTCCTTTGTGGGCCGACGACGTTTACCTGAAGCTGAACATCGACGTATCTCTCTCATCTCCCGGAACGTGTCTCGGTGCCGCGTTTCCCATTAGGCTCTCCGCCGACGAGATCGCGGACGGCGGCGGCGTCGCGATGTAGACCGCGAGAATTGAAACTCTCAAATGGAAGGATTCTTTTGAATTTTCAGTACTGGGAAAACCGATATATTCAACCATTCGTAGAATTTCCAATAATGGTAACTTTTTGAAATGCCCGAAAAAGTTTATATTATTAAATATATTTTATTATTGAAAAAATATGTAACATACTTTGCCTCTATTTCATAAAATGGTTGAAATAATTTTTTTTTGTCAAAATTGCAACAATTGATTAGAAAAATACCAATTGGAAAAATATAGTCTGAAGTATAATAACATTTTATTTAATTATAAATATAAATAATGCATTTTTACATAAAATATTATATATATTAGAGTATGTTAATAATATATTAATAATATAATAAAATATATTTTATATATTAATATACAAGTAATTGTAATAATAGAGAAACAGAAGAATCCTGTGTGTAGAATGTCTGGAATGCCTATACCTCAGGAATGTAGAAATATCATAATGCGAATACAAGGGAGACCAGCCCCGCACTTCGAAATAGCGATCGGAAAAGAGAAATATCATCATCCTGTGTATCGTCAAACTAGGCGTGAAAATCGCGATGCGATGTGGACACAGATCGTTACGCGTGTGTAAGTGCATTGAGGTGGACTTAATAGGCCATGGCTTTAAACGACCTCGATATAACATCTATCATCCTCGAAGCTATAGTGCAGATACGTGTCGCTATATATAAAGTGTGTCTAATTTAAAAAAAATTGGTTGGCTACTTTGTATATACAATTATTGAGATTGATTCTGCAGGTCACTATATTAATATATCGCAATTAAATCGACAAATTCTACCGGTTAGCTCGCCTACATCTCGCGTTCTCGGCTCCGTTTCTAAGCCGCGAACAACACACATTGGTCACTGGCAAAATATTACAACTATAGTAACTAAATCAAGGATTGAATGTCACGTGACGGCGATTTTAATAGCTTTAATAGCTCCCGAATGACGATGAGAATCGTAAAAGGTATGACTTGAGAGGACTTAACTTTATTCCAACAATTCGGGTCACCGCGTATACGCGAATGTTATCTAATGTGCTCTGTCATTGTTATTATAAATACTTTTTCCGTGGATATCCTCGACTACGACAACGTCGATTCTAACGGGTCATGTCGGCATTGTGTCGACGCAGCTTTTCGTCCGCTCTAGGTAGGTCAAAACCTTCGAAGCATTACGCGAAGAGCCGCGCACTCGTAATCGGGTTAGCGGCGCATCTGGTGCGAGACCAGCGCGAGCCAGTACAGGACGAGACATAGTGAAAATTGGCGGAATTTTGAATTTCAACGCCGTTTCAACGCCTATTGTCCTACATCGATCGAACGTGCATGCGAACGTAAACACGTAGAACGGGCCAAATAGGAAAAATTGCAAATACCGTCGCTTTTTCTTGAGCTATATATGCTGTATCACAACTCATGTTGTAAGCCACGCAACGGATATCGGTGATTATCTTGCTTATTTTCTAAGATCTGGTGCGAATCAAAGTGCCCGAAAAAGTTAGAGAGAGTTAAGTACATCTATATCTTCGCTCCAAAAATAATTTAAAAAAAATATTGACAAAGAAATAACGACGCTTGATGAAGAATTCGAATAACAAAGAATAATCGTAGACACTAACGAAGGATTTCGAAAGTATTATTCTACTTTCGTGGGTAGACCCAAGGACTCGGAGCACCGACGCTTTTTAAGTTGTGAAATCTGGAGAGATGCTATTTCATGTATATCTGCGGCTATTTTTGACGATAGTAACTTCTGCTCGGAATGCTCATATCGGGGATATCTTAGCAACGATCGGAAACGGATATCTTCAGGGATATCATATCGAAAATCGTTATTCGAGTTAATCGTTAATCCAAGTAAGGCTTAAGTTCAACGAATGCGCGCCCTGTGTAAACGCGACGTCTGTGTGTTGTTAGCGCAGGTCGATATACACGTATCGTATGTATACATTGTCCTCCTCGGAGTATATCGCAATATATTGCCTAGCCCCTATCCCGTTCTCGATCGACGACGACGGAGTATTCCCTATATATATACCTCCGTCGCCGAACCTCGCGCTATGAGAAGATTCTGTCATTCGCAACAAATACTCGTGGCATTTCGAGGTGGCGAGGATGAATTTTTCCCGCTGACTCGCTCGAAAAGGTCGCACGACAGAGCGCCTTGAATGTGAGTATATCCTCCATCGTCCATTGCACGTGTACGTACGTATGCGTGCGGCTGTACGTGTGTGTATACGTACACGCTTTATATATTTGCGCATTTTGTCATGCAAGAATACACGGATCTCCCGGATTGCCAGGCGTGTATCAGTGACGGAACAGCGTCTTTGCATAATTAATTTATCGTTTCAATCGCGTGCATCAGCCGTCAGGTCGATACGCAGATGCATCGATGGCACAATCGGTGGCCTTTAATATCTATGCGCTTTCCATCACTGCGCCGAGAAAATTTATGCCGGGCGGAAAGTCGCAAGACATTTTTGCGGGATGTTAAAACCTATATACACTACGTGATGGTGCGTAATGCGGCGTGTGTGCGCGACGCGTTGCTCTTATCAGTAAATAATCAAAGATGCGGGAGTATAAATGGAATACGCACATTTTGCCGTTTGATTTCCCGAAATTTTCGTCACGAGACTCTGTTGATTAAAATTAACGGTCATGTATTGTCATTGTGGAGTAACTAGTAGTACATTGCCTCGGGAAATGGAAAAATCTTGTGCAGATTTTCAGCGTAAATGCGTGTTTTTAAATCGCAATTTCATGACTTCCTCACTTACAATTAGTTTTACATCATTAAGAACGTTTAATTATAAATATCAATCAGAATTAACACTAATATCGCAAGCTGCTTGAAAAGGTTTTCACACTTATGTTATTTTAATTGTGTTTTATATTATTAATTTAATAAATTACCGTTTCACGTTTACATCTACGATGAGTCGCACAGAGAGACTGAGAGTTGCATCAGGAAAAGGAGCTCAACTTTCATTACTTTATTACCGCAGAAGAAATACCTTACCCTATATCTTCCTTGCTTTGACACGATCGAAATTCTTCACGGTAACACGTGCGACCCAGAAGGCCATAACCGTGTAAAAGCGGAAATAACATCTGTTTGTAACAGATAGGAGAAGCCAAAACTTACCAAACGCAACCGCAAACTTATAAAACGCACCGTGACTTCCTTCCTTTCTATTCTACAAGAAGCGAGAACGTAACTCTTGTGTATATAAATATTTATATATATATAAAAGTTACGTTCTCGCTACATATACACATACGTACAAAAATGCATATATGTTACATATATAAAAAATCTATTAGATATTATTTAATAAATATTATACTTAATTATATCCAATTTTCTAGTTAGATAATATTATATATTTAATGTTATCTATTATCTATATATATATATATATATATATATATATATATATATATAATATTAATAAGCAGCAATTATAAATTATAAGCGTGTAACTGCGCACTCCGTTTATATTTAACGATCATCTAGTCACATTTTAGCGAATCACAATCCAATGTACAAAAGGATAAATGTGATAAAATCGTCGGCGGGGAAACGCTTTGAAATGTCTTCGTTCCCAACAAAACTGGTGCTGGTTATGCATAATGAAGCGAATGGGGGAACAAACAGATTATACAACGGCATCGCGTCAACCTTATATAAGGATCACAGTCCGATTCTGTGACAATACTATCGGTATCCAATAATCATGACTAGCAGACTGACACGATATGACGCGGTAAAATGTAGAACACGTTGCGTTGCACGCGTTCCACGATGTTTATCGTGCTCTCGGCGCAAGATCTTTTATACGACGACGCAAATTAAATGAGCTAATTTTCCTTCACGTTTGATTAAGTCGCAGAAGGAAGCCGTCAATTTTGAAACATCGAAGTGTTTCAAAGCACCAAAAGGGACGTCTTATCGCGTACATTATCGATAAAAAGTATCGCGTTACTACCATACAACACGATCGTCGCGTATATTTATATGACGTGTCGTCAAAACGTTAGGACGTGATGTCGAGAGTACGCTCGCGTGCTTTATCTGCATCTGATTGTGAGACGAGCGTTTCGCTTCATTAACCTTCGAAACCTAGCGGCGATTACATCGAAAGTTTCATGAAAAACTCTCTTCCGGCATCTCTCGTATAAGTACGAGAACGTGTCCCCGCGAAATCGCGGAAGATCTGCGAAGAATTCGTTTCGCGTGTTTCAAACCGATTCCGAGTCAAAATATGATATCTTCATCATCTGCATTTGGCACGATTATGCCGATAAGCGCGCGTACGTTCGACATATCTCGACACTGTTTTTTTTTTACCGTTGAAAATATCGAGTAGGACGGAAGAAGTTTATATCTGCGATTCAACCGTGGCGTAACATATCCGCGCCCGAAACCTCCGTTTCTTTTGTCTGCCTGATGCATATATGTATGTATACGAATATGTATGAAACATGTCGAAATCCGCCACGTATGCCTCAAGGTTGAAATTGCCGTCGCCGGCGTCGTGCGTATGGAAATACGCGCGCGTGTGCGCGCGTGGCATTAAGTATATGCAAGGAAGAAAAAGACTTCTCTGATAATAATTAATGCACATGTCTCCGACAATTAATCCGCGATACTGAAAATGTTCATACGCGAGAAAGCGCCGCGACAATTCGTACTTCGAGATATATATCGACGCGATACACCTGACTTTTTGAATAGACTTTCCAATTCGCGAGGATAACGAAACAAAAAGAATTTTAGTTAATTAAATCGACGTCCGTAGAGGATCAAAATCCCGTTCCTCCTCGCTCAGCAGGTCGGATCTCATTCTAAAACGCGTGTATATAAAGTCCGCGATTTAATTGAAGAAACGGCCGATATGGAAAATTAGAAAGTTACAACGATAATAATAATCCGTCAAGCTTTCGCTGGAGAAAAATAGGTCTCAGCCTCATTGAGGGATCGGTGGCTGGTATCGCGTCAGTTCCGACAGACATCTCGCGTGCGACAACTAGAAATCGCGCGCATCCTCTGAGATCGAAACATTCGATCCTTCACGCAGCAACGCCGAAATGACAAATCGGCACGACGCGACACGTAAGATGCATCTCTTCGCCGACACGCTCGCAATCGCATGTGCGGCAACACACGCGCGCGCGCGCGCGCCGGTTGCATTTATGCAAATAATGGAGCGCGGCGGAGAAGGTCTGCTGCAGTCCTGTCAGGATTCGGAGAAAGTTGTTTCGGGGCGTTGATTGGCGGGTGACGAAATCACGGAAGCCGCCGGCCAATCGTTGTTCTGGAAACTTTCCCAGAACGCTTAACCCTTATGACCGTTACATAAATATCACCCGATCTGCACAGCGCGCTGTGCTACACCGGCGTATCCTGGACGATGAGATAAAGGCGATGGCCCCTGAGATCGCCGAGCCGGTCGCGATCTGTCGCGCGCTCTCCCACGTATTCGGCTCAACATCGTTGCGAAAACGACGTCGAGTGACTTTTGGTTTCTCTTATAAATCTTACGAACAACTTTATGAAGGGTTTTATCAGAAATAAATTTTTGTATAAAAAAAAAATTCTTTCGATTTAAATCTCATCCTTTTATTCAATTGAAGCGTAAAGCTTTTTTTTTAACCCTTCGTCTGTATACGTGGGTCTACGGCGTCCGAGACAAAATGATATCTGCTCGTAACTGTAAAAGTTTCAAGCCTTCCAGAAAATATTAAATAAACGACGTTTATCAAAGTGACTATATAATTTTCAACTATACAATGTAGACAGATGTTTTGTGAATTTTTTTCAGATTTTTTTAAATACTTTAAAGTAAGGAAAAATAGCGTCAAATGTGACAGGTCCACGTATACAGACGAAGGGTTATTTTTGCAGTGTCTTGGTACACGAATTTTGAAAAAAGAAATCGCGAATCGAAGCGTAATGTCGCAAATCTCTTTTTGTTACGCGAGCTAAGAAAAATTATGAGGTAGCTCTTAAGGAGGTTCGCCTATTAGTCGAAAGTCAACTTAGAGTCTTAATTTTTTTTATGATTTACATAAACACTTTACACAAATAATCCCAAAAGTTGAGCAATATCGACCGTATTAGTTTTTTTGTAATATTATTCAAAAGTTGACCACTTTGAGCCTATCATCTCATGAGAAACGATAGCTCAGAGGTAAATGATCACTGATTTAGGACTTTGAAAAACTAGCATTTGACAGATGAAACATCAAGAATTGCATAGAAACTTAAAAAATAGGATTTTACCGTGTGGATTTAAAGCTTTATTGTCGCAAAGTTCACTTTTACCTCGTGGATCGAATTAGTAACGACAGACGTTGACATTGGCAACGCAACAGCTGATGCAAACCCAACCCCACAAACAGTGTTTATCTAATCATGAGTTCACGACACGCAATCATCAATGTATTAATCATTTTAAGTCTTTAGTATTCTCTGACAATTGTTCGTATAGGTTTTTATAAATTATTTGTGATTTTTCTTTTACTTTATAACGTTGGATAATAAATATTTGACAACGATTTCTGAGTCGTTGACGCTCTTATACTTCGGCATATATTTGTTAATATTCTATACATTAATAATTTACGAAGACTATAGCACATAACTAGCATCCACAATTCATTATACTAATATTGCATATAATTCGGGATCGCTGTAATGACATTATACATTATTATTATTCAATCGGCATTTTTGACTTCAGAATATAGTAGGCGAACCTCCTAAATAATAAAGCCGTGATCAGACTATGGATTGGGATTGAGATTGGATTGAAATTTAACCAATTAGAGCAAAGTTTACTAAACTTGAAGTTAGTTTTCTTCATTCTGATTTATTAAATTTCAATCCAATCTCAATCTCAATCCGTAGTCTGATCACGGCTTTAAGACTGCGCTATCGGTGAGAAATATTGTTAAAGATTAATGCACAAACTTGGTCAAGGTGATTTACGTATTCTTCAAAGAAAAACTTTAATGAAAAATGTGTGTGCGAATGTTTTCGATTTATTGGAATTTATATATCAGACGGTAAAAAGTTAACGCGAGACATAAACATATCTGACGAAGGCCGTCAAGATATATCGTCGAAAAATCGTGCGGATAATAGAAATCGGCGAGACGGTGATCTTCAACGATCTTGTTAGCGAGAGAGATCAAGCGAGCGAGATCGGTGACTAAGCCGAGTACAACTGGAGAGGCAAGAGGCACATACTTTCTTCGTCGTCCATTTATAGTTTCATCGTGTATGTATATATAGATATATAGAGGTCTGGGAAACAAGGAAGTAGAGAGAGAGAGAATGTGCGCTTAGAGCCTATAAGTTAACGCGGCGGTACCGAAATAACGTCGTTTAGCCGTTGACGGTACGGTAAAAAGGACGGTGGCACACATAAATCGCGCAAGAAAACTTTTGATATAGTTCGAAGCGGCGCGCGATGATTTTATCTATGTCAGGGTTAAGCTGACCGCGCGGATAACGCGGGCGAAATGACCCCACAAGATAGACTTTATTAACATATTTATTTTAAAAGAAAGCGATTCTTGAACTGTGATTTTTTTTTTTAATTTTATCTGAACGCGTAGTATGTAAATGAACACACGCATAATTGATTTATGTTGTATAAGTGCTACAATACCGCTGTCTCGGTAACCCGATGTAAATCCGACGATATTATCGATATCCGTCGAATTCTATTATATTATAGAATCAAAAGGGTAAATTTTGTGGAAATCAAGATTTAAATTTAGACCTGGATATTTTAATCGTGAACATTCTTGCTAATGTAATTTTTCGAAGAATAAGTAAAATAAATTTTACAAAATTAAACTTTACAAAGCAAATTAAGTTTTAAAGTAGTTCAATCTCTTGATAGAATTTTGTAATTTTTTTAAATTCATATTTCGGAGCGGTAACAAATGAAATATACTTTTATTCGTATCAATAGCAAAGGTATAAAGAGGAATAAAAGTTTCACGCGAAGTTTCCGTAAAAGTAACTCATGGCTCAGTACAACTTGTACCAAGTGAATGTACGTTCGGCTAAACAGAGACACGATCCGAGGATCCTATGAAAAGTGATTGGCCATTGCACACCGAGCTCCAACAGTGGCGTAGCAAAATGACAGATTCAGGGGAGAACACTTGAAATTAAAAATTATCCATATTGAATCTTGCCAGAGAAACTGATCTTCTAATTTAAAGAACACTGTGATATAATCTTTTATATATTACAACAGAATTTTACTTATTGTTTTATAAAACTGCATATTGCGACTGCATATATACTGAGAGAAATGTATTAGGTATTTGCACTGCATAGTAAAATAATTATGACTGAGGTTCTTATTTTTATCATTATTATTGCTGTAATATTAGTCAAAATTATCTTATGTATAGATTATTCGATTATGATAATTTTCATCATCTTTATAGTACAACTTACTATGCATAAATTACAGGTTATAGTGTATAAAATCATATTATGGTTGAATGAACGCATGTTAAAATAACTATAAAAATGTAGTTGACATCAAAATTAACTAAAAATTATATAGTGAAACTGTAGTAACTGCAGCTATTTTTTTTCTCTCAGTGTAGGTGCTCGCACCGCGCGAAATATAATGCTCTTCCGTGAAACAGCACTGCCGTTTCCCCACAGCAGCAATACACGATGCAACAAAACGCAGAAGAAAGCGCCAAGCTTTATTAAATGCACTCTTGGAAAATGAATCTCTCAGTGACACGATAACGATTATGTTCCTCGCGGTGAATGGAAAATGTTACCGATCCACCGTGTTTCTCTTATCTAATTGGCTATGTCGAACGCAGCTAATTGGCTGTAATTCGACGGGTATATACGCGAAACCGAGAGTACGCCGTAGAAGCGAAAGAAGAAAAATGAAGTTATATGCCGTTTCCGCAAATCGCGCGAAGAGAGTAATCTTCCCGTCGAAACTTATTTACATCGGAGTTCGCTCGTAAAGTCGACCTCGCGCTCCAGTGAAATTCTATACGGTACGGCAAAAGCGGGTAGGTAGTGGATTTCCATCGAGAATCATCCGTATCGTATATAGAAAGTTGGGTCGCGCAAAGTTATAATCGGCCGATTACCGCGCGGCACAACAGTGACGCGCAGGCCACGCACGTACCGCACGCATGCACGCGCGCGCGCGCGCCACAGAGATGAGTGGTTAATGCACAAGGCGCGAATGACAGCCGATGGTTTACAGCCTTCGCGCGGTAACGTGAGACGCGTCCTTGCCACGCGCGATCGCCTCGAGCTAATCGACGCGTCCCGTTCTCGATTGTCGCGCGTTTTTTCTCTCTCCTCTTCCCTTCCCCCTCCTTTCACTCCGGTCCTCTTTCCCCGAGCCTCCGAGGCGTTGCCGCAAAGTAGCCAACCTCGACAATCTTTCCAATTTTTCTGCGGAAATCTCGCGTCATTCGGTAAATTACAGTTAATTTATAAAAAAAAAAGAATCTCTTTTGAAGAAATTATATACGTGGTATGTATATATATATACATGTATGAAGAAAATTACATTTTTTGATCACGCAATGATACGCGCACTCTTCTTTCACCTTGTCTTTATCTTTTCATAATGTTATTTATTATAATTTTTTATAAAATATTTGAAATATTTATTAATTTGGCACGTCTGTAGCGATGCATATGTATACGTACATTCTTCTTTGATGCTTATATGAAACTGGGTTAGTTATTATCAGCAAATGAGCTTCAAGATAACGTAGCAATTTAAAGCAATTATAATTTCATAATAGTGATAAGTATGATTGCACTTTCGCGTAAATTAATTATTATCCGATTCCCGATAAAAACATTATTATTATTATTAGTGCTAAATAAAATTTTCTCGGATAAAAGATTATTTAAAAAACTGAAAATGACAAACAAATATTATACAACACTAATATTATATGACATACTTTTTTAACTTTCACATAGAAAATTAAAAAAAATCGACGAAACCGGTCTATTGAAAGATATTAATCCATGAAAACATTATTACAGATAGAGAGATTTTTATAGATCAATAAATTTAATTCTCGCGTACCAATAACAATTTTCTCGAATGCGCCCAGCTCACGTCGAGATAATTCGACAGATGAAAATTTAAGTCCGAGAGTTCGCAGGTAAAGGCTTACCTACGAAGCATTGTAATACAAAATTATATGATAATATTATTCCTCGCTTGTTAAAAACGTCGAATCGACGGCCTTCCAGCCGAGCTCTTATCGCGCAGAATTTTATGTCTTACCTTCGACGAGCCGCGCACGTTGCGTAGCTGTACGATCGACGCTTTAAAGTGTAACGCGCGCAGGTACAGGACGTACGTGCGTTTAACATGATTTAACATACGCGACGCGAATATGACGGCCGATAAGTTGACCGGCGGCGCCGCGCGATGCGGCACGAGATCGCGCCTGATTAATTAAATGCACCCCTCGCGATATATTCGCATGTTTGTGCGGATTGTGCAGATTTTATTTGAGAACAACCGAGCGGACGGATCAACATTTCCTACCTGTTGGTCGATAAAACGCGCGATATCAATTGCAACCGATTTAATTTCATAACGATTGATATAAACGATCGACCGGCGCGGGCGGCCAATTTCGCCGGTAATCGAATACGGACTCCGCGAAACATCGAACGAATACGCGAACAAATAGCACAATTGTTATTTATGCCATTTATGCCATGGTCGTATATATCCACGGTGAGCGCGATCAATAGGATATCCAAATCCGATTTCGACTCCATAATTTCTCATCGGGTAATTATAGAGTTAGAAATCATATATTCATATCCAGACGTATTTTAACGTACGAATTAATGCTATAAAAGCTTGTCCTAATGAGTCGCATTAAATCACGATGCGTTAACGCGCTGCTTGTATTACAGATCTCTTTCATGTAAATTACGAGTAAAACCAATGTAAACCGAAAAGCAAAATGTTTCGTTCATTACTATTCGTACTGCGTGCGAACGCACATAAAATACGCATAAAACTAATTTATATAATTAACTAATTTACATATAGATATTTTATCTCGCAGGAGCAAAGATCGTCAATGATATGAAGAATAATCGAGATTGCTTCAACCACATCCGTTTTCCGATCGGTTTTTTGCAAGCCATCAGTGTCATGGATATATTAACTAATGTGATATTTCATTCCCCGCTTAATAACATCTGGTTTTTCTATTTCCTAGTTTAAAAAGCGCACGCGAAAAAAACATTTACGCAGCGAGTTTGCCGATCGCGACAGCAAAACCGCGCGACAGCTGTCGATTCGGATTCAAAGTGCGAAGCAAAACGGTGGACGAGTCTCTCTCGGGAGTCTCGTCCTCATTATGCAACGGACAATTATGAAAGTTTAATTACACCTCACCTTGAGCGCGCGTGCGAGAATAAAACGTTCGAAGGCTGCTTGCCGGGGTGCGCCCTCTCCTCTCTCGATAGTCGACAAATAAGCGTTTCACAAGCCGAACCATCAGCGAATTTCGACGCTCGCGTATGTCCACAGTTTGCGCAAGCGTCCTCCGAATGAGTGACAATTCCCCGTCAGGATTTTATATGCCTCGAATATATCATAGTGTAACCAAACCCGAGAGTCTGTATACATTTTCGCGAGAAGCCGCGACGCAGCGCAACACTGACGACGCGGAGATCGAAACTCGTAGAATATGATTACAGAATTTTTTTTTTTTTTACGCCGTAGAAACTTTGTTTGAAATATTTCTTCATGCGTTTCACGTATTACTGATGATATTTCGCGAAAGCGAAATTTGTCATGAGCGTTTCGAAGGACTATGTTAATTGACAGCGTATATGAAAACAAATGTCTTATTTTATGATCTACGACGTTCTTTCTTTCGTTCTTCTCCCTCTCTCTCTTTCTATCTCGTGAACCGTTATTCATCAAAAGGTCATTACTGTATTCGATCCTTTCTGTTCATAAGCAAGTCTTTTCCGGCAAACTTTTAGTAGAAAAGTTGTGTGTAATTTTTTTAAATTAATTAAATTTTTTAATTAGTTTTAAAGTTACTTTTATTTTTTATGTGGTTTCATATACGTTGACTTTAATTGAGAAAAAAATCAACTCTAAGCTGATCAAAGACTATACGTCATTAAAACCGAGAAGAGAAATTTTTGGTGTAAGTTGCGTATGTATGAGATTAAGAATTTAAGGCTTAATTTTCAGTTATCTCGAAGTAATACTCCGGAGAAAAGGCTGGTATCACAACGACTGACGATCGGTAGATCACGTCATGATCGGCGGTGTACGCGGCGAGTAAAAAAAATATGTTGGCGATTTTCTACGTGCCAACGCGCCAAGGTAAAATGCATGTGCCGGCCGCTTTGACATAATTCCTCGTCAGTTTCCGAGGCGTCTCCGCCGCCACGTCCTTGACAAATAAGTACACTCGCCCCGCGAGCGAGCGAGCGAGCGAGGAGTGCGCAATCAAAAGGTGACGATATTCCTGACTCAATGATATTTGCCAATTTAGTAAATAGCTCTGTCCCTCCCCACTTGTTTAGCATGCTTTTACGAGCATCGCGGACCATTAATTCTGGCGCTTCGCCTCGTGCAAATCAGATGTCGTCCGACAATCTTATACAAAACACGTGGATATAATTAGAGATTAGAAATGTTACAGTAAAACGTATCTCAGACGTGTCGCGAGATATGACGCGGAAGATTCTTCATCGATTTCCAGTTAATTCTTCTTCAATAACATTCTCAGCGAACACTTTGTTAAGAACATTGTTTATTATTCAATCAAACTGTGCGACACGTAAACTGAAAAATCACAATTTTACGATATATATTTTATTTTTCAATTTGGCTCAATTTTTGTGGATGATAAAAGCGTAATTATATCCAGACTTCCCCCCTCTCGCACAAGAGATTTTTAATTTATTCGCGCAGGCAAAGAATTCTTAAGGACATACTTTTGCATCGTGTCCTTGCTTTGAACAAATACTTGAAAACATTTTTTTGCTTCTGCTAAAAAAATTTGCTTCATTTTTATACATGCATGACTCAATTCCTCCTTCCCTCGACCTTCACCGATTCCTCTCCCTCTTTCTTTCTCTTTGGATCATTAGCTATGAGTATATCGCCTATTGCCTTAAGTACTTCGTATTATCTGTTAAGCATCCGGCGCTCATTGCCACCGTTCCTTCCCGTACGCGGAAACGGTCTCTTCATGTTTTCGCTCGCAGCCTGTGCGTACCGCATGAAACTGCGGGGCATTACGTCCTGAAATTACGTCGGATCAACACGAGCTTGCGCCGCGACGAAAACGAGGACAGACCAGCAGTGCGCGCATTCCTGCGATGCAGTCCCACTCGAGATCTGTTTATCCTACAAGCTTCCAGTGCGATATCGCGTTGCGTCGCTATGCAAGATCGATTAAAAATCATTTACCTGTACGACGCCGATCGCACGAGCACGTGCGCGCGCGAGCGAACACTATGCCATAAGATAATCGACGAGAATCTATTGATAGAGCGTAACCCGCAAAACGAATACATCACTCGCGAGAGGAATGTAACTGCGCGACATTACCGGAATTGTTTCGATCTGGTGCAATCGAGCGCAGGCTTTAATAGAACGGAGAATATATGGTACATATACTTGGTCATTGCTTTATCAAAGTGAGTCTCTCTCGGATTTCTAAACCAGTTTCAATACTTAATCTCGCGCGAATTTCTCTGCTCCCCCGCGATCGCGGGGTGTTTCTTCAGACTGAACGGGCATCGATGGCCGACGATAAATTACATAAAGCACCGAAGGTGCCGATCATACGAGGTGTTACGCGAGAAATGTGCGGGGATCGCGCGATCGCGTTGTGATAAATGTATGTCTGAAACGCGCATTACCGATACGTCCCTGGGGTAAGCGCGGCGTACGCGCGCCGCGCCGCGCCGTCGCGAGTGTGTACGCTTATTTTAAACAAACCTATTTCTGATACTGGTGTGCGTGCGCCACCGCGGCGGTGCCTGTATCGAGATTAGAAGGCTTTTCAAACGAAACCGCTTCGGCGCGCAATAAACGCGCGCGGACCGCGCCCGCGCCCCCGCGACTCCTCGCCGTTTGTCTCTCTCGCGTATGTGCATACTCGTGGCGCGCACACGAGGCATTCGGTAAATATCCCTCCCGCTCTCGTAGATCCGTCTCCGCAGCCTTAGGTGAAAGCTAACGACGATTGCAGAAGCGGCTGGTAGCCGCCTGGCAAAAAGCGGAATTGTGCGCGCAGCCATAAATTATACTGGGCGGCATACACGTACGTCATACGCCGGATCGAATTTTAATGCCCAGATTCCCATGTGATTTTCATTAACTAACAAAAGTTCCGCAAAAAATTTCCAAATGAAAATTCTATATACGAATCCGGTTTTAATGAATATTTTATCTCAGATTTTTATTCTCCATTCAATAATGATATACGTAAAATGTAAGACCGAACGGCGCTTTTCAATCATTGTTTAATTTAATGTGATTTCGGTGAATAGGAAAAAAAAATTATATTTTGCAAAAATTTATTTCGGGAAAAAAAGAAAAAAGGAAAAAAAACACGGATAACGGGCATTATCCATCATTCAAGTATATCGTACGCGGAAAGATGATTTAATATAGTAGGCGCGCGCAAAGACATTACGTTTATGACCAGCGTCATTAAAAAGCGTCGATAAACCGTGCGATTGTCGATGGAGAGACATATATGCACCCCTGCGTTTTTCGTGCGCTTCTCACGCTAATGCCTCTGCACTAACTGGTTTCTAATTATCGGAAATTACATTTAGATAGAGCGCGGCACCGCTCTTTTCCGCCGCGCTTTCTACCAGGGCCGCTAATTTCGATAACGGCGCCGCGGCCGCGCGCGCCGCAGCATCTTGCCGTTATCAAAATTTACTGCGAATCGATTATTGCGTTGCCATAACGCCTACGCGCGAATGTGGGGCGGATAATAAAAGCGGGGAGGAAAAAAGAGCGAGCCTCGGCAAGGTCGCCGGTGCTGAAGCGGCGACACACAAATGTCAAGGGATCCTGACATATAGTTTTGGCTTTCCTCAAAGCGAACGATTGTCGGCCGCTGTGCACGATCGTCGATCGCTTTATCGTGCGAACGAGCAGATATGTACGTACTGATTCGCTTCGTTCTGATCTCATCGCGAGATCGTACCGAAATCTTTTCTCCGAGCAATATGGTAATTTAAGAATTCGGCGTGCGGAGCCGAAGATTAATTTATTTCCGTACAATTAACCTTAGCGCTATATGAGATCGCTTTGCGAGCCTTCGAGAGATCGCAATCGTCCAATATAATATGCAGCTTTTCAATCATCTCGCTCATATATCTCGCATTACCACTGCACTTGGAAAACGATTTATCATTCCTACGCTGTCTCTCTTTTTTTTGCAAGATATATTAAAAAGCTATTCATCAACACCTCTCTCTTAACTGCGCTTCTCGAAAACAATATTTCGAGAAGAGAGCTGTTGCGTTAATTAATTTTCGTGTGCAAAATGTACTTGCTGGCCTATATATTGACAGCGCTACCGCAAACGAGCATAAATACCGGAGTTTATACAATCGCGGAAAATCGTTGCGCAAGTACTTACTCTGGAAAATTATTGTGGAAATTTATCCGCGCGTCAGCGGTATATACGGTGCAGCGAGTCGGGGCGAGACTTCGTCAGTCATACGAGACGATTAGATAGCCGAGCTATACGCGCGCGGAGAATACTGCGTATTTAATATTGCCGAGAGATTATCGCCCCGGCGCACGAATCCTGTTCCGATACACTTTGCGATAGTAAAGCCGACACAGATACTTTATGAGACGGGTATCAATGAGTTACTCCACTCGCGAACGTTAAAACCGCACGGTTACTTTTCTCCCCCGAGGTTCATCCGCAAATAATTTAAATCCGGTTCTGATATACCGGTTGATTAATCCGTTTGTATGGTTCTCTTCGTATACGATGTGATGTCACCCTGTAATTTCGAAAGCGAGAAATTTCGGAAACAATCGTTTAGCTCCTTACTCCGACTTAATCTGCATAATTATCTATAACGTTTCTCATACTTGTTATCGAAATATTTGTAGGCACATTTACCGTTGCGTTATGTTACATCGCAATGAGACGATTTCGGAACGATATTGATCACGAAATAATATCGATGTCTTTTTTTTTTTTTTTAATGCCAATCCCCGTTTTCGCCCACGCTCGCTCCGTTTCACGTCGACCGATAACAGGCGACAATGTCGTGGTGATTATCGCCGAAAGAGATATGAAACCTTTTCCTTCGACGAGGTCGAATCCAAGTCACGCGATCAGCTGATAAATTCGCGAACGAAATGTGCGTGCGCGATAGAGAAAACGAAAGAAACTGGAAATGTTGTAAATAGACAATGTTATTCTCGTCTCGTGGGTGAGATATATTTGTTTGGCAGTGAATTAAAGAATACGTTCTTCTTCCCGATTTAAAAAAAATTGCTTAACTATCAAATTCATTTTTGGATACATTAATTGCTAATATTTCCTTCGACGACAGAAGTGTGCAAGGCTAAAATTCGTTTGGAACAGAGTAATACAGAGTCATCGACATCGCTGGGCGCGTGCGTACGTCTGACAATATTAAATCCGGAATTAAATAAGTAAAGTGTTGATCGAAATCAGGTTTATACGTGACAGGGCGATTAAAGTTTGCGCTCGTGTCAGCGAAATAGTCGAATAAGTCGAATATTACTCAGCGAGCGAATAATTAAGGTCGTACGTCACAGATTACGAGGCGGCGTAACGAGTAACGGCTTATCGATAAAAGCGTACGTGCCGCGCAAGGATGCGAGGCTCGGCAAACAAACGCGCGCGCGCGCGCGCGCGCTTACGCACTCGCATATATGCGTCACATGCACGGCTCTGTTTTGTCGAAAAGCCGAAAAAGATCGCGGACAATCGCGAGGGCTATGAATCCCAAAATGCTCGCGTAATTTACGTTCCAATATTCGCGGCTAAACGGCAAACCGCGTAATTGTACGATTTCGGTCCGTTTCGATCGCGATGAGGCTTCGAGCCTCGGCGCGCTTATCGAGGACGATATCGGGCACGATCGCTTCTCGATAATATTTTACATTGTCATTTCTAATACACTCTCTATAACTACTTCTATATACTCTCTACGATATACTATCTTACATCTTACAAACAGATTTACATCAAATAAATGGATTATCGACAATAGATGCAAACGCTAGTGAAACGATTATTTCTGAAATATGGTGCCTTCACGCAGATATTTATAGGTCCACCATTCAGGAATATTTCGTTCATTTGCTTCAAGAATGTTAAAACTCAAAATTTGCTTATTTTGAGTTATTGGTACAGAAAGTACAGTTACATACATATATTTATATAATAAATTAAATTTTTTAAACTCATTTTCTGGAAAATTATGATTTTTTAGTTACGTCGCTGTTGAAGCAAATGACCGATTTAATCTGTAAAAATTGTAGATGCGCTATATTTAAACAGATGTATTTCTCCCGTTGAAAAGAATAAGAAACGTCACATATCATCAACGGTTATGAAATATGGAACTATGGTGAATAATATTTGGACAGTACCCGGGTGTATATCTATTTCGACTCTATTATTATCACGCGTGTCCTCAGAGAACTGACATTGCTCAATTTTAAATCACCCTAGGTGTAACAACGCTCCTTTTACATTTACACCGCTCCATTTTATCCGTTCGAGAGTACTCACGGTACTCGTCCCAAGGTAGACAACGCTACGAGAGACTACAGGTGGCATTCAGCGGTGGAATTCGCAAGGTGCAATCTAAGCGGGGGCACCCGGGACGGGAATCCTCGCGCGTAAGCCTCTCTCGTCTCGGGACGTCTCGACCCCGCGCGACCTACGGGAGTCCCGGGACGAAAGGTGCTAATACGCGGTCTCGTAGCGCGTTGTGACCTACAGAGAGCAGTCTATCGAAGATTACAGCGGACGTGACTTTCCGCCTCTCGTCGGCTCGCGCACGCGTCCGCGGACGGATGATCGCCTCTAAATACCTCCTTCTCCTTTTCCTCATCTTCCACCTCCTTCTCCTCCCTCCCCCTCTCCTCTCTCTCGCTCTCTCTCTCTCCCGTATCCCTCTCATTCCACCGCGTCGCGTCGTCTTTCGCTCGCTCTAACCGCGCGCGGGGCCCCCGAGCGCCACGAGCAGCGCGAGCGGGACGGGATGACACGTCTTTAAGAACAATCGCCCGTTGTGAAAGCGCCTCGCCGCGCCGTGCCGGTCGGAATATCCAGCGCCGCGATGTAATAAGCGAGCCGAGCAACGGCACGAGAAACGAGAGAGAGAGAGAGAGAGAGAGAGAGAGAGAGAGATCGCGGGCGTTTTCCCGCCGATCGATATATCCGAGATCGGCGCCGAGAGAGCCGCGTCGATCGACGCGGGATTTCGCGTCGATGCCAGCGAGCAGCGCGAGGCGCCCTTCGCGAGAAAAGGACCCCGCGCGGCGAACAGCGATAAATAATTAACGACTACCGCATTACCGCTACCATTGGCTACCTACCGTTCCAACGCCACGCCGTTGGTAATAGTTTACTACCACGTTTCGCGAAACTGCACGCAGGACTTGGGAAACGCGGCGTTTAAGCGCGTACGTTCTCTCTCTCTCTCTCTCTTCCTCTGCGCGTGTATAATCCAGAGATCCGGGGAAACGCTCTCTCGAAAAATACGCGAATGGGAGAATAAGATTTTTATACTCGTAGAATTTATATCTTGCGTGACGGTCGACGGAGATAAAAACGACGGAACGGCCGAAGAGAAGACGCGGCGCGTCCGTTCGAAGGCGATTACTCGAGATGTTCGATTCTCGATTCTCGGCGATCCACGATTCTCGACTGACGTAGCGAGACTCGACGCTCGACAGTCGCGTTCGAAGCGAGCGATTTTTCCCACGTTTCGCACAAGGTACTATTTCATTTGTCGTGCGATAAACGTATTAAACGTATTGATTGGCTACAAAACAGAAAATTTCTAGAAACTGGAGAACCTTTCTATTTTCTATCCTGCAACCAATCAACACAGTCGAAAAATTTGTCGTACGACAAATGGAGTAGGACAATAAGGAGCAGCGGGTAACGAATTCCGCATTCCGAACGAAAGGGATTCAACGCGCAGAGAGAGAGAGAGAGAGAAAAGGGGATAACTTGCACCATCGCGAATCGAGCTTCGTAGAAGAAAACGCCGCGTAACTTGGCTTCACTCCGTAAGTTTGGAAAGTTCGAGAGGCGATCTCTCGGGATGCAAAAATTGTATTTATCATGAATGAACACCGCGAGATGCAATCTCGAACGTGATCGAGACGCGATGCCGAGGTCGACCAGGTGTAAAATAAAAAAAAAAACCCTCTCGTGTCGACGCGTAGACCGAAAAGAGGCGCGCGGATTCGAGGTCACTCCGGATTACAGCTCCGACGATTTAAACGACCGACGTTCCAAAGTTAAGAAAAGTCAAGTACCTACTTAGGACAGGAAAGACTCACCTCGATGACGACTGCAATATCGCATTATCCTTGATTAGAGGAGACGACCGCGAAGGAGCCTCCTTCGCGACGAAGCGTAATCCAAGAGTGATCGTCGCGCATACGTACGCCTCGATGCAAATACGTATGTACAACACGTATGTGTGTGTGCACGCAGATACGATACACGTATCATAAGTATGCGCAGAGATATAGATACGGTGGAACAGTGGAAGTACACTAGATCACACAGAGCACACTGTTTTCCCTCGCGCGACCACGAGCCACGAGAGCGACCACCGCGGTGCTGCTGCTGTTCGCTTCGTTAATCGTCATCGTCCAACGGCGGGACGACGAGCACTGTCACTAAGACGCTCGACACAGCGCGACGCCGGCCGTTCATCGCCTCGTCACAGGCACATTATACGACGGACGACAAAGAGACGAGACCGACGCGACGAGCGACGACGGTACGCACGGATTGTGCGGGCACGAGAGAGAGAGCACACAGGTAGCACGACGACCACGCTCCGCACGAGCCACGAGCCAACTGAAGTTACCGAAGGCGATAACCGGTCGGCGGAGTGTTCCACGCGCGTGCGACTCGAATGCGATGCGCCGCTTCCCCCTCCCTCCTGCCCGCCTGCCCGTCCGTCCGTTCGTCCACCCACCCTATTACCCTCTTCTCCCTTTCGTGCGCGTCGAGGGAGAGAGAGAGAGAGAGGGAGAGAGAAGGGATAAGACTTCTCCGCTCCGCTCCGCTCTGCTCCGCTCCGATATACCGGCCGTCGTCGAGTCCTTGTGGCGGCGCAGCTACGACGTCGACGACGACTCCGACGACGACGTTGTTATCGTCGATCGCGTCGCTTTTCCGGCGGCGCGCGGTTTACGCGCGTCGTACATACACGTTCCCGTTTCACCTCGAGTGATTCGAGTCGAGTACGCGTTCTCTCGGCTTGGGATCGAGAAACACACAACGGCCGCATGCCAGTCGCCCCGGCGCTCTTCGGAGTTCGGAGTCTTCGGTCTCCCTCTTCCGCCTTCCCCTTCTCCCCCCTCCCCCGCTTCTACCGCTGCCGCCGCTGCTGCTGCTGCTGCTGTTGCTGCTACTTCTCCTTCTTCTCGATCGCTACCGCCACCGCCGGGCGCCGCCGCGCGCGCGCTCGTTTCACCTCTTTCTTTCTCTCGCGCGCGTGCGAGAGATTCCCGTCCGCGGAAACTTTATTTATAGGTATCCACCGGCCCCGCGGCGGTCGCGCGCCTCAGTCTGTCACGGCGCGTAGCGTCGGCGCGGCCGCCGCCGCCGCGCGCGTCTCTGCCGTCTCTGGATACGAAGGACGGCGACGACGGCGCATCTGGTCGTCGCGGCGCCGTGAATGCGCGTCCCGACTCTCTCTCTCTCTCTTTCGCTCTCTCTTTCCGTCCGCCTGTCTCTCCTCAGCTGACGAATAACGCGGAAGAGCGAGCGAGGAAAAGGAGAGGCGCCGGGAGCGCAGGGGAAAGGAAAAAATAAAAAAAAAAAAGATACGCGGGAGAGGCGAGAAGAGCGTCGTCTCCTCCTCGGTATATTCGCGAACGGCTGATTCCGACTACCCGGCTGACCGACTACTCCGCGCCGGGTAGTAGCATTGGCCCCGCGCTAAACGGTTGAAAGTAATACTGTCTAGTGAGAGGCTGTGCGCCCGCCGCGCGCCGCGCGCCGCGCGCCGCGCCGCCTCGACGGCGTCGTTCCCACTCGCTCTCACCGCCGCGTTTTATCGGTCTCTCGCTCGCTCCCACGCGCGCGTCACCTTCTCGCTCCTACACCGCTCGCGCTCTCTTCCATCTCTCGTCCGCCACCGAGCGCGCGTCCTTGTTCCGCGTCGCTCGCCGTCACGATCGCGTCTCGTACGCGTACGTGTGCGTAACAGACACACGCATATACGCGTATACGGAGCACGTATACACCGATTTCTCTCTCCTGTTGGGTGGGTGAACTCCTTGTCGAAGACAGAGGTAGAGTGGACGGCATGAGCAGTATGAGCACACCGTCGTCGTGTAGCGATGGGCTCCATCGGCGCGGTGGGGGAAGCCTGACACTCGCGCAAGCGCACGCTCGCGCGCGCGCGCAGCGCGCACACATATATACAGAGGTAAAGGGAGAACACGACGCTCTCAGCCGCCATCTGGTGGAAGGGAAGCGTGATCCAGCGACGAAACGTGGGCGGGAAGAAGGGATATATATACGGCTGTGCCGAACGAGGGGAGGGAGCGATAGAGCGCGACGCGTAGTAAGGGTGGACGAGCGACGAGCGCGCCGGCGAGAACCGTGAACGAGACGGAGCGGGACGCGCAAGGGTTGGATAGCGAGGGGTCGCTCTCCTCCGTGCGCCGAACGACCGAGGGGTGTCGTCGCCACGGCGCGGCGGGGCGACGTACATCCGCGCGTTGAATGTGTGACCCGAGCTCTAGTTCCCCTCCATTCAATCCACGGCCACAATATCGGTTATAGCGAGCACTGTTGCCAGATTGCGCGTCTCGACGGCGGCGTGGCGGCGTGGCGGCAGCGGAGCAGTAGTAGTAGTAGTAGTAGTAGTAGTAGTTGTGTAGTAGTAGTGGAGGAGTAGTAGTAGTCGTGGTAGTGGTGGTGACGGTGCCGTGTGGGTGGAGCCACGCGATAGAGGGAAAGGTCCCTTTGCCCCTCCCCTCCGCTCGCCGTCTCCTCTCATCCACCGCGTCGCCGCGCCGTTGTCCTCCTCTCTCGGCCTCGTGCTAGCTGCCTCGATCCGAGAAACCCAAGCGGCGGCGGCGTCCGTCGCCGTCTCTGTCGCGCGCTCCGTCTTCTACCGCTTATTCGCCGTCCCTCTCTCGCCCGCTCCTTTCTGCGAGCGAGCGCCTCAGCGTCAGCGGCGCTCGTCCTCCGTCTTCCGTTGTGTTCGGCTGCTCCCGCGGCCCTGTGTTGTCGCTACCGGGACACGGATCCCTACCCGAAACCCCCCGGCCGCGTGCAGCGCGTTTCTACGTGTGCCGGCGAGAACTTATGCACCGGCAGGTATGCGTGGCCTGTGTCGATACGTCTCCCGATGACGCGTCGCCCGTACGGCACGTAGATGCGGGTTCGTCGTCTCGAGTAGGACAGGCTTCTCCGCGCGTCGCAGACGACTCCGAGACGAGAGGGAGCGTTCGCGGTAATCTGCGTTCCGCTACCGAATCGTGGCAATGCGTCTTTTAGCAACAGTTCACGCGGGTAATTCTTTGAACCATTGTTAAATGAAAATTTCATGATTTTTGTACAATTTTGTCCTTTCTAATTTGTGTGTGCTGTCTCCTTATTTTATATTATATTTAGATATATATTTATGTAGGTATATATATATATATATAAATATGAAATACACAGACTGGTCTTCTAGAATGATGGAAAAATATAAAGGGGCACGTAGAAAAACTTAAGCAGTAAGCAAATTGACCAATATAGCTATCTTAAGTTTTCGAGAATACTTGACCGTGGTCAATTATGATTGGTCAATTTGCTTGAGCAATTGTGATTGCTCAAGTTTCTCTATGTGCTATGGGCTTAAGTAAAATGTCGGAAGTGTTAAAAAGAAAAATTATTCGAATCGAAAAAAAAAACAAATCTTACGTCAAAATGGCAAAATTTTGTTGCAAAAATTATTTTTATTCTGAGATCATGACACAGCTGAAACGAATAAATCTTACGGTATATCGATCTTTCTCCCACATAATAACACACGGTAGCTGCTTTGACCTCGCGACAAACAAATTTTTTTCAATTATACATTTTTCTATATTTTGGGCGACCATTGAATTATAATGAAAAACTATTGGAATATACTATCTGGTGCGCAAAAAGCAATTTGGCAAAAGGCATCGAGATACATAGCGACGCTTGTATATATCGTTCAATTGCAAAATCATTAATTTTAACCGGCATATTGGCACCACTCACGATAGACACGCGAGGCTTTTCCCGAAGCAGCCAAAACCGACGGCGAGACAAATAGGCATTCCAGATTTATACTGTCTGACGTATAGTGAGAAAAATGTACCGCATGTACGGACGCACACGCACGTTCCGTTAATATATTCCCAAGGCATCCTTTCTCTCTCTCTCTCTCTCTCTCTCTCTCTTAGCCGGTCCAGCAGACGTAGATCGAGAACGTCGAAACGGGATTTCACGTTTAGGCTGCGCATGTTCCGCGCGTGCGCGTCTATTTAAGCGAGGACGCTTGATTACGCTCATAAGAAACGAGCTCGCGAAGCCGTTAAAATGAAATTGAAACGAATTTCTTCTCTGCGATAATTGTTCGATAATTTCCTCAAGTTTCTTCCCGACGGTTCTGATCGATTTTTAAATTTGAGAAGAAAAAGTACTCGAGATATTACTTACATCTCTTCTACGTACCAAAAATCACAAGATCAAATGGGAAAAGTCTCGGGTAACTTTTACACGACCTAATGTCGTCTGAAAAAAAAGCGGAGTAGAGAAATGGTCATTTGTATTTTACATTTGAAATACATTAAGAAAAGGAAGGAAGCGCTATGTCGGAAGCATGGTTCAACACCTTTGTACTTTTTGGGACTCGTCGAGAAATGTGTTCAAGGTCGAACGAAAGCTCAGCGCCCCTACGCGTAACAGAAAATTCTTAGGTCTGACAACACTGGTTACGCTCGAGTCGTCTGTAAGCCTGCCGATGAATACGAGGCGCTGCTCGAAGAGACCTCGTTACGTGTTACGGATGTTTAGAATGGTACGTATGCGTGTGCGAGAGTGTACGTTTCAGACAATCACGTTCATCTCTCGAGCGCGAGCGTCTCTTCCAGTCTCGGCAGCCTGCTCGCAAGAGCGCGGCGCGGCGTTGCCTCGTCGCGGATTACAAACGTATCCATTATCCGCTTTATAAAATTAACCACGATGAACGAGAGAGAGAGAGAGAGAGAGAGAGAGGGAGAGAAACCGCGTTATAAACGTTTCGAGCGTGAATCACCGGTAGCCGCCAATGATATTCATAACTAAATAAAGACGAACGCTTAAGAAAAAAGTATTGATATTTGTGTTATTAGCGCAATTGATTAGTAATTGATCAATGAACATCGATAGGTATTATCGAAAAATACCGATACCAACCGGACTCCGGCGATATTCCTGAATCCAATTTCTTAAATCCGGAAAAAAATGTGCGTTTGAAATAATAATTGGAATGTAGAGTAGACATTATTGCTCGTAAAGCACATTAAGCCATTTAATTTGCATGGATAAAAATCGTATTTTCGTTGACGTGAATATTCGTCGGAAACTTTTCCTTAAAAACCCAGATATATTTGTTGGATTGCCGATTCGAATTTTGACCGAGAAACACACTGTCCTTGCGCAGCCCCCCTTTTTCGTCGCGGCTCATTCAGAGGCCAGAAATTTTCCATTACGGGCAAACACAGCCCCTGCGATACGAAGCATCGTGCTCGAGAGCGAAAGGGTCCTCCATCCTTTACCATCCACTTCTCCGTCCCACGCCTAAATCCGTGCCTGCGAGTCATTATCTTCTCTCCTTCTCCTTCACGTCGTTACAGACAGAACTACGTTCGTCCCTTCGTGTCTCTCGCTCGCACTTTTCTACCTGTGTACGAAGGAGGGAGAGAGAAGGTAAGACGGTCTTTCTCTCGCTCTTAGGTCGAACGCACGCGCGAGGTCTCTCACGAGAGCAACGAGATGACCAGTGGCGTAACCACGGGATATCGACAGATGTCAATATTGATATCTTGGCTCTTTTATCGCATTATTACCTGCGACCATGTATCTCAAAGTTCTCGTCGAGATATTTTTTTAACAAGATTGTCACTCCTTTGTATACGATGCGCAACGGGACTTTCCCGCGATATATATACGTGTTTAGTGCGTATAGCCGTATATACGTGCAAACAATCGTACGACTCAGGAACCTATGAAAAAATTTCGCCCAATGGAAGACACCGGTAAATCATGTGCGCGGAGGTTCAAACGACGTTACGCATTTCAAAGATTTGCGGAAATGTTCAAAGTCTTCTCGCTGACTTAAAAATTATACAATAAAGATTCCAGAAGTTACCAGACCGGAAAAATAGAAAGGTTTTTTCCACAAAAAAACATCACACGCAAAGGTCAATTTTTCTTTCTACCTGATTTAAAACAGATACATGCATGTTGAATCCGTTTCTCCAAAAAATTCCCGTAGGAGAAAATCGATTAACAACGGCCCTAAGGATTCCGGGAATTGACTGTCGTGTTCAAAGTTCCCCTGACACAAAGACAACTGTCTATACAATAAAGATTCCGGAAGTCGGAAGGTATAGAAAGAGTAGAAAGGTTCTTTCAAAACGTTTGGACATGGACTCAAAGGTTTCGATTTTTTTTTTCTGAACTTCGGAACAGATACCTACATCTGTTTGTCCAAATTCCGGGATCATCGATTAATTACCGGTGATGCCGTGTAGAACACGTCGTATCCGGACCGTACTATATGACCCAAGATATGGCACGCACATCGCGTGTCATAAATGCCATTCAGGAGGAAACAGTAAAATTCCGTTGGGCGCCGGTCAAGGTCATAACGCATAAAACGAAGAGGATCGATACAATGTAATTGAAGAATTACGCGCATCAAGGGGCCGTCGGATGTTTGCAAATTGAAATATATAGTTCTTACTGCTGTAATGATGATCCCATAGCTGTGCGTATTCAGCCAATCGTTTGATGCATATGAAATTACAGGATCCCGCGAGGTGCGGTTAATCAGAATTTCTTTGATCGCGGGACGCACGCCGGGGTCTTAATACCGTTTTCTTCGGGAACTGTGAGAGACTGTGCATACTTCAGAAAACGGAAACAGAAACTTGAAGAACTAGTAGAACTAGTGGAACTTAACGTATTTGTAATAATAAGTAAAATACATACGAGATTATATCCTGAAAATGTGCTTATTTCTCTAAACACGTTTATTAAAAATTATTGTTCTCTTAAGGGTCGACAGGAGTAACACTACCGACCCCTCTGTCGGGTTGCTTAGCTGCGCGAGTCCGTATTTTATATTTATTATAAATTTTTTAAGAGCCAAAATGGAAAATCCGGCTCTGTACCGCCTTGCGGCTGATCTTACTGATTAAAACGAGCATAAGTTTAATGACATTCGTTAATTAATTTGGCTAATATTTGGGAAAAACCTTTTCGAAGCAGCTTTTCAGGCTTGCTTAGAGGCTGCAAAGCTGCTTAGGAACGGTTTTTCCCAAATTTTAGCCAAATTAATTAACGAATCTCATTAAACTTATGCTCGTTTTAATTAGTAAGATCAGCCGCAAGGCGGTACAGAGCCGGATTTTCCATTTTGGCTCTTAAAAAATTTATAATAAATAAATTACGGACTCGCAGCTAAGCAATCCGACAGAGGTCGGTAGTGTTACTCCTGTCGACCCTTAACAGTAACAGCAAAAAAGACATTATGGTCAGGGAAGTACAGCAATTTTGCGATAAAACTATTCGACCAAATTGCGACTAATTTGTGGTAACTTAAACGAAGATAAAGAAAAGAACGCGCGCGCGCACGTCGGCGACTTACTCGCTTTTACGTGAATTTGCTTTATCGAATAAAGATTTATGGAATGGCGGCGAAGTAAACTTTTTAATGTACCTCGTAAACTTTCCTCTCGTCGTATGCGCACGCGATAGAGGGAAATTTGTTTTGTTTAACGGTATACATTTTTAAACAGGTTGAATTCGCGAGTGTTTCAAAATCTCTTCTTCTCTTATTACGAGCTGAGCGAACACTCAAAATGTCACGAGTGACATGACAAATATAGCGCGATGTAGCATCTTTTCCTACTGACATAAATGCGACTCGCGATTGTTCGACACCAGCTGACTTTAAACCTTCTAATACGTTAATCGTCTCGGTCTATCGAGATTGCAGATAGAGTTTCATCACCGTGCGCTATTGCTTATGGCGCGGGACCTTAAATGGTCCTTCGCTGGCAGCAATTTGATACACGGAGGCTTGTTACACCGGTATACATTTTCCTTAAAGTTTTCCCGCGTCCATAAAAGAAACGCCGGTTTCTCCCGGAGACCATTTTTAGTTCATAGTCAACGCATATAAAGTAATGCCACTTTCGATCCTCGCGCGTTATATAGCTCGGACTTGGAGCGTCCAGAGCACATACTTTCCGTATATTAACTCTGCAGTACGCAGAGACAAGTAGAGATTACGAGTTACTTCTGGAAAAAAAACTAGTCTTCTGGATTCTTCCAAAATATTTTACCTTCAAGATTTTTTTTTAGTATCTGATAATTAATTATCTTAACGAAATTACATTTTAGTACAATGTTTTTATATTTACTCACTAGCTTATTATGAACTGAGCTTATTACGAAATTACCTGGCGTTGCCCGAGTTTCTTATATCTAGAACATCAGCTTTCTTTTATTATATTATAATATTTTAAAATTAACTGACGCTTATATATATATATATATATATATATATATATATTAATTATTACGCAATGCTTATTTACATATACTTCATTGCGCAATCCTTACTTATATAATAGTGCACTAAACTTAAATTATCACAAAGTATCAAGGAAATGAAATCAGGGGGAGGGAAGAGGTTACATGGGTTCAGGTTAGGTTTCATGGTAGTTTATATTTTCCGCAGAAGTCTAGAGTGTAACTTTGTCAAATTTAGTCCAGATCGGTTAAAGGGTTTAGAAGTTTATAATGAACATACAGACAGACAGACAGATATTATATTTTATATAGATAAATAGATATATAGATAAAGATAATAGATGATACTGATAATATTTATTATGATAAAAAAACCAAGACGTGATGACATTATGTGTAGGTACTTATTTTTGAATATTTTATTGGATTTTATCTAAAACAAGTCAAGAAATATCTGCTCTACGACGAATATGTCGTAAAATTCTATAGCATTCGAACGTCTTGGTTATTTTGTATTCTATGAAAACGTTTTGCAGCAATTATATAAGCTTGTAAGCATTGTCATTTGTCTGCGGGTGAGACCTTATCGCTTATTCACGTTCTAGCTTTCTTAACGAGATAAAACACGCTATGTGTTTCAAGTTGTGTATACAAGTAACTTTAAAACCCAAGCGCGGTTTAAAATGTAGATTTTTCATTTTTATTTGTGATGTTAATTTCTGGATCCTGGACTTTAGCTTTAATTATGACTTAATCTTTTTAATCTTACTTAAAGAAATACGTAGGATTATTTACTTTTGCTTCTTTGTGTAAATGCGACAAAGTTATATATTAAAGAACAGAAAAAAAAGAAGTGTCAAATCAACACTAATATACTTGTATATACGCAAGAATATATAATCTTGAAATGAGATTATATTGTGTTAAACTAAGATAATTTGCTTGAATGAAGTAATTTATATAGTTAAACAAAGTTTTATACCAGTGTTGATGTGACGCCTCTTTTTTTTGTGGGTGCAAAAATAAAATTCTCAAAGATAACTTTTTACTTGCACTCCTTTAGAAATATAATAAAAGTATTTTAATCAGTTTTTCTTTTATTAAACCACATAAATTATTAATAATGCGAATCATTCAATCGAATACTTTCTCTTGCTTTCTAAGTAAAATACAAATTAAAAAGGAAAGAAATATTTGCGTGCGATTTTCGTCGTTTGCACAAAAACGCGAGGTTACAAAAGCTTAGAGCCGCAAATGGTAGCCGACGTGCATATTTCCTGTGCGCGTATTTTCCTATTGCGCTCTGATAAGCGTACTCACATAAACGTACCTGCAAACTCAATTTGCAACAAATGTTATCACAGCTTTATAATGCTAATCGGTCGGCCGGCATAGATCACGTGACGTCGATTTGCGCAGGTATACGCAACACGTACGCGAACCGTTTTGCCATTTCCCGATGCCGTTTCGATAGCGCGTCCGTGCAACATTCATAAAGATACCATTAAATACTATTATGCGATAATTACATAACGGTCAAGGTGATAGAAATATGGACGTCGCGACACTCGCGACTTATATGAGATTTCTTCATTTTGCTTCCACAAGATTTATATTAATGCTAAAACAAACGAGAACTTGTGTTTTTTAGAACTTGACAAATTATTTCCTTTTAAGGTATAATTCTTATACAATAATTTCACAGATTTTTTGATAAAAAAAATCCACGCATATCAATTTTAAAATATAACAAAAGAATATAAGCATAACAAAATACACACATATGTACATTATGTATATATAACTTATATATTGCAATTACACATATTGCGATTTATTCCATATATTCTAATTAGCTATAAATCAATATTTGTGTGTTTCGCCAAATATATTTCGTACATATAAATGTGATATTTATATTGGCAATTGAAAAAAAAAATTTTTCAAGAATGTGGTCTAAAGTGGAAGAGGAGTAAAGGTCAAAGTTATTAAAATTATCTTCGACTAAAAATACGAAGAGCCCACCGCTTTACGATTGAGTTTAACTGTCATGCACATATAATTGGATGTGTTTATATGGTGACGTACTGCGTATCGCAACGAATTGTTTTTTGCGTCTTTACTCAATCCCGCTTGACAATTTTATACGTCTTGTTGATTAGAAACGCGCGACTGACACATTACATAAATCTTAGAGGAAATAAACACGGCAGACACGTGCGCGTTCACCGTTTCTCCGCGCAATTTTTTTTTCATAAATAATATAAATATGTTTTAAAAGATATCTACAAATAATATATACAAATACATTTTCACATTTTACGCATATTAGCATATACAAGTGTCGTATTATTAAGGCTCAGAAATAATCGTTACAAAACTTGTCGTAAGAAACCACATTGGGTCATGCTTATTTTAATAACAGGAAGTGATGCTTATTTTTTTTTGTGGTTTAGATAAAACAGATAAGCGCCGCGTATTTTCGTACGTGTTTCATCATTCGAATTATGTAGAATAGATTAGCGAAATGTTAGGCTCCCTTTTTCGCAAACTCTCTTTTCGCCGTTTTAAACATCAAAGTTTTGCGTTAATGCGTTGATGAACAACTATAGAAATTAATCAACAGTGATCGCAAGATCTGATTAAACCTATTAATTATAATTAATTGGAATGGAATATATTAAAATGTACATATATACAATACAGTTAAGATTGGTTGTCTAACACATTTAAATTGAATTATATTAATGATTTACTATATTTATTAGTAAAAGTTAGTCGAGTAATAGTCGGCACATTTAATAAACTCACAAAAGAACAAATAATTTCAGAGTTTATTAACGCACGGCATTGGAAAAGGTTTACGTTTCTTGTCTTTTTCCGCTTTGAACGATTAATCCGAGCTAATTCCCTCGGATTATCGAGTACCTCGTGTACCGCAGCAGAAGTGTTCGCGGTTATACCCGCGCCTTCCAACCTTCGAAGGACACGCACGCACGCGCATGCCGATGCGCGATGGGGATATGCACCTTCGGCGGCGGGAGATAGCTACGTTTCCTCGAGATGCGGTGGTAAAAGGGCGAACGCGCGTTGTCATTCGCGGTGTCGCCCGCCGGGATTACGACGTGTCAAAGGTCAGTGTCGAACCCATAAAAGCGAACAGTTCTAACCGTCGCCGTTTGCGCACCGTCTACGTGAACCGCGTGTTGGCTGGTATGCCAAAGATACTATCCAAGTATCGATACCTCAATATTCAGCCTTTTCGATGTCGATATCTTTGATATGATACACTTTACCGATCGTATTTTTTCTTTCTTTTTTTTTGGTCAAAATTGTCGATTGTTGCAACCGATTTAATTTTAATTTAAAGCATAACGGAGTATCTATGTTGTTTTATATTCTTGAGAGATTCATTTTATGAAGAAATTTTACACAGAAAAAAAGAAATATCAAATCCAAACTTATATACTCGTATTACGCAACAATCTATAATCTTCTTATAAGAATTTCAACTTTTTTTCTTGGTTGAACTATATAAATCTTCATTCAAGCAAGTTTTCTTCGTTTAACGCAATATACATCTTATTTCAAGATTATAAACTGTCGTGTATATACAAGTATATAAGTCTTGAGTTTTTTTTTTCTGTGTATTAAGTGTGCCACCAATACTTCCTTTTCCGCTTCTTCTCAAGGCTTCTCAAGGCTTTCTACTGATGATGCTGATGATAAAGCATTGATACTTCGTCTCCGTATACTTCAACCTAGCTGCGCGTTCTCGACCACACACGACGGCGACGCGCAAGGTGATACTCGCCCCGCTATAAATTGTCCACGTTGACAGCGGCAATCACGGTACATTTTCGGAGGACTGGTTTCTTCGTGAGAAACGTTGAATATGAACGTATACGATCCACGTTTGGGCAATCGAATCGAGCTAATCATTACTCGGACGCGAGGAAAAACACAAAGTAGGAAACGCGATGGATTATGAAATATCGCCGATACACGCATGGAGCTTACGCGGCGGCGCGGCGTTCTCGATTGTTGCCGATCAAGATGTTAATTGAAAGGGATATTGAGAAATATCGGAGAATTGTTGTGCCAATGAGTACCGATACTTTCACCGATAACCGATAAAACGATAGAGGAAGAATTCCTTTATGTTTGCTAATCAATACCGCTATCTGCCTATCTACGAAACGAGGACAACGCCGGCGATCTTTGATCGTTGACGTTCGCGTTACCAGAGTGCTATGCGCAATTAAGTCATTTTTTAATCCGGGAAACGATCGCGACAAACGGGTCCAGCAGGCGGGACTTTTAATGAAAATTCGCAAGTTGCAGCCCCCCTCCCCTCTCTCTCTCTCTCTTTCTCTTGATATGTGGAGTCTGTCTGTATCTGATTGCTCTGCGCGCAGCCAAATCGATAGTACCCCGCTAATGCAGATAATTTAGTGCTTAACACACTCTGATTACCATACGAGTAACGGGTGGGCACATAGATAATAATGTCTGCGCTGGAGTGTTTGCATAGTTGCGTGTGACTATCCTATACTAATAAGTAGTAAGCTCGCAAGTACGAAATCGCGAACGCTTATTCTACATCGCGCAATCATGCACCAACGTCACGCTATTTCGTCGCTCCTTTCAATGGCGATTTCACGGAACTACAATAATTTTTGGAAATATTTATTTTAATATATTAATCAAACTTCTGCGGGGGGTTGAAGCAAAATCAATTATCGCAGTTGACAGCTGGCCGTTGACGATGGATAATCCTACTGTTCTACAATTGAGTACAAAATAGGCTTATGTTCACGGAAAGGCTTATTTACAATAAGAACTAATCTCTTTCGAAACCTTTTCACACATGTACAAACTGTCCCTTTGACTCAACAGGCCAAGGCAATAAGGCAAAGTAGTCGCAGCAGAGAGGGCAACAGACGAAAGTTCAAGTGGTAGTTTTATTCTTGTAGAAGCTCGCATTCTAGTTAGCTTTAAATCTAGTTATAAATATAGCTATTATTTATATTTAGTTTCAAATCTAAAATAGATTATCGATATTATCGAAATCGTTTGAGTTGATCATGGTAAGGAGTACCTACTAGAAGATAATTAAAAAAACGTCAAAAAAATTAAAACTTTAAAAATAAAATTGAGCAAAAAAAATTTTTAATCGTATAAATTATTTACAAAGTTCGGTAAATATTTTATTAAAAAAGAGAGGTTTTATTAGTATTATATTCTCTCGATATTATGCACTTTTCATGAACGTGTCATTTTTCTGCCCTGCCAGATTCAGTTGCTATTTATATGTAATTTTTTAGATTTTAAATTCTCAAAGGTGCTTTATTCTTAAAATAACATACAATACAAGCATGAAACGAATCCTGAAATGTAACACATGCTTTCCGTAATCTTAAGAAATAGACAAAGATATTAGAATGCTATATTAGAAATAGATTAAAAATATATATACTAGAAATATATAAAATATATTTCTATACTAGAAATAGACAAAAACATTAGAATGAATTTTGTTCTATATTTGCTAGAAAATAAAGAAACATCGGATGTTCGCTTTAGAGGAAAAAGAAAAAGTCGATACAGAAAAAGAGAAAGAGGTAGGTATAGAGAGCCTGTAAACTACGAAGGGAAGAACAGGTAAAGACCAAGGGAGCGTAAAAAGTGAGTATACTTCTTCGTGGCATGGAAAAGCACATTAGAGAAAAGGTAGGTAGCACGTTACTTTTCCGAGAAATGAGAAGTAAAATAGAGAGAAAGAGAATAATTCGGTCAGTGAGAAAAGAAGACAAACGCAACCGACAGAAAGTAAGAGATTATCGATTACACCGATTCCCGTATTGATCGAAAAGAGAAAAAGGCCTTGACAGTAACGTGATTTTTAACTTGAAGAAAGAGAAAGAGGGCGAGAAAAAGAGAGAGAAAGAGCTTGATGAAAAAATAATAAATATAGCACGAGAAGAGAAATGAGGAGCTGCGGCTTTAAAGGTGGAACAAGAGGAGAACAAAGAAAAAGATAGAAAAATACTAGAGGGGCAGGTGGGAGGAAATGATACGAAGCATGGAATGGAAAGAGGGAAACCTTTCACGAGTCGACTGTAATGGGGGTGGTAGGCTTCGGGATCTCGAGGTTAGGAACATCGGTCGGGAAAACTCTAAAGGATGGAAGGAAAAAAGGACGAGCGGAAAAAGAGTCAGTGTTGGAGTCTACTCGCACTGTGGGGAATCGAGGAGAAATCGTAGGAGGGTTGGGAGCGAGGGGAAGTGAAAGAGTGGGTGAGTGAAGAGTCGGGAGGGCGAGACAATGGGGAGGGAGCCGTTGGGGTAAGAAAGCTGATCTCGATCCGTTCTAGAGAAACCGTCAAGAGACGCAGAGATCTCAAACACGTAATATATGAAAATTTTACACAAATTATGTCAAACGTTATATTTTTTTTGTTTCCTTCACGTACTTTTGCGCTAGATCTAAGAATATAATTACACAATTTAATATTATCAGTTAAGTTTTTATTAATAATAATAATAATTATTATTATTTCATTATTATTATTATTATTAATTATTATTACCCGTCAAATTTTTGTCATTGCGTATATCTATACATTAGCATATAAAATTAAACTTTTTTCTCGCGTGTGCTTAGTTGCAATTACGTCTATGCAGAATGTGATAACACAATATAATTTCTGTAAAAATGTAATATTATATATATATATATATATATATATATATATATATATTTAAGTCAATTTTACAGTTGCTGATTATTATATTTACTTTTACTTAGGTATGCCATGAAACATACATAAAGAGATATGATAAGTTTTTTTCATTTTTTTTCTTATATCCCTACATTTGTCAGGATTGAAATAAGAAACACCCGTTATTACATATTGACAGCACAAAATCTCGCAACAATATTTTGAGAAATTTCTGCGACTTGTCATTGCACGCGCTGTTGAGGGACGGATTCCTCAACTTGACTGGCTGGACGTCGCGCGTTTGCGGGTGCCGGTCGCTCGCACAATCGCAAGTGACCGTGAAGAGGCACGACACTGTAAAATAAGGCCGCGGTGTCCACCTTTCTACTCGCGGTACCGCAAAGAAAACGGTGACCCGCGTCATCCGCTGCGCGCGCGCGTGCATTCCATCTTGTTAGTTTGGCTCCGCTTCGAGTTCGCTCCGGTTTCTTTTTCCCTCCCAGTGCCGATTCACCTCGGTAATGCTTGAAAAATAATCCCCGGACCGCGAACTCGAGGAACGCTCGCCCGGCATTGTTCCGTGACGGTGCGGTGCGATTAACGTACGCAGTCAATTATACTGATACGGTACATGTCCATCGGACGATGTCCGAGCGGCGCACGTTTCGCCGGTACCGTGCCGTTTGTTCTTGTCGAATTAATCGTATGAAAACGGCAAGGCGATTTAGTTTGTCTGCCGTATTTTAATCGAGGGACTCGCGGTGAATTTCAAACAATTCCGCATTTTTCAATGTCATAGATAGAGGAAAATATGTCTTACTTCGATGGCGGTCATGAAACGTGCACGGATCTTACCTTCGCATGTTTATAGCATCGAAAATTGAAACAAGATCGATAACTTCCACTCTGTTACAATTGATGTTTTTGGTTTTTAGAGGAAAAAATTAGAAGAAAACGCGCGCTTTATTCTATATATGTACGAAAGTTTGCGTCGGGAAAATAGCGCCCTTGGAATACCGTAACGTGTAACGTTCTAATTATAATCTATCCATATCTAATCTAAGACGAACTTCACGCGTCAAAGCGGTGGTTCTTGTTATCTCACATAACTCCAAAATCGTTGCCACTCCGATATTTTCCTTAAAGGAAGGTTTTTCCTTTGTATCGCGAATAAACATTTTCGCTTTAAATATACGTCTGAGATCGGAACTAAATCGATCTGCGGGATGACGTTCTGTACAAACGTCATTGGCGTACATGATTTTTCTCGATCTGAAGGTAACAGCGACCACGGCGATGCCAAACGCGCGGATGAGCTGATGCGCGTGTGTGCTGATCGGTGCGAAAGGTCACCATGACCGTTGCACGCGTGATCAGTCGACGGAGAGGAGAGGGAAAGAAAGAGAGAGACAGAGAGAGAGAGAGCTCTAGGAGCGGCGGCGGTGGTCTCTCTTCTCCCCTTCCTCCGACGCTCGTTCTGGATTCTGTCCGACAGATCGACGACACAGATCGGCCTGTGTCACGCGCCTTCACCGAATATGCGTTGGAGATGCGGAGGACCGATCGGGCGCGGGTGGAAGAGAATCTATCGCGCACGCCAGATCTCAGCTGTAGATTATTCTCGGCGGTAGACACACAGAGGAGTGCTCGTTCGTTCGTTCGTTCGTTCGTTTGGTAGGCCGTATAGAAATACACATTCTAATCATAGGAAATTCCTTTAACAGAGTGCGCGCGAGACACCGGGCGAGGGGGAGCGGGAGGCAGCGGTGGAAGGCATGAGAAGAAGAGGTAGCAAGGGGGATAGGGATGAACGGAGAAGGGTGCACCCCTCCCAGAAATTTCAGCGAAGAGTCAAGACTGGAAGAGGCCAGAGGGGTATTTATAGCCCCGTCGTCGTCGTCGTCGTCGTCGATCGGTCGTCGAGGACGACGGCGACGACGACGAAGACGACGAGGCTGTAAATACCAACCCTTCTAGCCTCTCCCTCTTTTAGCTTCTTCCTCCTCTCTGTCGCAAGTAAGTAAGAAAGAGAAAGAAAGAGGGAGAGAGGAAGAGGGAATCGTCCTCTTGCCGATCTTATCTTTCTCTCTCGCTCCATCTTACTCAATCCTCTTCCTCATCACCTCCCGTCTCCGTTACTCTTCCCTCTCTCTTCCCTCGCCGTCTCGCTTGCACGTTTAAGGCATCTTTCCTTCATCCTCCACGGCGCGTTCCGTTTCTCTCTTTCCCTCTTCCCCTCTTCCTCCCCCCCCCTCGGTCTGTCTCATACATCCTCTTTCTCTCTCTCTCTCTCTCTCTCTCTCTCTCTTTCTCCATCTTCTTCGCCCTCCTTATCTCCGTGTAGCTCATGCTCGTACGCCTCTACTCTACAATATGTATTTAAAATAGCTGCATGCTGCAAAATAACTGAAATAGCCGTGAAGGGTCAACGATCCCCGCGACTCCTACTTCCTGGAAGAAGCGCATCTCCACGGATTTTCGACGTCGTTGACGGCCCTGTCGCCACCGCCGCTCGCCACGTTCCTTCAACGCTATTTGTCGCCCGCTCCACCTCGAGCTTGCGGCGCACCGTTGACCCGACATTCGATATCGAGGTCGAACGTCCTCATTGTAACGGACGTAATATACAGAAGGTCGCCTGTCGCGAGAGAATGCAATTATACACCGCTGTAACGGTGATGTACTCCAATAACGCCTATTTTGCTATTAAAAATCCGGGTGGCCTAATTTCAATTGATTGATAAAATTACAAAGATTATAGCAGAAATATAATTTTCCGCGATAAAATAATCATAACGATATTTGTCTCGAATTGTTTATACCTCTTTTTAGTTTTGTAAAAAAAATGATACATCGGATCAAATACTCTAATTCGCTTGTTAGTTTCATGACATTTTTGAGAATATAATAACATTTAATCTATTAATCCCTTAATTTGACAAATAAATAGAAGAAAACTCCAAGTTTTAAGTACATGATATTAAACTCTTTAATGAGCAACAAAGAATTTTAAAACTGGTTCTCATTCAGAAGGAATGAAAAAAGGTGAAAAACTTTTTTACCATCAGTAAGATCGATCGTAATCTTCTCTTAAAAGCGTTAAATCACTTTGAATAAGACGTACAATTTTCGCGGAAGGAAGGGGGAGGGATGACCTTTATGTCCCGTGCACCTGAGAGGAAGAATTCGCGCGGCGCTCGTCGCGCGCCGCGGCTCGCGAGATTTGTTGCAGCACTTGCAGCAGCCGCAGCAGCATGCGACTCTACTACCGCTGCTGCTGGCACAGCCTTGACATTGGTCACGTTGCATTTGCTTCGCGGAAGGTTCCCGAGTAAGACGCGTCCGACTGCCCGCGGCCCCGACCGTTTATTGCGGACGTCGAAATGTCGCGATATAACAAAACGGGCGTCGTTGTTTCGGTTCCACGCGCGAACACCCGCGACGAAATAATTCCGCCCCAAAATATTAACAAAACAGCGTTTTAATGAATACAAACAGGGCACTTAATGAGTAACTTATCTTTTTCTCTTTTTGAAACGCGTGGCCGCGAAGAATGACGACGATGTATATACCTATTTCTTTATGCGTAAAATTGTTGGAAACTTTCCGATCCGGAAACGACTTGACTTATCATTGTTCTCTTTAACGTTTTATGATAACGGCATTCGCTTTTAACCCTTGTATGAATGACACACTGCGTAGTTACATCGATTACGTGATAGATCGTTTCATCTGATATCGAATAGATGACGTCGATCTTATCTTCTACATATTTTATTCATGCGTGTTTACTGTAAATCCCGTAAATTTCGAGTCGACAATAGACAGCGCGTTTCGGAAGAATCGATTAATATTAATGATACATTCTTTGACAAAACTTTTAGAGTCGATTCTCGCGTATAATTAAAATTCCGGAGCGCGAGTTTAGAGTGACGAGCGATTGTAAATGAAAAGTTTTCTGCGAACTAGTAGATTGGCAGTTAAGTAAGTGTGAAAAATTTAATTCTCTTTCGTTCAGGTGTTGAGCATAAAAAGTAGCAAGAAATAACTTTCATCGAAATCTCTTTGATGAATAACCTATTCATCACACACACGTTTATCCTTCCACAAATATCATATTGTATTATATTTTAACTAATAATTGTCCCATCGAGTTTCATGTCGGTCTGACAGAAATTAATTAGGCCATTGCGCAAAACCATAAAATTGTTTTTAGCTCATTTGACAGTGAGTATTCAATTCCTCACAGTAGCAAACACGTGATGTGACCGATACCGATCGATAACATTGTGTGAATTGTAATATTAATCGCGACGTTCGATATCGGTCCGATAATTAGCACACAGCTCTCGTCTCTGCGCTTTTGCTAGCTGATACAATTCATATAGTTTTGCTTTATATTAAATAATGACGATAATAGCAATTGCGTAAATGTCATTATTAATATATCAGACGTAATATTTCGGTGATTTAAAATATAAATAGTTTTCTTTAGATGTTTCAATATTATTGTATTAATATTTACATTACTTACGTAAATATTATAAATTGTCATGAGTATCGATAAATAACATTCTGATGTTAAAGAATATAATTTTCTCCTATTTTTTGCAAGTCAGTTGTGATACGATAAGACTCCTATTTACCTAATATAAAATATTTCTGTTTATTCATATTTACAAACATTTAAGGTACGTGATGAACAATATTAAAATGTATACTTTTAAAAACTTTTATTTCTAACCGATTCGCACATATGGGGGATATTTAAAGATCCCTGCCATATTTAATATCAATATATTTTTTAACGATATTTCTGACAAAAATCGTACCGACGATATTTGAATATAATTAAACGGAAACTGATACCTTCTGTCAAAATCGAGCGTCTCTATTTGGAATTCTTTCGCGGGAAATTCTCATCCGTGTTCATACGAATCAATCTCGTGCTGACGTGATGTCCCCGGCGCCGCAGTTCGTCCTCCTTCCTCGCCCTCGCTAAGCTAAAGAAAAAAGTCACCCTCGTAAAATCGATCCGGGTCTCTCTGCGGGGACTACCAGAGAGGCACCAGACATCTACGACCCGTCGTCGCCGTCGTCGCCGTCGTCGCCCTCGCTGTCGTCGGGTTGACGTAGTCGGCAGGGCGCGAACAGAGTCGCGCATTGTACTGGACTCGAGTGCACGTCTCTGACTTCAAAGCGCTGGGAATGGTTAAGCGATAATAATAACAGTACAAATTTTTGGAATAGTTTATACCACGCGCACGAGCAGGGAGCAAGACGGCGAGAGGGGGGAGGAGGGGGTTTGGCGAGTCCAAAGGGGGGAGAGGGGAAGAATAGGGAACGAAGGAAGAAGAAGAGGCGGCGGAAGGAGAGCAGGCAGAAAGAGAGAGGGAAGAGGAAGAAGAAGGAGCAGAGAACGGAGAAGAGAGAGGAGTGAGAGCGAGTCGAGGGAGACGAGACGAGATGATACGGAGAGACGCTCCGTGCCCTCGTACACGAACGGTCGATGAGAATGCTCGGTGGGGGCGGACGAGGAGGCGAACAGGGAGCAGGAGCAGGATGAGAGTGCGGGAAGGGAAGAGGAGGGTGAGGTCGAGACGCGCGAAAGGAGCCGCCGATAGAGAAGGATAGGAAGCGGCCGCGGATGGAAGGAAGAGGAAAGAAAGGACATGAGACTGGGGGAGGGTGGCCGTGGAGCAGGGGACTCTCGCGATCACGCGCGCGCGCGCGAGCGAGCGCGTGGCGAGGGAAACGAGGGGGCGAGAGAAGCCGTCGGGTGTGAGAAGGCGTGAGGGGGAGCACCGCGGGAGGGAGGGAGGCAAAACGAGGAGGCGGAGGGCAAGCCGGTGAGAAGCGCAAAGGGGGAGCCAAGTGAAGCCAAGTGAAGTGAAGTGGGGCCGCGGGACGGACGCGGTGGCATTGACCCCGTATAGTAAGTAAGGTAATGTGAACAGCTAGCGCGGCTTCTCTCTCGCTCTCTTCTTTCCCCCTCCTTCACCGTGTCTTTCTTTCCACCTCCGTCACTCTCGCGCCGCCTGTCTTTCTCATCTTTCTCTCTTTCCTCTCTGCTCCGGCCAAAGGGTTCCCATCGGGATATTGTTCGGCTCGTGGGTACGGGAGGGTGACCTCAGGGTGGACAGCGATCTCGAGAATCGTTTATCGACCGGCTGGGTCGAAAGTAGTTCGCCGGATCGATATCGATTCCGCTCTGCGTTCCTAAGCGCGGGCGCAAGCGTACGCGCGTGCACGCGAGCGGCTATGGGGATCACGATCACGATCGTTCCGCGAACGCGACACGTAAATTCGGAACGATCTCTCGATGCGAGTTAAGATGACCTTGGACGTCGGTGAAGAAACGCAGGCGTCACATTCGCGTTCCATTGTTCCCCTCCGCGGTGGCGAACGGTTCTCACCAGTCACCAGGATATCGCTCATTCCGTCGTAGGGAATCCAGACCGGGAGCTGACCTTCGTGCATTTTCACGGCATCATGACTCGTAACGTAAATCGTGCGATTCCCACCGAAAAATCAATTATGCGCTTACATGGATTTCATAAATCAGGTAGAACAACATAGAGAGGGATTGACCTTGCGGAAATATTCTTATTCCCACTCCCATCTCCAATTAATATTCTGACATATATAATATTGGAGCAAAATTTCTCTACAATCTTTTAGCGCATATATCTTTTTATTTACTCATTTTATTCGGCGATTCTAAAAATCACAGCAATTGTCTGAGTCATCCCGGTTATAATAGGAAATAGAAATGTGAATCACCGATCTTTCTTGATTGCCACGAATCTTCGGAAGGACATCGAACGACCTCGGAAAATATCAGCGTTAGCCCGTTCGACGACCTTCGACCGAACAGCAACGAACATACCATTTAGCATGCAGAAAGTCAATTTGGACAGTATTACCTCTACATTATTAAATGGCTCGCTGATGTTAAACATCATTGAGAATTGTATATAGCTCGATACTCCAACATTTCGAAAGTAAAAAATCGGCGCGATGATAAACTCATTGTTCTCAAATATAAGTAATATCAACTGGAGAGAAAAACGCCATATTTACAGTCTAAACTAGATTTTGATAGTCTATAATAATAATATTGTGTAAATTTTGTATACTTTTTCCAAACTCAGTAAACTGCGCGGCGATTTTTATCGGCCGTTTTTCTTTCCAATTGCAGATTGTACATCACAACGGTCTTGTTTCATTTATTATGAATAACATTATTCTAAAACATAATTTTTGTTCTCTTATTTGAATCAACATTTTCGAGTATAATTTTGAACACTAAAGAACTTTCTTATTGTATATCTCGTATAAAAATAACTCTCATTAATATATAATGTAAAATGTTAATGTTAATGTTAACAATAAGGGCAAAAGTAAAATAGATACAAGTGTGATCAAAGGAATCGGAGATTGGTATCGAATGACACGCTAGTTGCCGCTATAAGCGTATCAGCGATCTTTGTGCGCGGCACAACCTCGAACTTTCCATCCGTGGAACTCCGTTTTCACGATCGCCGAGTGACACTCTCGAATGCGAATGCGACTCTCGGCGGAAGTTTCCCACGAGACTATCCCGCACACGGAGGGAAACACCACGTGACCGACGGTAACTTTACAACCGGTACTTAATCCACGCTCGTCCTAAATCGTTAACAACGTCACGCGAATGTAATGTGTCATCCGGAACGTGTAAGCTACTAAAGCGTCAATGTCACGCGACGTTTTGAAATTAATGGTACAGGACCACTTATCTATATTAAAACCTCTCTACGCCTCGCGTATTGAATAATTGCCGAATTCTAACTTTCGTATATTCTTTCAAAGTATGGAAATCGACCGTGGACCTATTCCTCGCGTCTTTTCATTCCAATTGGGTTAACAGAATAACGGATTAACAGAAGCGTTATAACCGCATTATATAAGGAATTAATAAAATCATTTCTTTTTAATGATGCACAATGAATTTTCATTATGCGTGTATATGTAAAATAAGAATTTAAATTTTAAAGAATTTTTACAACAAAAAATAATAAAAAATAAGCCTCGAGCTGCATAATTTCTGGTTCTTATAACAGGAAAAAAAGATGAATTTTATTTGATCCTTGCACGTCAGAATCTTTACACGTGCAATTTATATTGAAAAAAAAATGACGTAGTTCGGTCTTGAAACAATATAAATGTCAAGGCTGAACATGACGCGGTTCGATGTAACACGCGTCAATTTCAGCGAGTTTTTACGCTGAACTTGCACCCCTTTCGACTTATAAAACGGCTTGATATCCGCGTCTCAGGAGCGCGACCGGCAACGGGACCGATCGCACCGGCATGCGATGTTGTACCCGTCGTGGTGGTCATCGTCGTCCTCCGAGTGCACGATTCGTGCATTAAACGCGGCCGCGAAAGACACGGGGGAACGAGAAACGAATAGCACTGACCGCGGGACGAACGTTCCGCGCAAGTAACGCATACCGGTACACTTGCGTCGCTATCGCCGGTGCGTGTATATACGCACACGCCGACACGCACGCACGCGGGAGACGCGCGCCGGCAGATGCGTCCTTACGAGCGAATGATGCATGCGTCACGTGCGAGCGGCACCGCGATGCGCATACCAGGAAGAATCTCGCCGGGCCGCGGGAGCGCAGTTCGCGGCTGCGTTCGCCGACCAGCGAAGCCCACGGTGCACGTACGATACAATGCAAGGTGTACGACATCCGCGGTCGCCGTTCGAGATATTCCGGAGGTCGAGCGAAATCGAGGCGCCTGATGCGAGTATCAGGTAGTTCCATTAACTCGTTAAGGAACATCCGTGCCTTCAAATTATCCTGCTAATTGTACCGTGACTCTATTTTACCGCGAGGTATCGGAGGCGACTTACAAATGCCCCGTATAACGAGCGCGCGACAAAAGAAAGCAGATTTTTTTTTTTCGAAAGAACCGTGAATTATTCTAGTCTAGTCCAAGTTAAATTTATTCGAACTTTGACCTTATGTTGGACCTATCATCCTAATATTTATTGGCTAAATAATCTAAGCTAATTATTATCAGAAACTATGTTACTTTTAATTCGTTCGATAATTTTTTTATCTCTTTCCTATTGCGTTCATGTTGTCAGCTATATATTTTATAAGAAAAAACATTTTTATATAAAAATTCCATTATTAATATTGTGTATTTAGGCTAAACATATATCTCGCTCTTAATATCTCATTTGTGCAAGAAACAACTCCTTAAACATTTTATTAAAAAACGCGCATTTGTTCAAACTATAAACGTCGTTAAAATTTTATTTCTGCATATTTTACAGCTGCAAAACCTTCTTGTAGAAGATACCGGTACAACAATTCGTGCCTCGAACCAAAGTTCCGGTATGCGGTATGCAAACTAGCGGACAGTTAGTTAGTAGCGACGCAGTCGCGGACTCGACAATGCTCGGCGTTGCTTAAAATCACCGGGTTCGACACGTCGGCGCGCGGCGCGGCGTTTTATGATGCGTTCGAAATCTTACGCGTCGCCTCCGTCGGACTTTCACTTTGTTCTTTCTAGAAGTGCGCGGCCGTATATCCGATTGTTCGGATTTCAATAACCCCGTGCTTACGTGGCGGCCGAAACGTACGACCGGAACGCGTACTAGCGTATAGCGAGGCGCGCGCGTGTATGTGTATATGTGTTGGGTGTATGTGTGTGTGTGTGTGTGTGTGTGAGTCGCGCGGAATGATGTAACCGCGTTCCACGCTCTATGTGACCGCTTGAGACAGCAGGGGTGGTCAACGAGTCGGTCGTGATTGACCGGTCGGCCGATCTCGAGTCTCAAAGCGACTTTCAGCTGCGTGAACACTTTGTATACTTTTACACACCTGCCATCACGTCGCGCGACTATTATATTTTTTAAGATATCCTGCTAAATGATATTTCGATAGAGTTAATTTCAATTTAATAGAAATTTGACTTGGCAAAATCAATTCTGGATTTATAAAGAAACTTATTGTCGGGTCGTGGATTGTCAATTTTTTATATGCGCATAAAATTTTTAAATGTTAACGTTAAATATACTTACCTTGTCAAGAGTTAATTAATTATTCTTATTTAAAAAATGTAAGATTTGATTTAAAAAAAGATTAACGGAAAGATTTGTTTATTATAGAGTTATCTGATAAATATTAAAATTAGCTCGTTGAGATTATTTCTAGCTCGAAACGTACGTGTGAGATTTTTCTCAGGCATGCGCACCCAATCGTGCGCGTACGGGAACGTCACATCTCTCTCTCTCGCGCTTATCTATTATTATATCACTGGCACATTATAATTCTGATATGGCCGCGATCGTTATTGGCCGCGCTTATCTGAAACGAGCGCGCGCAAGAGATGTCGCGTGTCACGGAGCCGTCTCGGGGATATATTCCCGCGCCGCCTTCCGCTCGTAGGATCGTAACGTAAATGGCGCGGCGAAGAGAACGTGGCGTAAAACGGAGAACGCGCGCGCGCGCGAGAGACGAACTTTCTCAGGAACATTCGGACCGGAGAGGACCGTAACGCGCGCGCGCCGCTGCTGTTCCCGACGAGTTTACGATACGATAACGCCACGAGGGGACACGTGGATTAGCCCGTAAGCTGCCGCGTATATCAGCCCCGGCATGGAAAATCGAGACATCCGGCAAGAGGACGGCCGGAGAGACCGCGGTCGATTTGGAAATTTAAAGAACGGGCCGGCCGGCGTACACGCGCGGCCCACCCGCACCTGTGTACCTATATACACGTGGCCAAGTATCGATGGCCGCGCGCACACACACACACACACACACGCACACACGCTATCGACTACGGCGCAACCTTGAGGATCGAGAGTATATCTGCACGCGTGCGCGCGCCGCGAGGATAATAACTCTGCTCCTCTCGTCTCCTCGTTAATTCCCGCCGCGTCCTTAAATCGCGCCTCTTTTTCTCACGAGGAAACTCGATCGACGCACGTGTACGCACATGTACGGAGAGAACGCACCCACATAATGCCGCTCGATCGATTCTACATTATTCCGAACGGAGACATTTACGCTGCGCTAATCGATTTCTGAATTAAGTTCGCCGCCGATGCCGATCGATGTAAATAATATGCGGTCAGTAATTAATTTGGGAACGGGCACCTGATTTCTTTTTGCACAAATGGTCACTTGGAGTGATTTTTACCCCCCAATTGCATAGTTTTGATTGTTCTATAATTTATTATTATTTGAGGACAATGCAATCTATATAAATTTACTCAACACTTTCTGAAAAAAGTAAAGAGACACCAAAAAAATATTTAAAAAACGAAAGAAGCATATTAAAATTACTGTGACGTGAGCTTTATTTTTTCGATACCGGGTACAAATCATCCCAGGCGTCCGTTCCCAGGTTGTTAAATTAACTAAATGTCAATGATCCATTCTTCTTTATCTCAAATTATCGAACGTAGTGATATTTGAGTGATGTTACTATTATTTGATTTCGATTGCGATATTATTGTCTCGTTTACCGTCGCGATATCGCTGCGAAAGGTTATTACTCCGATTTAAAAGTAAATGGGAAGATTCGGGATACATTATGCGACGCGAGTATCCCACGTATCCGCCGTTCTGCCCACGGATCGGAGAAAACGTTGTCACGTGGCGTCACACCGCGTTTCGACCTGAGTCTTTCCCCTCCCCCTCCCCCTCCGCCGTCGTACTCCGGAGGGAGCCTGACTCCTTGAGGTCGAGGAATTTAATAACGGACGAGGTCGAGTTGCGCGCCGGCCGCGGCGCGCGCGCGCGTGCTCCTCCGAAGAACGGAGCGCTTCGTGTTGGTGACCAGCGGAGGTTGCGCTCATTCATAGGAATTTTACAGGTTGTCAGGCAGGTTTGACCGGCCTTTGTCATGAGGAGCGACGCCATCCGGAGAGAGAGAGAAAGAGAGAGAGAGAGAGACTGGAGAGGAGAAGATATCCGTCTCTTCTCTCTAGCTGAAGCGCGGCGACCGAATCACACAGATGAATTTAGACGTCGTCGCGCATACCTACGCATTACTCTACCCACCTATACGTATCTTTATCTATCTGTGGTAGACACGATAGACTCCCGAGGCGACCTATGCGAGTTTCACCTCGGCGGTTGTTCTACCGCCGGCGCGCGGGCGCCGCCGATCGATTCCGGCTGATCAGGGTTTTAGCGCACCTTTGTTGTGACATACGAGAGTAGAGCGGAGAGAGAGCGACGGCGCGGCGGTGGTTTCGCCGGAGTGGAGTGTGCTCGCGTTCGTGAGAAAGAGAAAGACACGGTCGGGCGACCATGAGGATCAGTAGCGAATCAAATAAGATAATCGCGTCGTTCGGGCTTCGCCCGCTTCGTATATACATGCGGACGATACGTACTGCACCGATGGAGAAGTCAGTCACTGTATGGAAATAGAGACCTATATCCTTACCGCACGTTCGCTCACTCACGGCGCTATAGATTAGCCTAATTCTGATTGTGAGTTTCGCTCGCGTTAAATATGAAGATCGCGCGGTACGAGGTGAGACAGGCGTATTGAGAAGCGAATGTGTCCGCGCTGAGAATACGAACTTCAACTATATCGATAGATCGATACTTTGCATATTGATCAACGTCACGTTGTCGAAGAAAATATCTGAAGCATAGAATTTTTTGAACATTGATATGACGGTTTTAAAATAAATATTTTTTTCTTTCTCTCGTAATATTTTCAAATTTTATATATAAAGTACCAAAAAAAACTAAAAAATATATAAATAGAATGTAAGACTTGCTTTTCCCTTAACTGCTAATTTATTTATTTTTTGCTTATTATTTCAATAAAAAGTTACTATTGTTTATACATATTATATATATTTTTTAAATATCCTGTATATATTATTAATTTGTTCATTAATTATTATATGTGTATATATATATTATTATTATATGCGTATACATGCTATTAATTTACTTTAATTTTTAAAATTTTGCTTGAAGAAACAAGTTTCTTTTTTTTAATATACCACGATGATGTGTATGCTTATTGTTATCGTCGCTGCGATATTGGGAACGTAACAATATTTTAAAAGCGGAACTATCGATATTTCGGTAGCAAATCCGCCTTATCGTTAACATCCTATGCGAACGCAGGTTACCATTCCGCTGTCCGATTTGACGACCGACGCGGAACCACAGGAATCTCTCCGTTTAGAAGCAATCATCGCGGCGCGATTGTGTGCGTGCGACGTGATACATATGCGGCCCGGTCAATTTCATTCCCCGTAAGATCCGCGAATTTTTAACTGTCGAGATGCGGTGACTGTGAGCGTCCGACAGCAAACAAAAATATTCGTATATACCGGCGCTACTGGCGCGATAAGCAACCGGAAAGGTGAACTGCGCATAAATTTCGAGGCGTGATACGATACGAATAATTTAGATAGCGTTCATACGTTGTTCGTCGCGAATATTAACGCGCGATAACGCTACAAAGAAATAACGCGGAAATAACTGTCCGTTCCGAATAGTTCGCTCGGAAATTGTCATTGCTATACAAAAATCTCGTCAAATGTTGCAAATCTGAAAAATTTTCGCTAAAGCATCGTAGGAATTCTCGATAACGCGGGGGTCGCGTTAAATTAACACGCGTAAGTGTCGAAATCGCCGACGTTTTAATCTCCCACGTTTCCGCCACCGCGCGCCGGTCGGCCGGCGCGACAAAGTTATAAGGACGATACGCGTCTCGGCATCGATACGCGGATACCTGCTCGCGTACGCTACACGTGCGTGCGCGTCATACAGTCGTATACAGGGACATACGGCACACAGCAACGATATCTCGCGGATATCGTGTAGGACTTGCGAACCGCTCTTTTATCCGGGGCGCAATTGAGTCAACGGCCTTTCGAAAGAGAAAGAGAAAGAGAGAGAGAAAGAGAAGTAACGGTATACGATTATTACTCCTACCGAGTCTATATACTCACGAAACTGAAACATTCGCGCGCGTTCCGCACAGCGCCGGCTTATGGATATGCGGACTATATAGGCATCGCTTTACGGGCGCGGTGACAGATCAGCGCCTTTTAAGCGACTCGCGGAGTGAAACGAGACGGATACGCGTGACCGTAAATATATGACCGAGATATCATCCGAATACTCGAAACAGAAAATTGCGATGACTTCGCGACTACTGCGAGTGATCTTTTTTTTTTTTTTTTTAATGAGAAACGTTGTCTGACATTGAATCTCGACGAGAGAAGAGAGGCCAATTCGTGCTGCAAATGTCTAAATTTAAATTAATTATCTCACTGAATAAATCTCATTCGCGATGAATCAATTTTTGCTAAATCCGTGCGTTAACATATTAGTCCGAATTGAATTTTTTTCAAGGCACGCAATCACGCTGAAGATTAAAAGCACCGCTGTAGCCAAACTGAAACCAATTGGCCAAAAAGCGAATAGATAAACACTTGTTAGAAAAGAAACTGAACGAACAGTCATCACGAAATAGAACAAGATTAAAGACCTAAGAATGTTGGCAGGATCTGATGCGTGATGTACAAGTCATCGTGGCGAGGCGGAATTTTCTGATAAATATTGCTATCGACATATATATTGGTACGATATCGATACGCTCGGGTGTTTAATAAGCTTTGAGAGGCGTGTAGAAAAAAATCTTTACGTAGGAACGCGCTACTTTCGCGAATATCGCGTGGAAGAAGCCTCGATAAAACCGCACATCCACGTAAAGCAAATAAACCAAAAATAGCGAGTCTTTCATGCGTAGACTATGTGAGCTATGAGAGTTATTACAGATACATGCCTCCGCACAGGATATAACATGGCAGTTCGGTCCGCTTGGCAAGTATATACCGTTTTAGTTGAGCCATCGCCCGAGTCATGGTATTGTTATCCCCGTTGTACGACCGTAGACAACGCCGCGATAGCCGATGACTGCGAGCAGCCGCAGAGCGAAAGGGGAAATGCTCGCAAACTGCGCGGAAAAAAAAAGAGAAATCGACGGCTAGATGAGAGATCGATGTCCTATAAAGAGAAATATCTGCTGCCCGGAGAGCGGCTCGGTGCGGCGGCGGCGTTTTTCATTCGTCATCGTCGTGCTCTCGTGCGACCCATCTTTCATTTTCCAATTTTTGAATAAAAGAGCTACTTCTTTTTTTAACCTGACGACGTAACACGTTTCGACGGAGCTTTTAATCGGAAAATAATACCTGCAGCTTGGTTATTTAATTCACGTTGAATATTTTATCCCCGTTAGTTTTCATAATGCAAACTATTTCAATTATTTATATATCGTGCATAATTGTAGCAGTTGATTTTGTACTGGTATCTAAATATTTACTATGTTCACTAGTGTGATTGACAACTCACGGAGTCTATGAATAATGACTAATTGTAAGTCACTTTTCCAATTATTATTTTGCATGCGTTAATAAATATGCATTAGCACCTGAAAATTTCTCTCACTTATAATAAGTATTGATACTCAATGAGAATGTAATAAATAATCTGTAATGCCTATTTCAATGCCGCAATTTTCGCTATTAAAATCTGCCAACGATTCAAACATTGAACTTATATAAAAAAAATGTCCGAAATGCGTAATCGAATTTCGTCGATAATCGAGTCGCATGAAAATCCCGCAAAACGCACGCTTGCCGAATAAAAGAAACGCAATAATAATAGTATCAGTAGCATAATAGTATCACACTTCGATGTTCTATCTTTTTAGTGAATGAAATACGCTCATAATCTTCCGCGCCTTTATTCTTTCGGCCGCGCCGCGCCGCGCCGCGCGTACGCCCCCAGAACGAGGAACGCATTCCACGGCCGCGTCCGCGTCGTCGTCCACCGACGATCTGCATTCGCAGAAAAGGACGAGGCAGCCGAGGAAGCGAGCAAAACGAATTAGCATCCCGATCGTCCCAAGCTTCTCCATACGGTCGTTCCCTTACGGCCTTACGGTCCCCCACCCACTGTCCCTGCGGTGTGCCGGAGGAAGGTATGTACAGTTTCTTCTTATGTACACGCGCGAGAGAACATACGAGGCGGATTCGCGCAAGCAATCACATAAATCACGTGGTTTCGAACGGCTCATGAACGATTTCTATAGATGGTAATAATATGCCGAACGCCAATATCGTCGATGCCGCGTTGAGGATTTATAAATAAGGTGTGGGTTGTTCACGACGGGAGGAGGGGGGGGGTATATCTTAATGTATACAGGGTGTTCTAAGTGCCGCGCGCACTTTCTTTCACGTATGAATCTTTGATTAATCCGGTATCAATTTATTCCGGACGATTTCATTGGACCAGGAGGATCGTGTGCCGCATTTCGTATCGTATAGCATTGATACGGGAATCACGTCCCGCATATTTCGAACAGTCGCACGGGGAATAGCATCGCATTCCCCCAGCATGTTTAGGGGATGGTTGCATGTAGCTAGAACCAAAGCTATACGGCTATAGTTAGTGCCAAGTCTGAAAACTAGAGTTAGTTTCTCTACCTGGGATTATAATCCACGTAGACAACTGTTTACTATTGTCGTATTATGAGACTGGCTAACCCAGTCTGTCAACTGTTTCTATAAAGTAGTTACCTAACCAGTTAAATCTCGATCGTTCTCCATACTTTTCAAGTAGCTATATATATAATATCTGTTATTTTATTCTCTTAAATAATTTTTTTTCTTAATCGCTTGCATTTATTGCTAACGAAAAGAATTATCAGAAACGTTCTCATACAGACACCATACGCGTGTTATTTCATTGTGAAAGATTTGCGACCCTTGCGAGCGAGTAGTTCGGATACGAATTCAACGTCCGCGTGTTCCACTTTATAGGCGGCCAAATGTGAAGTAAGCGTCGATGTGAACGCATATACTTACGTTGAAAGACGCATCCGAATGCATATTTACCTAGGAAAACTCGCTGCATATTCAAAAACAGTATATTCGAAGGTTCGCACGAGAGATTCATACGTTTCGTGATTTTTTATAGAACTCGCACTAAATTTTCCATTTGTCTACTCGCAGACTCAGTATTTCAGGGAGCGACAGGCTCCACGATATTTTCTCATTAAAACGTGATATCAATCATAATTGCGCTTCTCAGGAATATCAGATGAATCTCTCGAAATTTTTTGGAAGACTGTCTATTCTCCAAAATTATGTAACCTACTAATGGAAATCTTTATGTTCAATAGTTGTTGAATATTTACGATTAGACACACATTTTTCGAATTATTTATCCAATTCTTGGATGCTCCTATAAAGGTCCTGTGTCTACGATGCTAGAACTTGGTCCAAGTTCTCGGACCGAGGAAAAGTTACTGAAACTTGGATCGGGGACACACCGAACTTGGATGCAAAACTGGTGTGTCCACGACGATCCAAGTTTCAGTGACTTTTCCTCGGTCCGAGAACTTGGACCAAGTTCTAGCATCGTGGACACAGACCTTAAGAAATATTTCGGGATATCAATCGTATTCATGATATTCAAATGAGCAAACCGAGGTATAATATATATATTTGTATCGTGCCCTCTCAATTCGTCTGTGAGTACCGAACGATAAGCAGACGCAAGTTCGACGATTCTCCCTAGGAACACTTGCTGGTAGATAAATGCTCGACTGATACACACCGATTTTATGTGTGTATTCGTTCGTTCGATATGTACACTCGCGCACGAGCACTGCAAGAATGCGCGTCGACGGTCTATCTACATGAAAACGAGAGATTTATTGACTACGTTAATACATCTCAAGTTCCACGACAGTTTAATAAATATGAATTTTTTTACGGAAAAAATTATCCGAAGAAAAAAGATTCTTCTCTACAAAAATATATAAATTAGAGAACTTGCAGAGAGAGAGAGAAATACATTTCGCGCGCGGAACATCGCGCGGATATTTTTTGTTGCTTAATGCACCTTAATTATTAAAATTTTATAATTTTATAAAATTTTTCTCCATATATATTATCATATATATTCTCGTCCGGAGAGTTAATATTACATATTGCACAATAGTTAACCAACCGATATTCCAACGTATCCGCCCGTTAATATCCTCCCGACAATTCCGGCCCGACTTCTCTCTCGTAATTCCGATCAGCCGCGGCTTAAGCTATGCGTCTACTTGCAAGTATAAAAACAACATCACCTAAAATACAACTCTCAACTATTCTGTTGTGAAGTTCGTAAAAAATCAAGAGTTTCATTAAACGATACAACGCACACACTTGACTATAGTCACGCCGATAGATAATCGACTTGACATCACGTGCCGTATAAATAAAGTTTTATTCGCATTGATATATTTTTCGTAGAGATATTAACGACGAACGGTGAACAGCTAAACATTAGAAATGAGGCTCCAAGCTCTTTATTATTTATCAGTAATTATGAAGTGTATAGATTATATATATAAATATTATACTCACGAATTTGTCATAGAAAACAAATGGACCTATAAGAATATATATATATATATATATATATATATATATATTTACCATTTCTGTTTCAAATTCTTGCATTAAGAAGAAAGAAGAGAATTAAAATTCGATTCTTATAGGTCCATTTGTTTTCTATGACAAATTCGTGAGTATAATCCAATCACATCAATCGAGAAAGCAAGCAAGGATAAATACTTTAAATATCTTTCTCCTTCTGTGTGAGAAATCACGAGTTCCATTAAATGATACGACGCATGCTTGACAAAAGTCGCGATAGACAATTGATTTGACTTGCGGGTTAAATCCGTTTGCCAATTGGTCAGATAAACGCAGCTCCATTGCTATTCCGATAGATCCGTCGGCTAAATTCGCTCGAGCAGAAGAAACTGCCGCGAGAATTAAGAGACGCACAACGGAGCGAACTTGTATCCTCGCGCGGCTGCGAACGATGACGCGCGTACACGCGCCAGGATTTCTCCTCGCCCTTACCCTGTGGCGTGGCTCGCTTGCGTTTGGTCGGAGGTCGGCCGGCCGGCCGGCGTCAGACAGGGACGTCAGCGACCCCGCTCCTCGACCTCCGCCTAAGCGAGAGAGCCACCTACACGGCTCTCACACCTACTCGGAGCACTTACATGTCCATGCAGCCGGGGAAACGTGCTCTCCGCACGGACGACCCGCACCGGAGACCACTACCTAACGGGCCGAGCGTCTGTCGGTGACGCACTACTACTAACATCAATGACACGCACAATGATATGTAGATGTCCTTATACGTATGTGTGCATATATACATATATATACATATATGAAAATTTGCATCATTGAAGTTATTCATGTGTATGTGTGTGTATGTGTGTGCGCGCCTGTGTAATATACAATATCTACAATCCCTAATGATACGAATTTATATATAAATAAATATATTTCTTTTTATATATGTACGTATACAAAGAAAACATGTATACATAACGTGTTTGTGTATATTTATATATACACAATTTTATATACACACTATTAGAAATAAAATATGTAATTTAAGCACAAGATGCTAGAATTAGAAACTTGTAAACATCCTTTAATACATCCAGATTTAATTTGTACATTTTTGCCTCTTAAGTTCTATTAGTCCCTAATTACGTACTAAAATTAATTACGCGTACGTTAAATAAATCTCCCGCGACAGAATCTCGTTGTGTCAAAAATACGATGTTCTCACGAAAGCGGCGATGCGGTTTTCCAGATTGTTGCGCCCATCGCACAACTATCAGCATATTCCCATAAAAACAAACGACACACGAGTCGTATAAGTGACCTACCTTACTCCGTTTTCTCCGCCGCTATCAAACTTCAGACCTCTCGTTAAACTACGGATACCGGCGCGAGGAAAGAGGCGAAAGAGGAGGACCCCTCGTCCATACCTCGCGATTTTCCTCGCGGAACCAGCTCCGTACAGCAGGATTCTGCGGAGGTGAGCGGATGAGAAAAATTACTTGCGGACGTGAGGATTATTTGTAGAATCGTAAACGGCCGGCGTCGGCTACGTTCCTCCGGTGTGTTCTGCGTCCGATGCCTATCGTCCATTCGTTGTCTCCGACCATAATACGACGCGCGCGACGCGCACCGCCGCTCCATCATATACACGGCACGCCGGGAATCCGCGGATATTACGGCGCGATATTTACTACCGTGAATGCCGAATAGCGGCATATATTATCGCGACCCCGTAGCTGGGGCCTCGGTACGGACGCTTCGCGGGCCGAATGGCGAGGTAACCCGCGTCCGAGCATGTCTTTTACGTTCCTCCGGCCGCACTGGTGCGGTGCAGCCTCGCTATATATATCAGCTCGGTCTAGAAAACTATCAATAAGGAGTGTTGCCCCGAGGATGGGCGGAATGTGGCGGAAACCCGTGTCTGTACATAAGATACATAGATATAGAGGGAGAAAAGGAGAAATTCCGGAGTCGGCAATAGCTTGTTAAATATACGATGAAGCACGGTGGGGGAAAATGCGATTTTTTTTAGGGTGCGAAACGAGGGTAGTCGCACCGATGCTCCGATCCTAAGAGATCTGAGTTCCGTATGCGGGAAAACTTTCCTTCCAACGTTTTGATACCGATATAGAGCGGTATAAATATTTTATCAGAATTCTAATCGTGGCGTTTATGTACTGGCCCTGCGAGTAGCAATATTAACACACGGCTTTTAAGAGAACTCGGTTTATACAAGGGGGAGCGATATCTGGATTGCGGACGCTTATAATACGATCCCTAAACAATAGGCACACATGGAGCAAGTAGTAAGATGATTCATGGTCGCAGAATCAACGGCGGCCTTGACAGACGCCAGAATGAAAATTGATCCGCGTCGAGACTCCCTCCCTGTATCGTAACACAATCACGTATGATTATTCACTCAAGGGTGTTCAAACTTGGAAGCTTCATCGATTTAGAGGATATTTGGAGTTTTATTCAATTATATACGGATAAAGTATATAACAAAGATTATGAAATAGGGTTACTTTTATAACATTCTATTAGGTTTTTTAAATATTATTAATTCTCAACAATAATTGTGTGATAAGTATAAATAATATTATAATAACAATTATAAAATTTTATATGTAATATAAAAGGATTTAAAAATACATATTTGTTATAAGTTGTCACACATTTTATTATATTTATTATTAGCGCAAGTAGAATTTCTCTCTCTCTCTCTCTCATAGCTAGGAAGCTATAAATCACACGTATAAAGGTACGTAGAAGGCAAGAATATATTCTTTCTGACACGGTAAGTCAAGTTTCACATAAAGTGACATTAATGAACTTTTATTGCGGAGTTGCACGCTTTAAAGTCAATTGGAGAGAGTTTCTCTCGCTATATATCCGCCCAATTATATAAAGTAACTATATAAAGTTTGTCCCGGATTATCTCTATATGTTGCATATTGGTACATCCTCATATATAATCGTCATCTTGAAAGTCGGATGCCATCCTGATTAATCCGGGCATTCCAGCTTTCAAGATGACGCCTACGGGTGGCCGTCGCCTAAGAGCTATCAATAAACATAGAGGAGGGATACATTTTCCTCTCGATCCTTCTCGGCGTCTCTCCCTCGGCGCCCTTAAGGCCAACTCGTGGCGAGTACCGAGTCCTGACAGGTTTTCGGGCAGATCTCTCTCTGTGTCTGCGTATCGGTATCTATATTGGGTGGACTTACGCGCTCGGCGCTCGTTTGCAGGTATGCCAAGCATGTAAGGTCTCTAACGTTGAAACGCCGATCGTCCGGACAAGACGAGTGGGAGGAAGGGCACTTCTCCGCGGGTCGTATAGAAAGATAGAAAGAGAGAGAGAAGAGAGAAAGAGTGAAAGAAAGGACGGGCTGGGAGGAGGGGAGAGAGGGCGAACGAGGCGAGAGGTGGGAGGAATCGAGAGACAAGGGGGGCTACGAAAAGGAAGAAACGAAGGGGGACGGAGAGGCAGAGAGGCCCTACTTCTCCGGTCCATGCCTCGAACATGTACGTGCATCCGCACGCATCCGAGTGTGCGTTCGCGCCCGCGCCAACATAAACGTATATCACGAGGCGCATCTGTAGCGTCGTGTATAAGGAAGACGCACGGACACACAGCCGCGCGGAAAACACACGCGTACGTGGCCCGGCTGACTGTCCCGTCTCATACCCTGGCTTCACGACACTCTTTAAAACTCGACGTAGAGATACGGTGAGAAGAGACGGAACGGCGAATGTGGATGGATGGGGGCGGGGGGGGGGGTCGAAGGGACGGAGGGGAAAAAGAAAGAGAGATGAGGAGAGCACGCGGCGCGGGCTGCGAGAAAGAGGAGGGAGACGCCGGAGAACGTGGAGAGAAAAAAGAGACAAGACGAGAGAAGCGGGGGAGAGGAAGAGAGGCGAGCGAAGAAGAGACCGCGATGCATACGCTGCCTAGCCGAGACGGGAGAAGACGACGGGGCAACTCAGGAAGAGAGACAGAAGGGAAGAAGAGAGGAAAGAATGCATTTGTGGATTGCTCGATAGAGTAGGTGGGCGGGTAAGAAGGCTAGGTCGCGCGTTGCGTTGGTGGGAGCCCCGGCCCCCGGCCGCGAGAGCGCACACAGGCCGGACAACCTGGAGCGGACCTCGACCGAAGGAACGTACGAACGAACGGCAACTCTGCCTATACATATTATAGAATACACCGTCGGGAGGGAGAGAGAGAGAGAGAGAGAGAGAGAAAAAGAGAGAACTTACCCCGGCTACGGCGACACGGTGGGAATTCGCCGTTCTCGCGCGTACGTTAAATATCCTAGCGAGATACGTATGTACATACACGTGCGCGCGTACACGGGCACGTTGACGCGCGTCTCGGCACACGCACACGCGTATACGCGCGAATATAAATACACCGTGGTGTATGGGGGGCAAGTCGATGGTCGGTTCGGCCGCATCGGGTGCGCATATATACCGGTCCATCGGAGGCCAGAAAGCAGATCCTGCAAAATCATCCGCGGCTTCGTGTACGCCTCTAATGAAGATGTGGTAGGTGTATGAATAAACGGTCGCTGTGTGCGCCAGCGTGCGCGTTAACAGCTTTCGCTCTTTCTCTCTCTCCCTCTCGCTCTCTCTTTTTCTCTCTTTCTTTTCCCTGTCCCGATCTCCTCCTTGTCTGTCAGGTGAGAGACACTCGCGAGAGACACTGTACCTCCTAGCTCGGTGGTTTCAAGTGCAATCTCTTCGATTCCTCCTCGATGATAATTAGAATTATTATTCCATTTACCGATTAAAATGTGATACTTTGACTAATTTTCCCGCCACTCGCTCTACTTGATTTTCCACTTAACGCGATGTCCCTATATATTTGTTTAATCAATGATTGTTTGTAAATAGTACCGCGAGCGCTCTAGACAATTTAACACAATTCCACAGAGCCTAATAAATACCACTCCCTTTTCTTCACTCCTCCATCCCACCCTCTCTCTCTCTCAATGTTTTTCTGTCCCGATCTCTCTGAAAATCGCGGCGCAATGTCGGAGGACGGCAGGTGGCACGGTGAAGGGAAAATAATGCCGCGGTGATATCGCGGCTGCGAAATTCCTTTTGCTTTCTCCGCGCTCGCGGTGGGTGTAACCGCCTCGTTTGTGTGTTAGGTTGCGCATTATTTCACGACGTGACGCTTTAATGGCGAACTCTGATTTCTCGTGGTGTGCCTGGCGCTGGCGATTCTCCCCCGGCGGCGATGCCCTTTCCTTAACGGGGACAATCGGAAGCGAAAGATTGCCGATAATCACGGCACGGCCGCACTTCCCACATCCAAATTCGGTACGCCGCGACAATTGGATTCGCAAGCCATTATTGATTCACGAATATCTGCTGTAACAGATATTTCTCCAAAGCAAGAATCTAAAAAGACTCACGGTGATGGTACGTTATCAATGGTGTATTTAGATAAATTATTTTAAAATATTATTATTTTTTGAATTTATATAATATTGTATGCGATCACAAATTGGAGATTTAACAAGCGACATGAACTATGGTATAATTTTATCATATAATTTTCTTATATTGTACTTGTACTTATACTTATATTACTGTTATATTTATTATATTTATTATACTGTATAATTTTGTTATATATTATGCTATTAAATCAAATATATCGATATAATATATAGAATGATTAAAGTCAACGTGTGCTTTTTGAAAGATATAAGCCATTTTCCTCAAAAGTAACATTTAAGAGAGATTATAAATATATGATTGAATTATATCGAGATCAATATATTATTGACAATGCTTTTAATTATTGTAATTTAGTTTCTACAATATCGTTAATTTAATACATCTAATATTATGTGTCCTGAAAGCAAAGGGGGTGCGTAATACGAATATAATAAATATATAAAAAATTGTTCTTTTAATTGCACAAATTGTGACGCGACGGATGCGAATCGATCTCGGTCGCGATCTCAATATCGGAGCGACCGATATCGCAACGCGCTAATTTTGTGCGAGTATTGTGATGCATAATCATAATACTCGCGCGAGACGCTACATCTCTCGCGCGAGCGCGGAGCGGGAGCAGAGCCGTTTTACAGCGACGCGGAGAGCGTTCGTCTCACGGTTACGGACCAGAAGCGAAATGAACACACGGGGTCGCCCCCTCCCCCCTCTCCCTTCGAGATAGCACAATCTGGTTGTGTCTTTACTCCATGCGGGAATGCAAGAGAGAAAGAGAAAGAAAATGAGAATGAGAGACCGAGAGACGGAGGGAGGGAGAAAAAGAGAGAGAGAGAGAGAAAGAGAGAAAAAGGGGGAGAGAAAGAGAGAGGAGGGCAGCTGGGTGGCGTAAGGTTCTCAGGTAGGAACATTTAGACGGACGTGCACACATCGAGATTCGTGGCCGTTCGCCGATCGTTGACACGGAGGCCCGGAGTACTCGACTGCATTATCGTTGGCGTGCGAACAGGTAACCTCGCGATCTCTCTTTTTCTTTCCCTCCTCTCCCTGTCTCCCTCTCTTTCTTTCTCTCTCTGTCTCTCTTCCTCTTCGCCCTCTCGCTCCTCTGCCCGTTCGAGCGTACATGCGCGGTTATTTTGTTATGCCGCGCTCGTCCACGCGCTGCGCAAACAGATTGCACTCCGCGAGAAACGAGACCTCCTATCTACGCGAATGGAAAATAATCTATTTCTATGTATCAAAATTGAAGGGGGGAGGACAGCCGGGATATAATGGTGCGGTCGTGATAGCGCGATGCCATTACGGTACTTAAAAAATTGATTGATCGATGAATGCAGTTTATTAATAATCCTTGGATTATACGGGATGTTCTGCAGATCGATGCGCCATTTATGCTGTCGAGAACCTATCTCGGCTCTCTTTTTCTCTCTCTCATCTCTCGTCTAACAATGTCAGTAAATGTTTATTTTATTAAAATGCGGAAATAATTCGAAGCGCCCAAATTGCAGAATCGCGCGATTTAAATTCTTTTGGTTCAGCTGAATTTTTTTAACTAAACGATATATAGGTGAGAGATGTAATCTATTATTAGTGGAGATTAGCGAGTACAAAGCCGTTGATTACAAAAAAATATAAATTGCTGCCGATTCAATAATTCCTAAATTAATTGAAACGCGCATGAGCGACATACGTATCCTTCTTATCCTCTGGCTATTATAACGTCTGAAAAAAGAGGTCGATCGCAATGCATTTATGAACAAAATAAACCGAGAAAATGTATGAAAATAATTGGCAATCAAAAGATCTCTCTTAATTTTAATTTTTAGAATATTTACACCCCACTCCATTCTGCAAATTAGTTCGTTGGATATACGATTTCTACATTTTACTTTGTAAATCGTATTGTAAAAAAAAATGCGAGGTATTTGTCGGGACATAAATGTGGTACAAAACCGAGCGATCAAAGCGACGCGCATACCGCACGTCGCAGTCCCCGACAAACGCACCGCGTCGCGTTACGTCATATAGTACATATTTTTCCTCGTTATTACAGTCAACTGGCGCGCGCGAGCTGTCGCCGCGAGCGGGCGCAGCGCGGCTGAGCGTGGTGCGGAGCGGAGCATAGCAGCACAGCGCAGCGCAGCGCAGCGCAGCGCCCACGAGAGAGGATACGATTTCATGCCCAAACGCGATTCCCACGCCTGAATCCGTGCCGCGGCGCCTGGTGTCCGCGCGATTTCGCGGCGTTTAAACGCCTTCGAGCGCCTGGATTTGTTAGCGCGCCGCGCCTCCTCGCGCCATCGTCTCGGCCGAGAAACCGATTCCGCGGTATCTAGGGTGCCATCGATCTCGGCGTACCAGCGGCGGCCACACGCTACCATCAGACTCTCGTCGCTCATCGGATTTCTCCCCGTTCCATTTTCCCGGATGTCCTTTCACGCGCGCACACCGCCGGCTCATCGTCCTTCCAATCGGTCGCGGGCTAGAGAGCATTCGAGACTGCGCTACCGAGCGTATATGCGCTCGCGCGCGCTCGAGCGCTCGCTCATTGCCGCGTCCGCGTCGCACCGATCCGATTCGATCCGATCCGGGAGCGGGAAAACGGTGAGAGGCGGACGCGGACGCGGACGCCTCGTGTGGCACGGGCCACGTTCGACGAGGGGCGTCGAAACCGGAAGTGGTCCATCGAGAACGGGAGTTGCCTTGGCAACCGCGATCTGCTTTAACCCCCGGTCGATCATCGGTCTTCCGCGTCGTTCAAAAGCGCGTCGTTCTATTATTCGGAGTTGCCGCATTCTCACACCCGCGCTCGCGTTTCGAGATGGAAATATACCTATAGCTTTGTAAGCGCGTTTGAGATTACATAATTTTCCGAATACGCGCGGTGTTGTAATAATTTAGTAATGGGAAGAAAATGACAAGCAGTCGGCTTAATGAATAATAAAATACTAGAAATCCACCAGCGTCTACTTACTAGCGGTCATCGCTCATCGACATTTGATTAAGACATAAGACGTATATATAACGGTGGTAAGATAATAAGTAAGTAGGAAATATTAAAATTACAGACTAGCGCACAAAATATGAAAACTATTATAGAGTCACTAATTTATATGTTTGCTATATAATGAGAGAGATAAAGTATATTAAATGTAAACATTTGATCGACAAGAATTATAACGATTAATGAGGTAACGATAAACATTAGGAAAAATTCCAAACACATTTCCACAGTAAGGCAAGGGGGAATGTGTAACACGAGAAATTTACGTGAAAGATATCGCGAGTGACGAGTGGACGCATTGACTGATAATCCGCTAAGAGCGCGCGTCAATTTGCCACAAGTTTACCACAGTTTGAACATTCACGTGACGCGGGAAGGAAAGGTACAGATAGCATTTGTGTGCAGCGCTTATATAAAAGCGAGTAAAATAAACTAAACGGAGATCCAGGTATAAAAAGATATAATAATGAGCGAGGAAGACGGAGGGGGAAAGAGAAAAGAGAGGGTACCACTCGTTCGTTGCTAGTCGACGGGAGGACAGTGCATAGCCGAGTCGAGCGGTCACGAGGATGCACGAAGCTGCAACGGCGTCCCACCGACAGAGGCCGAGCGACGCAACGCGTCGTGTTACGTCGCCACGCTGACAGGACCGTCATAAATGCTCATTGAACCCGAGTCGAACCGATTTCGAACGGATCGATGACATCTAACTTAGAAACATTACGAACCACGCCGAACAATTCAATTGGCTGTCTTCTAGTCTCTCCCACGCCCCGAGGAACTTGAAATTTTTCAATTATGTGTTGTAGAGAAAGGCTGGATAACTTTTATTTCTATATTTATTATGTGTATATATTTTTATTTATAATTATTTCTAATCACGTTCTTCTTTATTTTTTTAAAGAACCTCTTGAAGCCATTTCATTTGCCGCTCTAAGGAAAAAAAAGTTTTCTAGTCGTTGTAGAAACATTGATATCGCACGTAAGTATCACTGAGCGAAGAAAATGCTGCATTGCGAAGAGACAGCGTATAATTCACTCAACCCGAACTAACGGCTGAGGAGAGATTCCGCCTAATTTTCTGGCACGGGCAACGCCATGGAAAGCGTCGAGCTCGCTCGCTCCGCGCCTGCGCCAGGCGCGGATCAATTCGACAGAGAGCCCAGGCATTTTCTGCATTTCGTTTCTATCGAATTTTCAAGATCTGTAAGAGGATGAAACCGCACATTTTACCGGAAAAAACACCGAAAGAAAAAACCAGGATGCACGATCTTCGATGGAAATACTTAATGTCGCAAGTATGTATATCACGGTAAGGCGATGCTGTGTATTGCGAGAGCGAAGTATCTACCTCTTACGAATGATATCCTTTTTTCTGGACTTTGTGATTTAAATTCGACAGAGTTCAATGCGCATAATCGATTCGCGCAAATCCGTCTGTCCGTCCCCATCCTCGCGGTGGCTATATCGTGGCTCCCAAGGGCGGTGATGCCTTGCAATCCGACATTGTACGTGTGGCTCGTTCGCACGCATGTGTGTGTGTGACGCGCGCGTGTGGGTATGTACGCCGTGTATTGTGCCCGATGTGTGGGTCGCGCGGGGCGCGTTGTGTTGTAGGAATGCTGTCGGCAGCCGGCAGCAGGGTCGCCCACTGTTACTCGCTCGGACTTGCTTTTGCTTGCCTCTCTGGCCTTCCCTCGCGCCCCGCCGTGCAACTCGCTCGCTCGATTCCGTTTTAAAACTATATTGGCGTGCCCCCTTTGTACTCGCGGACACACGCTCACTGCTCCGGATGGCGTGTGTGCATGTATACACGCGCGCGCGCATATCGCATTACATATTTGTCCGGAGGAAGAGCGAGCGAAGAGGAATCGTCGCATCGGACGGCTCGCGCCTCTCACGCGACGAGGAGACTTTCTCGAATGATTTTTTTTCGCTTGTATTTTAAGATAAACGAAACGCACGCTAATCGGAGATACGATTCCTCCTTGAGAAACGCGGTTGGAAAAGCGAGATGAAATAAAATAATTTCATTTGCATAAACGTGCACTGTTACCTCTTTCCTGCATTTTTATTGTCATTAACTTTCGTGATTATTTTTCATAAAAAGTAAAGATAAATATGGCTATTTTAATATTCCAACATAAAAAGATATCGAAAATGTTTTAAGCTATACTATTTCCTCAATATTTTATTATTGAGCGAATTAACTGAATTCAATTAATTCAAAGAAATCAAGTGAAATGTAGATTTATAGCAAAAATTAAGTTAAATGAAATAATGCGCTAAATTACATAATAAAGTGCATGTAATGATATTAGGTACTTTACAACGTAAAGAGTACGTCGAAGGGTGTCCATTATTCATGCGAACACATGTTTGGTCAGCAAGCGAAACAGGATGGTCGCAGATAGCAGCGCGTAAAGCGCTCAGAAACAAAATCATCAATTGTAATGAATAATAATTATTTTTTTTTACGATAGTGACGTGGAAAAAAGTTACTGTAATATATCATATGGGATACATGCAAATATATGCCCAACAAGATTTTAATCTTTACAAATTAATGCACATTTTTATGAATACAACTATTTGTCATATTTAATTTTATGTACATAATCTATATTATGTACTTACAAAAGTTAAGTTACGTAACTATTTACATGGTCTTACACGTTTTGACGTGCCTATTGCCAGATATCTACAACGCTTGTTATCTTCTATTATTATATTTATAAAAATTTATTCGTTAACGATATAAATTTGTTTGATCGCATTTGTAAATCAATAATTCTTTTGATTTTATTTGATTGATATTTAATAAATCAAAATTTCATTAAAAAGATGCTGCGATTGTTAGTTTATTATAAATATTTTAATTATAAAAAAATATGTGATAAAATGTAAAAAAAAAATTGATAATGGGTTCTGAAAATAGTGATTTATTTGTATGTCAATAATTAGATTAAATGATATTTCCGCAAATGGAACAACATTATTGAACAACATTGATGAACATTCGAACATTTAATTCATGCAGAGAAGCAAGGTGCAATACATCCACATGGATCTCACGTCTGAATTCCCCTTTCCTGGATTAAATAATAAAACCGGATATGTATGTATGGAGACACGGATATACCTACATATACGTGTATCGTGTTACTTATTTGCCCGGAAAAAGAGGAGAGTCGTCTCGGCGCTACTATCGGAGCGCCTTACGAGAATGCGTTGTTTTAGCCGACACGCGTTCGTTAAATTTTAAACAAAGAAAATCCAAACGGGTTCACATGTTATTCCGGTACACTGCAAGGTCGTTACTCCTCCTCCTACTTTGCAATCATTTAACAGACACCCAAACCCCACGATTAGAGCGTCAAAGGTCGATTAGTGTTGCGTGCTTTCGATCTCAAGCGCCAAAAAGTTGAAAATACCTATATATTCGCAATATTCTCTAAATTCCCATGATTTTGCAAAAAGCTATAATACGAAAATTATTTATATATAATCTGTTATACACATATATTATCTTCTCACAGGTAAATGTATCAATTACAAAATTACGTGGTCAAAATGACAGTAAAAAGATTGTGTAAAATCCAAGGCATATTTTGAAATAATGTAATAGATGAATAGATACTCAAGGTACGTTGTAAAGAATGAATCGATCAAAATTTCGAGACGCATATTTTCTTTTCCTTTGATACTTAAATAAAGTCTTTGTACCCTGTTTTTCTTCCATATTATACGCGTCTGCTTGTTCTCCTGCCTCAAGCACCGGATTTAGGGAGGACGCGAGATCTGTGACGCGCTCTCCTTCGCCTTCCGTTGCGGCGGCTCAAATTATAAAATCTTCAAGAAAAAAAAAACCTCCCTTTCTCAGAGGTCTTGAATTCGAGAACGCGCGCTTCGTTCACGGAATTCGATATCGCGGAGACCTCGCTACCCGAATAGAATCGAAAACTAAAGGATGTCTGCCGTCAAAATCTCGGAAATTCTCGGGGAATGCCTGGGAAGATTGTACCATCCGAGAGAGGAGTCTTTGGTAAAGTCTTCGATTCGGGATTAAGGCAGTCTCTCTTTCTTCCCGGACTGTCGGCTCTTTCCACGAAACTCATCACTGTTCAACGGGCTTTATCCTGCCTTGTTTGCCTTTTCTTACCAACCGCGCATCCCACGTCTCCGTCTCTCGCTCAGATTCTCTCTTTCCTCCTTCCGCTCTTTCTCTCTCTCTTTCTCCGTTCTCCCTCTAGCTCTCTCTCCCTCGACCTCTGCGCGTCGTCGTTTCTTTTCTCTCGCTTCTTCTTTCTTCGTGCCCCTTGCCGTCTCTCCTTCTCTCCCACAAACCTTTTGCCGAATGGCGTGCTTTACGGCGGGCACGGCAGGTCTCCTTCGGCCTGTCTGCCAGAGAAGAGCCCGCTCCGTTTCGATCGTCGTCGCCCGGCTTCTCGGTGGCGTGGCTGGGCGCGTTCTCGATAATCGGTCGAGTCCTACCGAGTCCCGAGGAGAGATCCCGAGAGTCCACCGTCCACCTGCCCTGCCCTGCCCCGCCTCGACGTGCCGAGCCGCGCTGAGAGAAACCCACCACGGACGAAAACCTCGGTGCGCGCGGCATGCCGCAACGCTGATTTCACTCTTTCTCGCGCGAGCCGCCGGACTCCGATTGTTCGTGCTCGTGCGCGCTCTCGCGCGCGCGCGCGCATGCCGGATACGAGATCTCGCTTTACGAAAGAGATCGATTGTCGGTTGTATAATCACAACGATAGAAGAAAAAGTCGCGCGCGAGCCTGCGCGCTCACCAAGTTGAACGCCGCAATACGTTAGATCACTATAATACCCGACTGGCATTCGGAAATATCTAACCAGATTCGAATAAAAATATGTCGCTTGTATTCTTAGTTTACTTGCAATTTAATTGTAAAGTAATCTCTCCTGCGTTTCACTTAGAATTCAAGTTATACAACTGTCATTTTTCACCAACTGCAACTTAATAATTTCAAGTTATTAAAAGACTTGTAAAATGTGTCATAAAAAAATCACATATGAAAAATTAATCCTTATATAAAAATTAGTGATAAATTGTTGTTAAAGGTAAGAATTTAAAAAATCAAGGAAATTTCCATTATTCAAAAAAACAAAGTAGAGATGCGTTGTTCCGGCTTCGAGCCGAAGGCCCCAGCTTCTGAATAACGGAATGTCACGAGACGTCCTCCACGTCTCAAGGCTATGCAGGACAAAGTGTTACGAAGCAATATGCGTGAGGATAACAGTTTCTAATTATTGTTCGAAGGTGCGGTAGTAGGTCGCATCGTTATCGCAAAGGAGACCGCCTACCCCTCCTCCCTCATATGGGACGATACTGTTCGAGAAGGGGAGAGGAGAGGCGGGGGGGGCAGCCTTCGAGAAGCGTTCATACATTTTAAATCATTCCCCGTCGCGACGCAATTTGCGCTCGACAAATTATCGAAGCCGTGTGGAGATAAAGCCTAGCTCAGGCATGATGACATTTCCATTCGTTCCCGAACGTTCTCGAACGGATTTTAATATGAGGCTTTCTTTGCCGTATATATACATATATATATCGGCCATCGGCCTACATTAATGCAATCGGGGCGCAAGCCGAGTGAACGTAAAATAGCAAAATGATCCTTCGTGTTCGCGCCGCGCCCGAAATGATGCGGTGCGGCCGAATGCATTAATTTGTCGGCGCGGGTACACGGAACGAACGGCGATTGATACGTATCGTGTGTGGATTAATGACAGTTTATCGTCATTGTAATAACTATCATCCGAAGTTCGAGGCTGCTTATTTACTTTTCGAGGAAAGAAACCTAGCGTATTTCCACCACTTCGCTTGAAAAGTATTTTAAAATGTGCACGTGTTATTCGAAATGCGCCCGCAGTTTACACCTTTCACCGCCCTTCACCGCTTCGACGAGTAGTTGTTATAGTTTCTGCATAAAGTGACAAATGTGAAATCATATCTTGTATCTAATCTGACTGATTAGACACAACTTCGATCGAGGAGAGATGCGCGTAACAAATGTTTTCTTAGATAGCATCGGTAATATCATTAAAATCGTCGTTATCTTGTCCCATAAATTCAATTTGCCTACAAATTAATCTTCAAAATGCTACGTGCCGATGTGGGACAATTAGAAGAAATTTACCTTTAACATAATGTAAATGTACATTTGTCAAGCTGTTCGACTTCATATTCCTGACTTGTTTCTATGTATATGTAGATAATTCGCTTATCGTGTCTACACGTGCCTTTATCGTTTCAAGGAAAGGCTTTTATTTAAATTTTCTTTGAGAATTCATGGTAGCTACAATATATAAATATCACTAGTATTGCATGATATTCTAAAGGCTAAATACATTAACGCAATACATCATAGTCATAGTTTTAGTTTCCGCAGAAGTTACGAGAAGGAAGAGAAATTGATTCCAAATTAATCAAAGAATCTTCGAATCGAAATAATGTTCGTTTTAGGACATATACAATAATATTTAAGACGAACAGATAAATATATTAACAGTTGATTTCCTAATTATAATTCAAGACGCAAATAATTTTGGTTTGAACCGCGGCATTAACGATTGATATCGTCTTTTCCGATGTTGAATAAATTCGCGTTCACGGAATTACGTGTTCGAATAAGTGCATATGACTTATATCGATTGCACCACTATTTTTGCGGTCGTTTCGTTCGGGGAACGTTAGAGAGATTTATGTTTTATGCTACAAAGAAGAGTACGAATACGAAATTTGCCCGAGCATATATTTCAGTTCGCATAGGAACCGGTTCAGATAAAACGTGCTCGTATTTGGAAATTGCCTTGCATTACCTTGCCGAAATCAGCTCCATCGTTTTGAAAGGTGGATTAAAATTCGTCCAGGTCATAAATCCAAGTGGGAAATCCCATAAATGTCGCACGTGGTGGCGCGCGTGATCGATGAGCGCACCGATAGCAGATTTGACGTAATTTCCAGTTAACTTTATTAGGAATTCAATAAGGATTTGGGACTGTCCACAAATCGTATAACTTAGTTTGAGAACGTTTCACAATAAGATTTCTTATTTTCTTATTTCTTGATATAAGTTCTTTTGGACTGTATTTCTTTATTTTTAGATATTTACACATTCTATTTTCCAGCTATTTAAACAGTGACTCTTAAATTTTTTTCTATTTGTTTTATTTAAAAGTGGAAAAAACTTTATGAAAATGTAATGTTTTTAATATTTCGTTATTGATTTCTCTCTGTTTTAAAAGCTTCTTCGTTCTAAAAAGTAACGAGGTTAAATATCGGCAAATTTATCCACAAACAATGTAGGCTTCTAAACTTTCTGCTCCGGTTTTTGAACAATATATTTCCACTTACCTCAAAAATCTCTCGATTTTGTATTCCGTATTAAAGCGATGAGCCGAATTAACCCAGGTCGCACGCTTTGCATATACGGTCCTGGACGTCTGTCGTCGGTGCCGCTTGGCGCATGCGGTTACAGTTCGAACAGGAAAGAATGCAGTGCTTCCCGAAGCTAATAAAACAGGTCGCTCCGTAACTCAACCTCACGATACACCCGGTCGTAGGTGCGCATATAGCGCGCGCTTTCAGAAACGTCCTTTATACACAGCCACCCCTTGTGTAAATGCATCGAGCGTAACCGACCTACAAGGGGGTTTAACAGATCGAGTTAGTTAACTCTTTTGGGCGTTGAGCTGCGATTGAGCGCATAGCTAAATAACCGATGATTTATTTCGCGTAATCGCGACATCATCGGTCAATTATATAATTAATAATTATAATTTACATATATAATAATATTATATAATTTTATTGTTATGTTAAACTGTTTACTGTTACTGTTAAGGTTTTGTCAGCGAAGATAATTGATTGCTCAAAGAATTTAGAAAGCTGATACATTATTTATTAATTTTCCTTGTGCGTGAAAAAATTAAAGTATATAGCATATATACATACATATTCATTATTATATATATATATTCATTATATAATATTGTATATATATTTTAAAACAATAATCAATAATATCAATTACATCATTACATGTAATATTACTAATAATAATAATATTACTAAATAATATTAAAGCTAGATACGAAAGTCATAATTATTGATTCCAAAACAAGCAATTTTCTTCTAATTCGCAATTATATAATAATTAAAGCTGACGGCATTAAATTCATATTTCTGATAATATTTATACTGAAAACACATTTGTATTCTATACAGAAATTTCGTTTAAGCTTTTAAAGGGCGATATAATCGTTTCAGGCTATTCAAGGCACAAAAGCAATGTTTTATACATAAATGTTTGCTAAGTAGATTAAAGCTTCTTTCCTTTAGATCCACCGGCGATAAGAGAACCGGCGACCCCCTTCGACGAGAAAGCCCATCGACGGGGGCGCCCATCGGCGAGTTAGTCGATGCGGCGACGTCGATGTCGGCGTCGGGGGGTTGGAGCATCGCGTGTTGGTGATGTACCGTCGACGGCGGGAAAGGGTTACGGGAGACTTCGGGGCGCACGTAAGAATCCACGCGACGCCATGCTCGACGGGTGAGAGACTCGGCGACTCGGAAGCATGGCACAAAGAGGGAGAGAGAGAGAGAGAGGGGGGGGGAGGGGGAGAGATAGAGAAAGAGAGAGTGAGAGACAGATGCGGCGGCGGGGCCAGTCGAGAGACGGAGAGAGAATGGATCAATACCGTGCGATACACGCCGAAGTAATTTCATTGTCCACTGTTAGTGGCGGTTCACGTGTCGCGTGGCGGCGCGGCGTGGCGCGATGTTGGCGTGGCGTGGCGTGGCGTGGCGTGCGCGCGCGGTGGGCCTCGCACGCTCTTCTGTCTTGCTTCCTCACCCTTTGTTTCTTCCTTTATATTCAGCTTCTCTCTCTCTTCCTCTCTCTCTCTCGTCACCCGTCTCCCTACTGCCTTTCTTTTGCGTTTCTCCGCCTCGACCGCTCTCGATCGCCCTGCCGGTCTGGTCTGCTCTTACGGGGGTGAAAATAGAACCCTTATGGCGTTCGAGTGATAGCCGTACGTCGCTACTAGCCGTATTGATCACCCTTCGCAATCAATGTTAACTACGTCGGGATCTGGTTAAGAAGTGTGATCCTGCGATTCGCTCGTCCGTTGTTCGGAGCAAACTAATTAATTAAGTAAACTGTTGCAAGCGTTTAAGTGTAATAGAAATGTATTAAGGGTTAAAAATATATAAATACGTTATTTAGGACTTATACTTTCTACATCTTAGTTCTCAGAAGATAATAAAAATTTCAATTATTGATATATATATATATATATATATATATATATATCTCAATAATGAAATTTTATATTTATATTTAATATATATATAATATTATTATTTAATATATATATATATATATATATATATATAGAAAAAGAAATAGAAATCTTCTTCGCCTATCAAACCCCCCGCGAACAAAAATCAATTCAAATTTTCTGAGAGACAAGCAAAGTTTTGTCAGCTGCTCTATGTATTGCTTTGTTTCTTAGACATTTCCGCGTTTATTACTTTGCGTCAATTTTTCCTGCGTCCTTTGCATTCCTACAGTTTTACTGGATTTGAAGCAGATAACTAATGGTTTATATATGTATGTACATATGTATTCCGAAATGTACTGCTCCTACAGTCCTGCTATATATATATATATATATATATATATATATATATATATATATATATATATATATATATATGTGTGTGTGTGTGTGTGTGTGTGTGTGTGTGTGTGTGTGTGTGTGTATATATATATATATATATATATATATATATATAGAGCAGCTGCCAAAACTTTGCTTGTCTCTCAGAAAATTTGAATTGATTTTTGTTCGCGGGGTGTTTGATAGGCGAAGAAGATTTCTATTTCTTTTTCTACAAAAAGAAGGACTTTTTATTGTATTTTGTTCCGCTACAAGAATTGCACTCACTGATTTAGCTACAAATAACATACATTTTCATTATCCGGTGGCTATTTTTGAAACAAAAATTCCAGCGTGAAACATTCGTCGCACCTTGCCAGTGCGCGCTATCATTGGTCCGCGATTTCGTTAACGTACGTGTGAATACGCGAGATTTCGGCGGGGCGACTCTCGAAAGTGCAAAACTTTAAACTGACGCGGTCCCGCAACGCAGAAATTAACAAGCATCTAATCAAAATTGCACATCTCTCAGCGCGAAAGGAACGGTAGTTCAACTCGGCGTAGTCGACCCATGAGAAAAAAGGTAGTGGACCGTAAAACTACTTCCACTTTGTTGCGGGCGTTTGCTCGCATAGCGCAAGACTCTCCCGACAACAAGGAGGTGACTCTCACGGGCGATCTTTCACTCTCGGACATTTAGAGCGTTGACTTTCTCCCGTATCGAAACTGTCGATCGTGCGAACCGTGCAGATATGACGAGTCGAGTAGGGATGTCCACCGATACTCAGATGCTGGGAAGTATCATTATTAATATGCGTTTCTCTCTCATATATTTTGACCATTATCTATCGAAAATACTCAGTTTGACTTGCTATTGTAATCTGCAATATCATACTTTTTGACAGCAATCCAGATAACCTTAAATTTTTTCTTATTTTTCAAAATTCGTTTATAAGTGATTTACATTTATTTTCAGAAATAAGTAGGTTAATTGAATTTTTCTCGTCTCCAGACGTCGTCATATTTTCAAAGATAAAAGTTACGAAAATAATTAGATTATTTTTAATTTGCATTTTTAATTTTTATTTACTATATGCGTGACGATATACCATTGAATCATCATTAATGCTGATACATTTTTATGATTCGACTTGTCATGACACCATCATATGCACCGACAAGTCACTTAGGTATGTCATACTTTTTAAGTAATAAAAGGTATCTATATCTTGTGAAAAATAACGATCTCTGCCGACGAAATCACGGTGACAACAATGTGCAAAGATAACCTTGTGTTCGTATGGATTGATTATAATTCAACGCGGCAACGCAATAACGCGGCGTCGCGGTCCTTGATCGCCGCGCGCGACGTCCGTATAAATATTTTTCAGCTCTCGCGATGTACGTTTATGTCACGATTAAGGAAGGACTTATCTTGTGCTCGATTTGAGTCGATGTTTACGTGAGTCTTTTGCTATGGTTTTATAGCTTTTCTAAAGCGCAACTTCGATATATATTGCCGATTATAATAATTAACATACATATACAGAATATATAGTTTTCTAATATGTATATTCGAATATATTCCATCCTGTATTTTTAAATTTGTTATAAACGTATAAGTTAATATTCGAGCAAATATTTCTTTACGGCTATCTAGTAGTGCAAACAGCTTGAGTACAAAAATGCATCTGCATCGAAAATCTCGCTGTCTTAATCTACTAATATTATCTTACTCGATATTAAATAAAAAGTTAATAGTATTTTAATAAGGTATAGACTCGGTATTTTTTTTTTTACATTTATGCACTGAATTCTCAACACACATTTTTAGCGATCCATTAGAAATGGTATAATTCCCTCCAGATTTAAGTATTTTCGAAACGTAATATGATTTTCATACGTAACATGAGTTTCATTACTACCGAAAGTGATTTATAGGATCCAGTTCGCGACATCGAATTATCGTCACGGTATGTTACGCGATGCTGATTGGCGGTGATCATTGGTGGTGGACGATCGATTCCCCCGTTACGAGGAGCGAGAAACGCCTCGCGGAACTAACTCGTCGGACAGAAAATCTTAATTATCATTCGTACATACCGTAATTACGCATAAGCATTGCGTCGCGTATTACAGAGCGGTTCGTCACGACTGGAAAGTTTCGCCGGGCAATTACATCGGGGTCCGCCGAACGTTATTATTCTCGCAGCGTCGCGAAGCCGCGAGCGAAGCCGCGTAAGGACTTCTATTCGCGAGAGCCGGCCGGGAACCGGCTAACGTGATCCTAGCCTATCCTCACATTAGCTAGACTGCTAGACGGTAGTTCCTATACGTATGGAGATATGCATTCTCTACACCGCGACGCGCATATAGCAGCTACATGTGCGCGCGTACGCGCGCGTGCATGGGTGCGCATTTGTGTGGATGGAAATGTTCATCGCGAGAGTCTCTCGCGAAGCGAGCGATGCTGGCCGCTGGGCAACAAGCTGGTGCATGGTAGCAAGAACCCGGCAACGGATCGTTTATGTGTTAACCAGCGTTGCGCGCTCTCGCGTACTTACACGTCGCGATGCTCACGAACTCGCGCGTCTACGAATCCATGCATTTTGCAGCACGTATGTTAAACAGCGAATCCTAGGATAGGCGCGTGTACGTGCGCGCGCGCGGTCGCGGAGAACACGGCAGATATACCGACGTTGGGATCACGAAGAAAGAATCCCTTGGTCGCACGACTCGCTGCACCGTCTGAGTCATGACTCTGATGAGCTAATGACAAACATATGCACGCTCGCGTATTCGAGGAACGTAAACAAAGTCGTCAGTATAGACGCGCGATGGTAATGTTATCAAGTTTGTCAGTCATGACACAAAGTTTCATTTCTATCCAGCGTTTATTTAATCATTTTCAAATATCTTTTTAGACGTAACTGAAGCTTAATTTCTTGAGATCTTGAATTTTCTCGAAATATCTGAAGCTTTGGTCTTTCGAGAGATCTAGGATTTTCTCCAAATGGAAAATATCGGATTTCTCAAAGATTCCATTTGTCTAAATTGATACGATAACGATGAAATATTTTATACATATATGGATTACATAATTTAATGATGTAACTACATATCACTACAATTTATTTTGTTTACTTTTCTTATTATTGGAGCTTCATAGGAAAGACAATGAAGAGAAGAGAAAGTGATGAATATACCATTTGAGGGTTGAGTTTCGAAGTCGCATGAATGACGCAGAGAAGATAAACGCCCAATTAAATTGTCATTGCATTATCTGTATCATCACGTTACATTATTTAATCATATTCGGAATATCGCATGGCCCATCTACTCGCCACCTTTTTCGAAACGCATTTTATCGCCCGCCGTTCAATTACATCCGGGCGATCGAGCCAATCCACGATATTACGGGGCATCGTTCACGCATCTCGTAGAGTTACTCCAGTTACAATAACTCCTCCATCGATGACTCCCGCGTCGCGCAACTTCATTGTTATTCCGATATATATAAACCGGCGTCCTTTCTCCCCGGTCTCGCCTCTGGTCATTTCATCTCTCACCCTCTCCGGCCTCGCTCTCGCGAGGGAGGGCAATGGAATTCGAGTCTGCGGATCTCGGAGAGGCATCCTACTTCTCCCACCCCTCCCCTCCCTCCTTCTACACCGACCTCTCCACCATTCCTCCTGCAGCATCCTCTCCCGCGTTCCGTCCTACGCCCGTTCCTCCCGCGTTCGCTCCTCTCGTCGCTTCCTCGCATTCACTCTCTCCTTATCTCTTCCTCTCTCGTCCGCAGAGATAGAATGTACGAGCGCGGAAGAGAGCGGGGAGTGCGGCCAGATAGAAATGCTATATTATTTAAATAGTGTGGCGACTACGGTGCGTGACCTTCTCGTCGACGTCGCGCCTGATTCCCCTCTTTAACCTCCTCGGTCTCTCTCTCACGCTGAGAGAGAGAGAGAGAGAGAGAGAGAGAGAGAGAGAGAGAGAGAGAGAGAGAGAGAGAGAGAGAGAGAGAGAGAGAGAGAGCGCAAGCGGTCATCCATCTCCGTTTCTCCCAACGCGGCCCCCACCACGATACCTGCGGCTCACCCCTGAGTTCGTTCCGTCCCCTCCAGGTCGGCATCGAGCGCACGAGTGCATCCCTTCCAACCGGGCCCCCGTCGATCCCTCTCGCCACTCGTCACTCCCTCTCTTCCTCGTCTTCGCATGCTCTACCTCTACCGTGCTCACGGTCCTCGAAAAGACCGACGCCGGCTCACCCTTTCTCTCTCTCTCTCTCTCTTTCTCTCTATGCCTCTCGGTCGCGCGCGTTGCGACGCGACGTTACAGCTCGTGCACGATACAGGGTGGCTCACAAGGACGAAGAATTAAACAAACTCCTTGAGGCGGTGACCTGCCGCGCGCCGCCACCGCTCCCGCCGCCGTCGTCGTTGGCTTATGCATGAATAAACGGGCGTACACGGTGAATAAAACGTCGCCCGCGACGATGACTACGCGCAGCTACACGCGGCATCCTAAGGTAGATGTATCCGGAACAGCCGTGATGCGAGAGGGAGAGTATTACACAGAGGGCTTGAGATTCTCTTTGTCCGAGAGACCGTTTTTCTTCGTGAAAGAACGCGACGAAGTGCATACCGAGTCTACCGCGTAGATCCACGTTGATCAATGGGCCTTCGCGGTCCCTTTGAATCCATTCTGTTAAATACGAAATTCAGTCTACGAAACGGTTACGAACGTATAATGTAAAATCGACAATGTCCTCGAGAGAGCGTCGATGATGTTAAGTCCTACGCACGTTTCTTAATATTTTTATAAACGTTTTCCGTACGAAGATAAATAGGAAGGGCATTTACACATCTAACATATTAATAATGTCCGTCTTGAAAAAAAAAAATAATGCCTCTTTAGTTACGCAAGCCGAGCCGGGCCGCAACGCACGAGGGAAGCTATTACGAAGTCGAAGCATCTCTTAACGATCGGTTCTTACGATAAGTGAGCGTGAAGATTATAGCGGGGTTGAACGCGCGCGTCCTTCCGGCCTTTCAAAATGCGTTCCCTTCCATTGCAGGCGTTGCACGTACCGCATACGATTCGTGCATTCGTCGTCAGGTAGCAGCACGTTTCGTCTCGCTTTTCCCGTAAAAGCTTTCGGGATTTCCGTGACGTTCGTCGACGAACCCCATACCCCATCTCCTTGTATTCGTTTATTATTTATTTGCCTATGTCAAGTAACCCCGCGATTCGACATTTCAGTTTCGGCAACGTGAGACACGGGAAGAACGTGCTCGCGCCGGTTCAAAAATAGGTCTCGCTCCACTTTTACAACGATAATTAATTACATCCGTTCCGTATCGATATACGTATATTCGCGATAACGATCTAATTACAAGCGAGATTCTCAGCGCCGCCCTATTTCGCGTACAATTGGCGACGGTCGTTTTTAGATCCGTCAAAGGGCATAGAATTATGCGCGGATTAACGTCCCGAATTGGACCTCTCAACGCCTCAATATACCCGCTGCTATTTTCGGTAGAGCGATTTGGTGTTTTATAGGGTAACGCGATAAACGGATTGCCATCGATCAAGTCGGGACACCCGCTAGAAGGAGAGCGTGTGCGAGTGGAAGTGCTTGTAAAGTACTCTCGGTACTCGTGTTGCCGTCTTCCTCTACCCCTGTCGGCCGTCGCTTCCGCACCCCATCCAGGTCAGACTCTCTTCCACCACTTCCTTCGCTATCTCGCTCCTACCTCCCCCCCCTCTCTCTCTCTCTCTCTCCCTCTGGTTTCCTAAACCATCTTTCTACGTACACCAGAGTCGGCGCTATCAGCGCGCCTTACTTCCTGCCGGAACGATACGCTACATAGTTGTAGGGGTTCCGCGCCTCCCACCCCCACCTTCGAATCGCATCGCTCTCGTGTACTCTCAGTATAATTGTACTCCCTTCGTCGACGGCTTGCCACTTGACGATTTAGCGCTCCTTCGATCGCTTCTGTCGCTGCGACGCGACGGCGAATACGCGATCCTGGGGGGTCATATTGGTAGAGATCGATCCACCGGAACAGAGAGATTATCGCTGTTCCAGCTGATTATCAATCGAAGGTAATTCTCTCATCTCTGCGATGGAGAACCACGGCATATGAAAAGTAGCAAAAAAGAAGATACACTCGAACGCTTGTTAATGAGCGTGATCATAGCGGGGTATATTTTTTATCGATATTTTATTGACTGCTCTAGCAGTCGTGATATAAGCCATAAGCCATCGGGAGACTGCTTTTCATTTTAACTATCTTAATTAATTGCCTGATTTGCGAGAGAGATACGTGTTATTAGCCGCGAGACATCCAATCAGCGGCACATTGCGCGATCAACCGTAGAGATCGTCATAGTTTCATGATACACGCGTATGCATTATATACAGATCGATTGGCGTGTGCCGAGAGACACGTTCGCCAGCCTCTCGCTAGCCGAGCCGGCTGCCTTTCGCGTAACTTGGCGAAACTCGAGCAAAACTTCTCGGCGCAAACATCAAGTTATTTCCCCGATACGCTCGGCGCCCGCGGCTTACCCCTTTCGTTTGTCCCTCTCCCACAGCCCCCAGCACCCTCTTCCCCTTTCCCCCTTTCTTTAACTCAACGCGCCAGGATTACTCTTTCTCTCCGCCGGCTCGCTCTTCTCTCTTCGCTCCTTCACCCTTTCCGGTCCCGAACTATAGTGCGCCGAAGCGGCCGTGTCGTCATCGTGGATTCCTTCCCCTTCGCGTGCAGTACCTATACAACGCCGCTGCGAGCGAGCCTCCAACTCCAACTGGCTTCGCATTTCGCATCCTGTGCATCCGGCGCGGTGGCGGTGATAGCGATGGTGGCGATGGTGGCGGCGGCGGCGGTGGCGGCGTTGGCGGTGGCAGCGGCATCGGCGTTGCCAAGTGTCCTCAACCATCTGCAACCGTTCCTCCTCTCCTGTTTATTGGTTTAATATTCAATACGCCTCGCGCTAGTTCAATGTGTAACGCAGCGACATAGGTGCGGGCAGAGGCAGAGCCCACGTCCGTGAAACGTATGCATCGCGCGCCAGTCTGTACGCGCGCACGGGTTACGGGTTGTTCCCCTCTTTCTCCCCTCCCCGGCCATCATTCCCTTTTCCTCCCTGTTCCCCTACAGCTCCACCGACCCCATCGTCGCTCCCCTCCCTCGCTACGTTCGCTTCCCCTTTTCTCTCTCCACGGCTACCTCATCGTTATCTTCTCTCTCTCTCTCTCTCTCTCTCTCTCTCTCTCTCTCTCTCTCTCTCTCTCTCTCTCTCTCTCTCTGCCTCTCTCTCTCGCGCGCGCGCGCGCGTCACGTTCTCTCGTGGATAATTGTGGCATCTTCTTTTCTCTCTTTCCGTTTTACTTTTCCTTCGTTCTTTCCCCGCCGCTCCCTCGTCCTTCTCCTCCTCCGCATGTCATATATACAGCGCGTATTGTACGCGTGTAAGCGCGGGGCGAACGTGTGCGTTGTATACGTGAGGCGTACCAGTGTCTCCCTTCTTCCACCCTCTGTTTCCCCCTCTTTCCCTTCTCTTCTCACTCTCCCTCTTTCTCCTTCTGTTTCTCTCTCTCTCTCTCTCTCTCTCTCTCTCTCTCTCTCTCTCTCTCTCTCTCTCTCTCTCTCTCTCTCTCTCTCTCTCTCTCTCTCTCTCTCGGGTTAACTATGTATAGTCAACTAATAGAGTTTGTCGAGTCGACATGCGCCCTTCTTGGCCCAAGGTGTCGGCCTTGCCCCATATTTCTTCGAAATGGCCGGGTAGTCGGAGTGACGTTCGATATCTCGAGCGTAGACATCCGTCGACGGAGGAGCGTCGTCGTCGCCGACAACGGCGTCGATATACGACGCGTGTAATCCTTCCTTCCTCCCTCGTCGGCGAGCGGCCGGCGAGTGACACCGCACGCGCCGGCTACATCCGAGATTGTCTATAATAATGTATGATGCGATCCTACGCGGCAGGTTTTCGCGCGCGCCGATTATGCGTCGGAACGACGACGTGCGGGACTCGTGTCGTACGCGTACGCGGATTTTATTATATCCAACACATTTATATATCGCCGCACAGAGTCGTCCGCAATATAAATATTGTAATATTCACGACATAAATGATATTACCACTTCGAGCTGTTTACATAAACGGTGACCTAATATCGTATACGAGCGTTATGAAATAATTATTTACCTCGCGCGCGCCACTCTTTGCACAATAGATTTTTAATTACGCGCGTCCGGCATAATTGTGCGTGTGCATTTTGAATAGCGATTGAATTTATTCGCCTCTCCTTCTCCTCCCCCTCCCCCTTCCTGCCTCCCCCCCTTTTCTCTCTTTCTCTCACGTTATTTATCGCCGGGCACTCCGAATATGAAGAGCGTTTCGATAATGCAATTCCGTGTGCCACGTACGTCGGCTATTTATGTTTTGCAAATAACGCCCGGGCACACGAGAATCGGCCGCACTTGTACCCACGTACATATACCCTTCTATCGATCGCGCTGGGCGAATTACGCGAAATAATGATGGTCCACGACGATATACGGTGCGTAACATTGATTTCTGCGTTACGTCAGACCGATGATGCTCGGTGCGTGAAGTGCTATTGATTCACCCTGCAGGCAGAATGGGTATCCATATTCGATTTTCGAGTGGGCATAGTAATACCGTTTAGCGTCGGCTACAAGCCAGGATCGAGGTTGATCTCGGCTTTCGTGGTAAATGTCACGATTTCATCATCATCAATTGTTGCTCTACTTTGTACTTACGCATAGTTGTTACTATCTTTATTTTTACTTTTAAAAGAAATTTTATTTCATAAAAAATTGTTTTATATAAATTTGTGCAGATAGAAAGAGAGCTTTTAAAAGCAATTTCATATTTTTTGGCTCGATGCAAATGGTCGAATGCAAAACTTTTTTTAAATAATATTACGATAAAAAGTTTGTTAAAGGAATATTTCGATCTTTATTTACTTCATTATTTTCAGTTTAAGTTTGTTTATGCATATGCTGTAGAGTGGCGCAAGTCACAGTGCAATATTGCTTAAAAGCGATTTAACATGCAATATGGCGATGGTTAAACATAATTTATTTATTCAGTCCGCGCAACCAATAATAAGTCAAGCTGAACATGACGTAGTAATCGACTCGCAAACGGGATCAGTGCACTCAATTATTTAATTACTCGTAATATATAACGTTAAAAAAATAAGAAAAAAACTAAATCTAAAGAACAGAAAGAAAGAAAGAAAATAGATATAAATATTATAAATTAACGAATAAGTTATTTTGTTCTATAGGTATCACACAGTATTGTTATAGAATATAAATTTTTTAATAACGACATAAATTTGAAAGATATGTTATATTAAATATGTATATCTTGAAAACTCGCGAAATATTGCACATAAGAAAAAACATTTTATATAAATAACAAAGAAATTAGAATATCTTGTAAATTTACAAGAAGGGCAAGTTAAAGTAACTCAAAAATATTTATAACATTTGTTACAAAGATAACTACTTATTTATTGTTATAATTTATTATAACAATTCTAATAAATAATATAATTGTTACAAATAAATAATGTTATTACGCGTTTAGACAACCAAAAAAGTCTGTTTAATTTAGTAGACACACATCAAGGAATTGTCTTGCAGTATAACAGATACTGTGTGATACAATAGATACAGTATTGTGTGCAGTTTGTGAAAAGTATCACGCACCAAGCACATTTATCAAGATCAGTCTATAGGATTTCTAAGAACAGTCTCAGGACTTTACGATTTTACGAATACTCATAATTTTATTACCCTTCATTGTTTTTCTGATCGATCTTCCTGATCACGTGACGGTAACAATTAACGTCAGGAAGGGATTATAACAATTAGTCTACAGAGATTGTGCAGATATCTTGATTGATTTTGGGGATAGTTCGAATACTTCGCTCGGCGGGGTGTAGGTCGGTCGGCAGTAGCGGCTAGTGACTGCTACGACTACGAATGGTTGAGGCGGGAGCGATGACCAGATGTGCGGATAGCACGTATAGAACGGCACAGATGAACGGACCAAGTGATGTCGAGTCGGGTAGTGTTCTGCGCTTGCCTATTATGCTATAACTGCTATAAGTCTCCGCGTCTTCCATTCCTTTATTCTTCCCGGCGTGTAAAAAGGAGCGTAGACCAGCTGTCGACATCGCACGACTTATTCCTGAAAATCGTCGATCACCCCGGGGGTGCTAAACGAATTACCAAGGACAGTCGCCGGCCTCAAAAGCGGATACCGTCTGATCTTCTCAACAAGCGAAAGATCTCCTCTAATGTTCGCATGAAACAATAAAGGGACAGTCTTCTTGACTTTGAGAACCATGGATGACTTTTTAAAAGCATTATTTCTATGTAGACAAATGATTTATCTTCTGCCTTGATTCTTACCGCCGAGATTATCTCATTGTTATTAGACTTAACATGATGTCGACAATACAATTATAAATATTCAGTTTGTAGTTAATTATGTGTATGTTGTTAAATGCTGATTTATAGTAATTCATATATAAAAAATTATAACAAAATGTTATATATATAAAAAAAATTAAAAAAAAACGACTGTTAAAAAAATATTATCAAAAAGAGGAGAGGAAAATAAATAAATATTTGTAATTTTTTCATTCCAATAATTAATTTGTAATGACTCAATTTGAAAACTGCTATCGTAAATGTCTTCCTAATAATCCAGACTGAAGATTCAATTTCAATTTTATTGACAAAGGCTCGAAACGATAGTGATGAATTCTATATTTTGGTACGTTTGGACACGATTTAGTGGCATTCATTTCAAGTTCGACATCTTGTCTTAAAGCTTTTGTTACGGGCTCGTGGCGTATTTGCTTCATGGTAGCGCTCAGTTAGGGGGAAGAAGGGTATTCGCCGACCTGTCGCCGACAATAGAAGTAACAGAAGCGGATGTCGTTCCTCACTGTTGCTGGTTACAGAGTTTGTCAATATTATTGCCTGGAAAAGCTGGCGGAATCTGTGTGGTCCTTTTGCTTTCGCAAGCAGGTCACGGTAATTTTGGGGAACGGACTCTACGCATAATTTATCGTACCATTGAGTGGTTGAAAAAAAAGTTTCTTTGTGTTTTAAGAGATGACACGTTCTACACAATATTAAATTAAATAAAAATATTTCTGCGTAAACGACAATTGAATTGTCACAGCTGCCAATTCCTGCCAATAAATGGGCACGGAAGAGAAAAGCTAAAATTGTCAGAAGTATACGTAATTGTATATTTTAACTTTGTATTATTTAATAGAAAGTTGAAAGAAAAAAGTCTGTTCACAATATTATACTTCAAATGCACAGTAAACGAAGTGTTCACGAATTAGACAAAATTTATTGACGGCTAATTTGAATTCTAGTTATTATCTATTCTTTATCATGGTTTAATATTAGAAATTCCCGTGAAATAGATAGTTAGCAGAGAATTAGATTCAATTAAATAAATGGCTACTTTGTATTGAGGCGCATTTGTTCAACAGTATAGTCAGATATTTAACATGTAACATCTGCTTTTCCAAATGAAAAGATTGCTATATATGAATTATACTATAAAAATCATATATAATAATATAATTACATATATAAATTCTAATTTTTAATAATATTAAAATATAATATTATATCTTTTATATGTGTATAAAATATATTATTATAATTAACAGAAAATTTTTCGCTATCTACATTTGTAAGTCAAATTCTCACTCGGAAGTACTACTGCTTGAAACTGCTATCCGGAGACGGCTACTCAGAACGACGGTCACATTATTGTTCACACATCAGTTTAGGCTTTGTGTATTTCCGTCTGACCATAACTTATCCTAAGTTTAGAAATTTTCTTGGGTATGCCAGGTATTTTCAGTTTGGTTTTACTTTCACATTTCTCACTGCTTCTTCAGCAGTATAACATAAGCATATAGAACCTTACATCTAGTGTATATATATCACATATTATTTATATAATCGCAATATCAAAACGTTTTTTTTTTCTAAAAAAATCGAGATAATGGAGAGAGAAGAGCTAAATTATAAATAAATAAAAACAATAAATAAATTTTTTTTGCAAAATTAACGCTTAGTCTGCAAACAAATAATCTAATTTCTCGTTTAATTTAACAAACTTATAATTATAGAATTATTTATAAAAGATTTAAAGTTTACGACAACAATCTCTTTCCTAATTTCGTTGAAGCAAGGCTGATTTCAAAAAAAGAAAGCATCTTTAAAGTATGACGCGATGGTGGCTGATCACCCCGCGCACCGTTATGTCGACGCACGTCAAACCGGGATACGTAACGCGAAAGTAAAGTGTAAACACCGTGTAATGCCGATCTCCCGGTTTCGAAAGGAGACCGCGGAGAGCGCGAAACGGCGATGCGCGACCGAGGGGAATGCAGGAAGAGAAACAAACGGTGCGGCACGATATCGGGGAAGAAAGGGGAGAAGAGAAAGACAGATGGAGAGATAGATAGATAGATAGATAGATAGATAGATAGATAGAGAGAGAGGAGAGGAGATCGCGTAGTGATTCGCGCGAGTCCCGTCATACTTATATATATGCGTGTTACATGCGCGGGGCATAACGCGGGCGAGCGGGGATAAGACTATCGTCGATACGTGCCTGTCAGCCGTTAACCGAATACGGTTCAGGTGCCGAAGCGGTAATCTTCGCCGGTAAGCCTCGACGTCGTTTTGCGCCGTGCGGCACAGCGGCCGACCGGCCGCCGCGCGCCGGTCGCCCCGGCCCCGGGACGGCGCAGTCATTGCCACAACGAGTAGAAAATATACTTTCAAGCCTAACGGGATAATGTCGCCATAGTGACCTGGCCGGCCTATTATCTTTCCCCGTGAACCATAATACTGCGGCAACACATAGCGCATAAGCGTAGCACAACGTTAGCATTACCTGGATAACTAGTCAATGAAGACACGTCCTCGTATGTGCACGTGCATGTGCGAGCACGCGTTTTCGCCCATTCGCGAAATTCCTTCGCGCTTATTCTCATGATTAACTTTCAAGCCGACATGATGTACCATTAACTAGAAATCTGTGGACTTGTTGCGAGGCTCGTGTGTATACTGATTTATGTTTGAGAAGGTTTTCTGCTTAATCGCACAATGGTTTGTGACAATGAACGTTTACACGTTGGACGTTTAGATGTTGCCTAGTTTCCTAAAAGAATAGGCATTACAATAGTAACTTATGCCGACAAACCTCTCTTTTCTGAGAGAAAGGAATTTTTGTTGAACTTTTATAGCTTGTGTGTCAGATTCTAGAAGATTTTTTAATTCCAAACTGGTTGAAAACGCATAAACATCTCTAACCTGGGCTTTGTAAAGTGCGGTACATTGTGATTTACAACACTGTAAAGACTACAGCAATAAATATATTATGTATCGCGCGTGCTAATGATTGTATTATACGCAAGGAAACTTTCAAGATTCTCGAAGAATCGAGAAGCCATTTGAAAGACTCAAATTTAGCACTTAAGAGTGCAATGTCGTACAAATCGTCTCAGTGAAAGGAATTGGTAAAAGTAGGCAAGTCTAATAAAAGAAAGCCTACTTTTACGAGCTGGCTTTAGAGCGGTTTGCATCTTCAAGTACTGCCTATTGTCTTCGCATAAATTTATACTCGTCTTTGCGGGCTGCGACTGTTAAATCTCGCGCAATGCGTGTTTTTTCAATGTCAGAGAATCTCATCGAGAGGATTACGGGAGAATGCTTGCTATAATCATACTTATTATTTACTGTTCAATCACGATCATTCCACATCATTTTTCTTTATATTTTCTGTACGAGCTACTTGCAAAATTAGATCTTTTATAATAAATAGAGATTTTTACGGGATGTTCCACACATTATTACTACAAATTTTAGTTATAATTTTTTTGGTTTTATAAACAATCAGGAGATATGAAGATAGATATAATTATGCTCTTTTACATCATTTTAGACGGTTTATACTTTAATAGAAATTTAATATAAAGCTCGATTATCCAGACATGCTATCGATGAAAAGTCAGTCAAATAATAGCTCCTCCATGAAATCTTCGGCGAGGGGAAATTAACTTAAAATTCTGCAAGGAATCCACGGCTGAGGGATTGCGTATGTCTGGCACATACCCCGTATACAGGCCAGATTTCACAAACGGTCCGTGACATATACATAGATCACTTCTTAGATTGGCGAAATTGTATCGATCGGAATGCGCACCTGAGAGAGCGTAAGAGCGTGCAAGAAAACGGACATGCGCGACAAGTATTGCACGTGTAACGCGGGCCGCGAGCGAACGATGAACATATTTGCGTTATAATTAGGCGCGCGCCATAAGGCGTCACCCTCTCTGGTTCGTGTGCCACGCGCTTCTTTCTCTTTTTACTTCTGAAAGTTGTTTATAGCGCAAGGCCACGCGGCGCTTGCGAGACCGGACCCTTCCTCCTCGACTTCCTGCGCACTTCCTCCTCTTGTGCATCGCACTTAAATAGCATGTCCGATCTGTGACGTCCGCGGTTCTCGTCATGGTTCCGGTTCGCGGCAAGAACACGGCTCGCGCTCCGCGAGGAACCGCGATCGACCGAAAACTGTATAGCCTCTATACGGCGCCTTCGCTTGTTTCGAATGGCAACCCTTTGACACTGTTTAGTTATCTTTCCCTCCCTTCCAGCAAAGTTCCTATTAGGGTTAATACTAAATTTAGTGGTAAACATGTGTTTCTCATTAGCCTCAACAGTTAAGATGTAGAAAAGATCTGTTGGCGAGGTGAAAATAGTCGACGGATGTTCCTAAAGATACATAGTGAAAGTGTCGTTGCATGTAACGATCGTGTATGTCGCGTACATAATCTTTTCTTTTGTCAATATACATTAAGCCGACTTGATTAAATAATAGCTGGATGCTAGATTAAAACTAGATGCCAGAATACTTATCTAAAAAACATTTTGTGGATTTTAATGTTTATTTTGTTTAATTTTTATTTGACATTTAAATGTAATTGTAATTTTATATTATAAATTGTTGAGATTTTGAGAAGAATTGTCCATTAAAGTTCAGACTAAATTAGAAGAAGCGGTATTATTTCAAATGTCCGCTTTTCAAGTTAATTAAATTACATTATTGAGAATTGAATAATTTTGCCGAATAAAATCTTCAGAAGCATAAATAAATAACACAATTCAGTTTTTCGTCCCCAACTAAATTTTACTTTAATGAATCTCTTATTTAAATCTGGCCTGTTAAAATATTTAGTATATTGGACGTTAAAAACATGCGACGGGGGTGATTTTAATTCTTACAAATATATATTTTCCACATGTGACCTAAAGAGATCGAGGATCATGGATGGGTTGGCATCGTATCCACTACAGATGTCGAACATAAAATGCAAGAATTTTTTGCGAATAATTTTCGAAAGAGTAATAAAAGCAAGGAAGCAAAGAAAACATCACGCAATCGATTGTCACACTATTTAAGACGCTCCGATTTCCCGATAGGTATATCGGAACATGGAACGGAAGTCATTGTCACACACACACATTGTAATTGGTATGAAAGCTACCATAGATTTTCACAAGAGAGAGAGTCGTCGTACGATGTTTCGTCTTCGCTGGCACGGATAGTGAATCCGGGAGACAACGGGAATATTTTTCGCTCACATTGACTACCTGTACGTTGATCCGAAACATTTCTATCGAGCTTTTCGAAAAATAATTTTTTTTTTTTTTTTAGATAACGATAGTAATGGCAAAATTTCTCCTTCTCGCGCGGATATACATCTGGCTTACGTATTTGCGATTTTAGCGTAAAAGCGCTGTATCAGCGGGGTCACCGTTTGCGTGAACGAACGCGAAAACTTTCCGCATATTCGTGGAGCTATGCATAAATACGGCCTCATCGGCGCCAAAATTAATTCTGGAAGGGATTTCGTTGATCACCGGAAATAAAGTGGACGACGCTTCTACGCAGGCGCCCGTAGGCACATTGTGCGAACGCGACGTAAGGGAGGTAAAAATACACACACTCGGCCACACACGCATACACGTGGCAGAGCAATGGACTATGTCTCGATTCTTGTCCCATGATTACTCGCTTCCTCGGTTTCTCGAACTGAGCCCGCTCGAGAGGTGCATCCCCCCATCTCTCGACGGTATACCTACTAGCTACGCTATTGTTCCCGCGATCGAAACTGTGCTACGAACTAACTATGAGGGATGATGTGATGTTAGGTGATTGCAGCTTCGTTATAATCGCTAGAATCGCACAGATGATTATATTGTATCGTATTAATTGTTTCTTCGATGACAACCGAATAAACATATCTTATTGAAATACCGAGTAATGTAACACAATCGATGGTTAGATGACGAGATTGTTTAAAAATTATTAACGGTATTAATTACTTTGATTACCGTTCACATTTCTTGACCAATCTGGAGAATTAGAAAAGATTAGCAAAGATCTAAATGATATTTAAATGAATAACAATAAATCAAATAAGTAACTTTAAACTTTAAATCAGACAAAAAATCTACATTTAAAAAGAATTCAGAAAACTCTTGTTCTACAATATCCGTTACATCAATATTAAATAAAAATGTTTATGCAATATTTTAATAATATATGATTGTCATAAATTAATTTAAAAATTTAATGTTAATTAAAATATGCATAAACATTATATTCTAAGTTATTCTGATAAAATATATATATATAATAATATAATATAATATAATAGTATAATATATAATTATGGAGAACACGGTTGGAATTAGATCAATTAGCTTGACAAGTTTACGTATTAGGAGGTCTATCATCGTGATCGAAAGAACAAGGTCTATTTGTCGGGACAGTGGCGTGAAGTTTATAGATCAGGTTTCTCAGGCCGCACGTCGGCTTGACGCAGTGGCAGGTTAATTTGACGATGAACACCTTCGTCGATGGCCGTGACGCGTTCGAATTAATACATCGTAATGAATAATTCATGTCGATCGTTGCTTATCGATCGGCGATAATGAAAAACCCGCCATGTCGGCTCGTGCCGATCTCATTCGGCTTTGATATAAGCGATTCTACGAACGGAAGGGACGCCGGCACACATTCGAGAATCAAATAATTCAGCTAATCGAATGAATTGGTAACTATTATCCAATTATCCTGATAATTATAGGTTTGGCCTGACCGTTTAGTTGCGGCTACATATAGAAGCAAAATGAAGATTCCGCTAAGAGTTATAGCAACTTGGGATGATAGGAAAAATGTACACTACTCAAATAACAAAATCAAGAACAAATTATGCAGAAAATTAAAAACTAACGTCACAATCTTTTATAAACATTTATAAATAATTATTTATTTATGCTTTTCTCAATAGCAAGCGGTACCGAAAAATTAAAAGAATATAGTGATTATTTCAATATAATAAATATGATAAATGTTTAGCTTTTCTTCAAATCTACATCGGTAAATTAAAAATTTTTTCTAAATGATTATCTACTCTCTCGCGATTATGCACATCACGCAATTATTATACAAATTTGTTATACGGATATTCTCTCTTTAGTTGGGAGCCCACGAGTAATCAAAATATTAAAATTGTTTATGAATATTATGTTTTGCCATATTCATATTTATAAGATTTTTTGTGTATGCATTTTTAAACAATGTCAACCAGAGATAGATTATCCCATCTGTTTTTTAACTTAAAAAAATGTACTTCTATAAAAAATTACTTTCAAATTTTGAAACTTTTTCTCTCATTGAATAAAAAAGAATATAGCTAGAAATAAGAATGATCTTTTTCTACCGTGATCTTAAGGAAACCTTTTAATTTATGCTTTTTATTGTTAAATACGAGTAACACTCCTATCAGCGGATTATCCGACCGAGGGTACACTAAGACGAGTCAAAAGTCAGCAGGCAACTAATTGGTACAATAGCCAATTTGTACGATTGAACGACGTAGATAGAAATAGGGGAACGATTGGTAGTGGAGCGCATAAGTCGGTCGCCATATTATTAATTAAGATCCTCCTCGTAACCTGGATTTGCCGTACGTAAAAAAGTTTAGGCGCGAAGTTGGGGGCAGCCAGTGAAACGGTGGAAGGCGATTGAGTGAAAAAAAAGGGGAAAAACGAAGATGCGAAGGAGATTGGAAATCCACCGCGCCGCGCGTACGATCGGTGGACCTCTCGGATGCACCGGCTTGCAGTTCCGCCACTGATTGGCACTGCGGCGGAGAATGGCGGTGCTATGTGTCCGTACGTGTGTATGTACGAGCGCTCGCGCGCGCGCGGACGTGCACACTTGCGTGCTCCGGTGGCTTGCGGTATGCACATGCACGCGTGCGCACATGCATGTACGCGCACGTATACGCCGTATACGTAAACGATTTGGCAACACGGCCGGTGTAAAGCCCGTAACCAGCCTGTTGGCCAACATCGCTCTGAGCATTGCGCGTGCGCATGCGCGTGCACACCTTCGCCTCCGTGACACTTTAAATAAACCATGGTGGGGTGTAAAAGGGGGGCACCAGACAAAAATGATAAACCGCTACAAAAATACCGATATAGAGGAGATCGCGCTGACGCGAGCGAGCACGCGAGCGCGCGCGCGTCGATTGGTCCAGCGGCAGTGCGTCTGTCGATGTATTTATAGAGCGAGACAGTGCTAAGGGCGCGAACATATCGCTGCATTCCCTTCGCGGAAAATCTGTGTCACCTATTTAACCAGCTTTCCCTCTTTACGTCTGTTATCGCGTACACCGATTGTATTAACATGATTTCGCCGTGTAAGTGATTAGTAATTTTATGATTAGTATTTTCCTATGCAAAAATGTCAATGATTTTTATCACTCTCATGCACGAATCAACAAAATTTATTTCATGTACATATAGAGGAGGGTATAGACACAGCGGGTCGAGGGTAGCTCGTGACCTCGTAAAATCAGGCGACCTTTTCATAAAGCGTATAGGTGGTTTAGACTTGCAATGGTAGATTATTAGGGGTTGTTTGGCCGATCCCGATTCACGTAGTTTTAACTGACGGTGGAACGAATGATAAGGTTAATTGCGATTGGGTTTCCGTTTGTAAATTGGATGTAAAGAAACGAGAATATCGCGTCTGTCACATGATTATATATTCTATTAATTTCTAAATAAAAAACAAATTTTTGGGACAGTATATCTGCATATGTATGGTAAATATAACATTTAAAAAATGAAAGTAATTTCTTTACTAATTGTAAATATTTGCTCGAGGTGATACACATTAAATAGTGCAACTACGATGATTGTGCAATATTGCTTACGGGCATTCCTGGTTTTTGTGCTGTTGAACCATTTTTAAAGACAAGAACACATTGTTCATAGTCCATCTAGCGATCGGTGGCACTGCTATCTATCGGGAAAATACTTCTAGAAATATCTATTAGAAATGTGCCAGAAACATTACGAGCAGATATACCTATTTTTAATCCACATCATATCAACTTAGCTTGGAAATAAATATTGTATATGAAGTATAAAAAGGTACAAATATACAAAATACATAAATAACTTATTATAATAAATATAGTATATAAAGTATAAAAATATCTTATATAACATACAAAGTTCACAAAAATTATACGTAATGTATAAAGTCCATAAACAGATCTAAAAATTCAAGTCTAGAAAATGATAAAAAATCGATATTTCTGTTTGAATGTAAAATTTATGAAAGGGATGAAAATCGATCAATTGATTTATAATACGATTACCTGATAAACATGTACTGCGTTTAAAAAAGAATTTGAATTATTAAAGGCTATAAAATGTCAATATGAAGAACAGTGTTAAAATTCTGTCATTTAAGACCTCAATATCTTCGTATGTGATGCTAAGTTTGAGCGTTAATTTTCAGCTATATTTGTCTAATACAAAAATTACTTATTACGAACTGAGAATTATACCTATAGGTAATTATCTTTAATACTAAATATGTGAAGTATAGAAAGACGAGCTTGCGTGGCTATTTTCAAGATAATTCGAAATAATTTCAATCATTTTAGAAATCTCACTCCGGTTACTTTGGTCCGAGAACTAATTAGGATCTCGAAGATTATTTAGCGCATGAGGGAATTTAATAATTTTGATTGTCAGTAATAGAACTATTAAATTCTTGCGTCGATTGCAAGCGTTGATTTTTTAGCTTTCGAGAACAAGATAAATTTATAACCTCTATTATTTTATAATTTAATTATATAAAAGATCTATATATATTCTTTTATGATCTCTATGATCATAAATTCTCATCTCGTTCTCGGAAGTCTGCAAAATCGATGCAGATAGACAACAAATGTGTCGTCATCGAGCGAGATGATAGATCGTAGTTAGAAAGTACTCCGGCGTACACGCATCACGCAATCGTATCAAATCTATGAAAGTCCACCTACATGTACACGTACTATTCGCCGTTTCACCTCAAGCAGTGAAACTTGAGACGTTATCCTGTCGCATTGCACGTCATGACTAAATATGAATCAGATTTATAACGAATTTTATTTGATTCCAAATCAATAGATATATTTATTTCCTTAAATATGATTGTCAAGAATAATTATCGCGTTTGATCGCCAATAATCATTCCAAAATAACATATCCCACAGTATAGTTATACTTTTAGTCGATTAAGAAGACAATTATTGAATAATTTCTAGTCATTATTAGATATTTGATGTTATTTGTATAAATAAGATTAAGTTTATGTTGTTTTCTTATTATATATTTTGTGACTGTAACATTTTCTTTTATAAAATATAAAAAATGTTAAAGATTATTTTGTAGAGAATTGTTTAAGGTATAGTGGTTAAGATCTCGGATTGAAGTCCTTGACTAATATAATTCCTTTTTGTGATAAAATCAGTAATTGTAATGTTTTTAATATAAAGAAAAATTATAAATATAATAATCAAAATTTTCATTTTTTAATATATATACGTACTTTAAAATGAAACAGACAAAAATTTTCTATATTTTTATAAACTGTTAAAAAGATCTTCGCGATTTAACATCTAATGACAATTTCTAAGTAAACGCGCATCGTGGAAAAAACACCGACAATTCCTCCGGCAATTTTAAAATAACCATACAATTCTAGACGTGGAATTGTATAGATATTTCATGAACGAGTCAAGGTCGAGGGGGTTAACGATTATTCGAGCGCACTGTTATTAGATATTGTTTGCAAGATTGCTGGTTGTAATGCGTGTTGAACAATTTTGATATTACGTAACGTGGGATTATTTCTCCGTACGTAAAGCTCGTTCGGTAGTGAATGCTGATTTGGGGTGCAGGCAAGCGGTGATTTACGTCAATGGACCGACACGCGGATGAGTTAGAACAGTTAGATCGCGCGGTGGGCCGTTGTTTGCACAGTAGCGCATATAACACGCGGGTAACTATACACGCGCAAGTCCACCGCAAGCCCTCGTTTGCGAGATATAAAATTTCGTTATCGTTCCGCAAATCGTCGTTGTAGTCCGACAAAGCCAAACGTATGTCGCGCGGCCTCCGCTAATACAAAAGAATATTCATTTTCTCCTCGTGTTACACAATTGCACTTACAGGATCGTGTTACGTTGTCGATTACAATTTAAACGGCATGCAAACGTATTCGTTCTCTATGTGTTTAAACGCACGCGCTTTCTGCACTCGCGATCCTATCGGTATCGGTGCATATCGGTGTCCCGCAACGATGTTTTCGAACGTTCGAAAAAAAGTATAATTTCAGTAGCTCTAAAAAATTCTGTTTTTTTTTTTTAATTTTTTTTTAAATTTTTTTTTTAGTAAACTGCATCGCGTTTTGCAATTCTGTTTCGTGGACGTGTCGATTACCGCGGCGGTTATTGTGCCACATGTCGTCATATTGCCACATACGCTCTCTACTCGCACAGTTCTGTAATTTTCTAAAACCATCGCGCGCGCGTGGACGCGCGATGCGATACATGTGTACTAAATGTCGACGCAACCATCACGCAACGCTTGCGTCATTCTGGTAGAGACAAGCGATTGATTTAGATGCATCGATGAGTCATCGCGTAAATGACAGACCATCAAAAGATATTCGCGTATCGCCCGTATCGTACATGACAATTTACCGTTTCCCACGCACACATCGTCGTATGAAACACGAAAAAGACGTCATAGGGCGGAAACTCCGAGTCCGAAAATGAGAAGAAAAATGCTGAAAAGTTTTCACGTTTTTAATTATAATTATCAAATATATATTGATATATAGCTCAAAATTCATCAGATACCTGTATAACGAGAAGGGAAAAAAACGGAAATTCTGTAATTTAGTAATTTTACTCACGCAAACGTGGGTGTATTTTAACATAGACCAATCGATTAAATGACCGTCAAAGATGTGGGAATTTACATTCAAATGTCGAAGTTCACGATATCACTTTTGCGTTCATTTAAATTATTAACGTGGCTCAGCGTAAAGGCGGTTGTTATCATATTTTTGTAGTAAATTTGGCGAATATCGTTTATATCAATTTACATAATAATAATTTCTTATGTCATTTCTATCCATCTATACATAATATATAAAATACAATGTATTAACTCCTAAACCCTTTTTCCGATCTGAATTAAATTTTGCATATAGTTACTCTCTAGACCCCTGCGAAAAATCTACTGAAACCTACTGAAGACTACTGAAACCTGGACACTCCCCTCCCCTCTCTGATTTCATCCTTTTAAAACTTTATGATAATTTAAGTTTAGTGCATTATTATATAAGTAAGCATTGCGTAATAATTAATGAAGGTGCCAATTCATTTCTAAATATTATATTGTAATATAATTGCTATATAATAAAAAAGAGCCAGAGCAACGCCAGGTATTATAGTTTTTTAAGTTAGTATCTTATAAAAAAGTTATACTCTACGTGTGTCGGTTTGTTAAACAAACGTACAGGACTATTTCTGTCTCCGCCAGTATTCAAGCCGATCGAAATCATGCTGGCTTCGATATCCCGGTGATGTGACCTAAGATCGATCCGCGCGCGCAGGACTGAAATTCCCGCGTTCGAAATTCGGCATTTGTTGCACGTTGCGGCAAACGTTGATACAATGCGAAAGCAATTCCCGACGATTTGCGTCAGCAGCGAAACAATAGATTCTGTAGTTGGCGTTTAAACAGCCGCGCGCCCGCTGTATCGCGCGTTGATGTAAAGGGGGAGAGAGGAGGGGGAGGAGGGCAGGGCGGAAGGGGCAGGAGTGCCAGCTAAGGTAGGATATCGGTTTGTTGTCATTATCCTGTAATACATTAATGACGCGTCAAGTCAGCGCATGACAACGCGGCCACCCTCAGCTGGGCGCAGCGCAGCTGAGGTCCATCCAGAGTCCTCTCCACTCACTCTTTCTCTCTCTCTCTCTTTTCCACCTCCCTCCCACCCTCTCTCTCTATCTCAATCCTCTCCGGAATCACCATCTTCCTCCCTCCCGCTCTTACCCTCGCCATCAGTCTCTTTCGCTCGTTCTGTTGCTCCCTATCTCCGTGCCACCCCTCCTCCGACTCCCTCATCCTTCTCCCCCTTTCCTCCCTGAACTCTCTGCTACTGGCTCGAGCTCTGTGAGGAGATCAATAGGGATCCTGCACCCCGTACCTCCTCTGACGCGGTGGAGGAGGACAAAGGTACTCACCCTGATGTTCCATTCGCGTTGCTGCCTGCTCCCTACGATACGTACTCACGTATATGTACGTCATACGGTAGTGGTGTGGGCGCCACCGACGCGAATTTCGTACGAAAAATGAGAAGAAGTACGTAGAAATGCGTAGGGAGTTGTTACGTATGTCATACGTGCGGTCTGTAGGATAAAATTTTTAGGCGTGAAATTCAGAGAATAACACTGAGCAAGCTTATCTTCTCAGTAGCGTGTAAGTCGCTTGCACGATATATTTTAATAATCTTGTTAATAACTTAGGAGATCGTTTACGTATGGTTTTCCCATAATGAAATACAATTCAACGTTGTAGGATTTATACAAGTGTCATTTAAAAATTGTTAAGCCCAAAGTATCAGCGAATACCAATTAAAAATAAGAAAGTTTAAAAGTAAAATAAAATTAGAATCTTCTCAAGTTCAAGTTTCTAAAAAATAATTTTGCATTGTCTTATAATTTAACACCACACAATAATTAACTGCAATTACTAATAAATTTTGTTTATGCTTGTTGATCCCGTTGTGCAATATTACATCGTTTGAAATACAATTATTTTCAGTCGTTTTTGCGATAAGGGAGAGGCTGAAATTTACTACGATTCGGGATAACCATAACAATAAACTTCTCCCAGTCACTGTGGTACTCGTGATTCTGCTGATGATACATGGCTCCAATATTTCTTAGTGTAAGTGTAAATAAGAACTTATTGGCCTTATGAGTTTTATCTTTTCAAGGGCGGTAAAGAAGAAAAAAGTTTTCTGGCGTAATGGAAAAAACACAAATAAGACTTCGACGTAATGATTTCACCGAAGCATCTTGGATGATACGAGGCTTATATTATGTGCAGCAATCCAACTTTTAATTGTATTAAAATTATAACGCGTTTAGTTTATATCGGTGTCGTGGGGATAAGTGTAACGTTACGTGTGGGAACGATATCGAAATGTTTATTGCGCTAATGATGTCTCATATGTAGGTCACATTTCAAAATAAAAAAATGTTCTTAGATCTTTGGTTTGTTAGACTTCTATAGACACATATTTCTTTCTTTATAATTTCTACACATGATATACTGCATTTTTTCTACATATAATATTTTAAAGAGACAATATAATATAATTTGTCTGTATACAATATAATATATAAAAATTTATAAAATCATTTATAAATTATATTTTAAACAGACAAGATTTATTAAATATTTTAATCGTATACTTTCTTCTCTTTAACTATTATATGTTCATTAATTTATTACTAATTTGCAATTTTTGTATATACTGTTACAATTATTAAAAATCTTATTAATTTGTTTACATTAAATATCAATTTGTAAATTTATAGGGCTCTATAATTCTTTCCGGGTAATCTTTGCTAACTTCACCGAAGTGTTCGACGAGCCGCTTCACGTATTTTCTAATTGAATCGCTCAGAATTAGAATGTTCGCAGCGAAAGTATATAGGCACCCGGGGTAGAATTTCCATAAAGTTCCAGCTAATCCGCCGTGCAGAATTCATTATTACCGCGACAAAGTTCCCCGCTCGCTTTATGTCGACGGACGATTCGACTTTCGATTCGTTTGCGCCTGCGGTGGGCCGTGGTTTTGTGGAGCAGCGCTGTGCAACAACCGGTGCAACCGCGAATGTACTTTCTTCTCGCTCTCGTGCCGGCACGTGTGTACACACAGAGATTTGGCGGTTTTAACAGATGGGCGTTATACACGCTCTCACAAAATTTCACCGCGCCACGCCACGCCGCGGCACACGACCGGCACAATGCACGCCGCCTACTTATTGTCAGGCGCCACGACGCTCGAAAGACATTGATTATATCGAAGGCGAAAAAAAAGTCTCACGAGTCAATTGTTGCCGCGGAGAAAGTCATTCGCTTCTTTCGCGCTGTCGTAAGACAACGCCTACGGTTTTCTGGGCAATCAACAACGTTACATAAAAATGTATAAAGATAATAGTGAATGCAGACAATTTTGCTGATCGATATAACTCCAATTACAAAACAGAGAGTAAATGTTTTACAATACGATTGTATAATCTCCTAACGCTTTATGCAATTAGAATAATTCGAACATGTGTGTGTGTGTGTGATATATTAATAGAGATGGCACACACATTATTTTAAACTGTAATGACAATTATTGTCGATACGATTGTGTCGCGCGTTATCAGACAGCGAGTGTGAAACATTCTGCCCTTATTATCATCGCCACATTCCGGGTTTCCGGGCTTCTCTCGCCAGGTATAAAGGATCCTCAGTCGGTCGTGAAAACGAGTGACTTCTCACCGTGACGCTTACACATGGCGCGCCCGTGCATGCATTGCCTACACGCCCGTTCTTGTCTTGTCCACCCGATTCCTCTGTCTCAGAGGCCACCTGTTCCCCTTTCAGATGCCGGGCAAATAAACCGAGAGGACCGCGACAATGTGGCGTGTGTGGCCATCGGTGGTACGGGACGACTATGTGTTAGTGTTAGTGGTGACTTGGGGATATAAGGTGGTCATAATAGTCAGCGGCACCTGTCTCAACGAGTCAAGCATCTGAGATCGGGACTGATGCAACCGCTGAAGAAGAAGCGCGGAAGAAGAGCGGCAGAAAAAGAGAGGGAGAGAGAGAAAGAGAGAAAGAAAGAAGGATGGAGAGATGGAGGAAGGGAAGAAAGAGCGTAGGAGAGGAGAGGGAGAAGGGGATGTGGAACCAGTGAAAGAGAAAAAGAAGCGGCGAGAGCAGAATGGGAGCGGAGCGGGGGGGAGGGAGGGAAGAGTCAAAACGAGAACAACGAGGACGACGTAGGTGAGGCGAGTCAGGAGGGGGGCGGGAGGAGAATCTGAGGGCGACCGTGGCGGTCGCGCCGGTATAGGAGATGGAGGAATAAGATACAGGAACAAGAAGGAGGGAAAGGAGAATCATAGAGAGAGGAGAAACGCCTGAGAAGGGTGAGAAAGAGATAGGAAGAAAGAGAAGAGAGAAAGAGAGAGAGCGTACCGGTGTGAAGGAGCGTGCGCGTGCCACTGTTATACCGGCACCTGCCACAAAACTTGGCTCTACCTTTCGGCGCACACGCACCCACCATATCCGCTCTTCCTAGTTTACTGCGCGTTTATCCGGCCTGCTCGCAGAGCTTCGAAACATCTTGCTTCAAATTGCGTAAAGCGCGTGTAGGATTTGGAGTGGCGTGTTCCCGATTGTAGGGAACGATAGTCGAGATACGATTAACCGTTCATTATGTCTAGGGCGACAATCGACGTTTCGCCTGCAGAGATGAACGATATCGGTGCTGCTCGATTAGTTTCACGGCTACTGAGAATTTGTTGACGCAAGCCAAAAACGATGCGAAATAAGTTTCAATTATTTTTAATTATTAAATAGATAGATTTGTATTTTTTAACAGATTGCTTTACCTTATAAAAAATTATAACGCTCTTTTTACGTATTTTATATAATATTCTAAAAGAAAAATTTCGAGAGAATTTTTTGATTACCAAAAAATTTCCTAACTTTTGGAAATTTGATATTCAAAACTCAACTTATATACTCGACCTATATTTCATTGTGAAGTGATGCCGTACTTCTTAATACAGTAAGCTATTCAAGAACCCGTAGTAGTCAATGGACAACGTGTAAACCACGAAATAGCCAACAACAGGAGGACTGCTCCAGCGGCAGCAGAGCAGTGGCGTCGGCCGGAGGGTTGCAGCGGGCGGAAATTTCAATTAACTTTATGGAGGCCGCGATGTAAATTGCGTAGGGGTCAACGGCGTGTCGGTAGGGGCCAGCAGGGTAGGAGCAAGGGCGCCGCTACTGCCGCAGCCGCTATCACTATTGGTGGAATAGGGGTGACAGCTGCGTCGGTGGTGGTATCAGAGTCGACGGTGGTAGATATCAGAGTCGACGGTGACGGTGGTGGTGGTAGTGGTGATGGTGGTGGTGGTGGCGACGGTGGCGGCGGCGGTAGCAGTAGCAGTAGCGGTGGTAGTATCCGAGTTCAGGGGTGGTTAGAGGTGTAGGTACGGTCCACGGCCCCGTGGGCATAGGGCGCAGGCAGAGGGTTGGATGGGTATTGATCAGCCGAGCGGCCAACAAGACGCCAGGATACCCACTATAGCCGCGCGCGCGCGCGCATACCCTATTACTCTACCACTAGCGTCGTTGTCATCATCCGTGTCGCGCACACATCACACCCACGCGACATCACGTACGCACCAGCACGCGCTACGGATGTCTACTATATATCCGCTACCACACGGGCCAACATAAGCTAACACCATCATCTATAACGCCACCCGCACGGATTCGTTCGCTCCGCTACGTTTCGTTGTTCGACGATAGAAGGCGAGGAGGCGAACTCGAGAGGGAGCAAATAGAGGAGGATGATGAGATTGAAAGGTTCGGAGAGAGGAGAGGGAAAGAGAGGAGAGGGAAAAAGAGGAGAGTAGAGAGAATCAGAGGAAAATTTCGTGATGCTAGACGGTCGGTAAGACGCTACTGCAAGGTGGTTGCTGTATGTACCAACACCAAGACGCGTCAACCTCCACACCGATGCCGAGCTATACACGTGCTGTACACACTCGCAACCTTCACGGGCATAAACTACCGTCGTCTGTAACATTACCCTCTATACCGCTGAGACTTTCCGCATGTATTTTGCGACGAAGACAAAGAGACACGAGCATCGGGAAATTACGTACGCTCGAGAGAGAAAAGGGGATGGGAGTTTCTACTGTGCTAGGCAATCAACAGACTTTGGCCTTGCAAAGATGTCGTCGTACGTAGAATCATCCAACACCGCTCTTGTCTAACACATGCGCGTTAATACAAACAAACCCGGTATATATGTATGCATATATACATAACTATGATGCAATGTAAATTATCACTGTGTGTAGCAACATCATCTCTCCACACTATGCGGAGTTGCCGTACGGAATTTGAAACATAGGAAGATGGTAGGGGGACGAAGAGAGTTCTGAATTCTCGAGCGAGAAGGATAGAGATTCATATTGCTAGTTAGGCAGCCAATGAGACTCCCTTGCAAACTAGACAATATACGTATCAAGAACATCGCTGACCAACGCTTTGTCCTCTTGTTGGGACCGAGACGAAACACGGGAAGAGGCAGAAGCCGAGAGAGGTTAAAGGGAGAGAACTAACCAAAGAGAATATGAAGAGTAGATTTCAGGAAGGGTTGGCAAGAATAAGACAAGGAGTTTCTCGTTGATGCTACCAGGGCGGTCGGCGAGACGCCTTCGCAGGATCCTGATTGTATTCTACACTACTACCATTGCTATTTCTCTCTCCTTCACATTCTCTCCCTTTTTCTCTTTCTCTTCCTCTCGTCGCTGTATCAGAGATGACGAAGACACGCGCAGAATGCCAAACGGAGATGGAGCGCGAGTAAGTGGATCGAGAGAGTGGAGTTTGCGGGGTTTGATGCGTGGGAGGAAGGTTGGCGGGAGAGTCGGGAGGGGAGGCGAGACAGAGTTCACGTCGACAGAGCTACCGCCGCGACATAGTGCCCCCGATTGCGATATATATCCGCCCTCTCTCCATCCAACCCTATGCTTCTGCCACCCACACGTTTCGATCTTCCCCTCCCGGTCGCCCGCTACTCTCCCTGCGGACCCAACCCCTTGCGTCGACTTCCTACCCACCACCCATTTCACTTCAACCATCCCTCTACGCGGCCTCTCTCTCCGCCGCTTTCCATCTACGAGGTTTCAACCCCTCTTCTCACCACCACTCTCCGCCACCATTGCGCTTTTGCCACCGTTCCGCAATGCTCTCGGACTCTCCGTGTTGGTGTTGAGAGGGAGCGAAAGAGGGAGGTCGGACGCGAGAGTGGCTGGTGGGCGACTCTCGGCATCGCTTCTTCTACGACGAAGCATGTATATGGCACTACTGCAAGAGGGGAGCTTCTTTGCGTCGCTTTTCTTCCTTCTTTTTTTCTTCTCTCAGGGGTTGGAGGTTTGGCATTCGGGTACGCGAATTCGGAATCTACCCGCCGACAATTCACGGCGCCTAGATCGACATCCGCGCTTGCGCCAGCTTACATTGATAAGCGCGGCTATCGATATATCGAGTGCTCTAATATAACTTCTACTTTATCCCTTCGACGAGTTTTTTAACTGCGTCTCTTTTAAGAATCAAAGTAGTCTTACGTAATTCTTTTATTTGAAGATGTCATATATGTCGCATCATAATTATTCTAATTAATGACAAAAAATTTTACGTCTTTCTTTATATAAAATAACAAATATCATAACAAAAAGTATAAATTGATTTTACATAAATACAGGTATTTTTATCTGTCGCTTCTCAAAATAGAAAAAGATATCGTTTCTTAAAATCTTTTGTCGATATTGCGCTTAATAAAAAGAATAAAGCTGAATAAATAGATCAATGCATCCTGATTATCGCTCAATATTTCTAAATAATTAATCCGTGTGATTAATTCAACCTTCGATTTTTCGTCGCGGTCGCGCGATGCGTTTGATACACGTACCAAAAGAGCGGCAAGAATTTCCGTAATCAGAGATCATCTATTCGATATCTCGAGGCCCCGATAACGACGTCCACGGAAACGGATGATCTTCCGCGATGATCCTCTTTTCTTTCGGGCACGTGTACGCCGTGTGTGCCGATAAAGCGGTAGCAATTGGCGGGTTTCACGAGGCATTCCCACCTGCCGTCGCACTGCCGTCGCGCAGGCATACGCACGCTGCCGCTGCCGTCCACGTGCCCACGGGACTCTCCTCCCGGGAAGGTGCACCGCGAGCAGAAGTCGAGCACACCTTCGAAGTAAAAGCAGCCTGTCGGGAGCACCTGTACGCGCGGGCCGCGCGCGCAAGATGTCTCGTCGCCGATCATCATCGTCATATGTAACGATGGTTGTTGAGAAGCGCGTCGTGTCGCGTGTCTCCCCCTTCTCGCCGAGCATTTTTCCGGCCGACTAATCGACTTCGCCACGAACTTTATCTAACCGGGACGGGGATGAAGACACCGTCTCGACGCCTCGCGGTAGCGAAGAAAGCGTCATTGTTCTTCCTTATGGCCGTACAATTATCAATCGACATCAGTTATCATTAACATCATAAAGTGCATTAAAAAATTGAATAGCCAAAGCCTCATCTTGATCACCAAGTACTTTTTGATCGGTTGACAAATTTTTCGAAAATTCTGGTTAAAGGTAAAAAATTGTTTAAAGAATTTTATTTTAGAAATGATGTGGATATTTTTAATAACGCTCGACTTTCAATTATTCGTGTCCATTACTTAAACATTGTACATCGTAATAAATTATGAAATCTTATACTGAAATGATCGAATGAAATCGTATCATAGCTATTGAGGGGAGATACGCCATGCCTGATTCCAAAGTCTGTCCTTTCCTTTACCGGTAGAAACGAAGAGAATCGTAAAACACGGGTAAAAGTCGTAAGACGAAGACGGAACGAGTAAAGATGAGGGTGAGGCTCTAGAGAGCAAGTGAGCGAGCGAGGGAGAGACATTGCGGAGTGAGTGACTGAGGAAGAAGGAAGGAGGCAGAGGGAAGAAGAGAGTGTATATGTGTGTTTGCGTGTGAGAGCAAGAGAGAGAGAGGGGGGAGGGAGAGAGAAAGAGAGATAGAGATAGAGAGGGAGAGGGAGAGAAGGTGAGGTCCGCCGCAAAATACAAGTTGGTAGGATATCGACCAGCCGGAAGTCTGAGTAGTTGTTGCCATGGAGACGCTCAAGTCAATTTGACCTGGGCCAACAGTCACCGGCATACTGATGCACGATATGCCATCCCATTATTCATATGGTTTTTACACGGTAAAACATATTTCGCGGCGCGATTCCCCAACGGCGTATACCGTTTCGCGGAAGCCTGGAAATCCCCCCTCTGCCGCGGAGCGCGATCGTCTCGGAATCCCTCCGAGAACGAAAAGAATTCCTCCATCTTGAATTCGTCTTTCAAAAAATCGCATTCATCTTTTCGATTAAAATAATACATATTCAGAATAGAGCTTTAAAATATTCTTGGAAATTGGTTAATGTTACCGCAGCAGGCGAAATAATCGATATGCCAAGAATAACATCTTAGGGTAAAACAACATCGTGAGATGATTGTTTAGGCCTCTCTTTGTCACCTTAGAAGAAGCATACCGCTCACAAGATTCGATTATTAGTCGCGAACAAAAATCGTTGGTTCCCAGAAATTATTCCAAGACTATATTTCTCAGAACCTCAAACTTCAAACAAACAACCTAAGCTCGTTCTGAGCATATCGCATACCACGCGGCGCAGACGACGTTGAAAGAAGCGAGGGAGGATGACCGATCGGGCAGACTCCCCGGATTTCGGCGGAGGGTCGAAGCTACTGTCCGGAAATAGTCTTATACCTCGATGGTAAGTGTGCTCCAAAAATAGCGAGATTCCGCAATCCTAATTTCTCGTTTTTGTACGTCTGGCTCCGCGAGAGTAAGGCTGGCACGTCCTCCGAAGGATTCGATGAAAAATTTCGCACCGCTTTAATCGTAAGTGGACAACCCTAATTCGATATTACGGCATTTTCTTCCGATCGCGCAAACGCGATTAAATCGGCAGAAAGAAGGAAACGCAATATCAAAATTCTGATCGAAAGTGTAAGAGAAATAGATAACGCGATTTCGCTGGGAAAACTTTTCCAGAATTTGCAGGATCGCAGGCACCTGCCAGACATTAATTAAGGATTCACTATAAGCTATTCAAAATGGCATGTGTGAAGCCAAACCTAATCGACGATCTGGTGATTTGATGCGGCATACGTGGGACGTGTCGATCGATTTCAATTTATCCTTCGTACCCACCCGCCCACATCGTCCTGCGCTTTCCGCTTTAACGTAACATCGAAGTTGACAATCTTCGAATATTATTAATACAGCGTGATCGTTGTATTAATCCATAAAATGCCGATGTCGGGAGCGTTAGAGCGAAAGCGACGTGTTTCGATTTGCAATCATATTTTTAGCGAGAGACATGAATGTCCCACGTGCGAGAAAAGTTGCGAAACTGCTCGATTTGCATTTTCTCAAATCACACAGAGATGAGAAATATCAGCTGGGAATTATTATATTATTAGATCCTTGATATATTTGGGACCATGCTTCTTATAGCTCTTTGTAGCTAAAGAGAAATATATTTTGAGAGGCAGGTCTAAGGCACCGACACAAAGTGAGCAAGATAAGTATTCATGGGTAATTTTAGAGCACACACAAGGGTATTACAAATATAAAAGTAATTATAGAAAAAAACATTTTCTTGAGTTGCCATATTTTTACAGTGTTCCTTTTACGCTCGGA